>NC_138224.1:20818860-21348860 GCF_964197995.2 Scardinius erythrophthalmus | reverse complement strand
TGAAACATATTTTCCATTTAGAGTTGCTTAAAAATGTAAAATATATTTTAAAGGTCACCATACATTTTTTTTTCCAGTCCAAATAATGTCCTTGTGAAAAAGATGTACACTTCAGTATACTTTGAATAAAGGTACTTATTACAGAAGTAATATACTTTAAAATAATATACTTAAGTGTTTTATATACAATTTAATTTACAGTATACTTCTTTTGTTGAAAATATGGTTAAAATATACTGCCAAATGCACTGTCAAGCATTTATGGTAAAGTAAAATGTATAATGTATAATGTCATTTCTATTTAAACTTGTTTGTCGAGTATTTAAATACAATAGAAATTACACATTTGTAATGATGAGGTTGCAATTTAGTATAAAATATATTAACTTTAAAGGTAATATTGAATAACACACCACAGTTAAAATTTTACTCAGTGCATTCCATAAGCTTAAGTATGTTGGTCAACACATCAAAATATATGTACTTATTTAAAGCACAATAAAAGATAATTAATACATAATGATTTAAAATGTACTTTAAAATAAAACTTTTAATTTGAAATTATTACATAGTGCAATATTTAAAACTGTACCTAAGTGTGTTAAGAAACAGTCATGAACATGCCTTCTGAAAGTACACCTAAGTGGCCTTATACACTCACCTAAAGGATTATTAGGAACACCATACTAATGGTGTGTTTGACCCCCTTTCGCCTTCAGAACTGCCTTAATTCTAACGTGGCATTGATTGAACAAGGTGCTGAAAGCATTCTTTAGAAATGTTGGCCCATATTGATAGGATAGCATCTTGCAGTTGATGGAGATTTGTGGGATGCACATCCAGGGCACGAAGCTCCCGTTCCACCACATCCCAAAGATGCTCTATTGGGTTGAGATCTGGTGACTGTGGGGGCCATTTTAGTACAGTGAACTCATTGTCATGTTCAAGAAACCAATTTGAAATGATTCGAGCTTTGTGACATGGTGCATTATCCTGCTGGAAGTAGCCATCAGAGGATGGGTACATGGTGGTCATAAAGGGATGGACAAGGTCAGAAACAATGCTCAGGAAGCCCTGGCATTTAAACGATGCCCAATTGGCACTAAGGGGCCTAAAGTGTGCCAAGAAAACATGCCCCACACCATTACACCACCACCACCAGCCTGCACAGTGGTAACAAGACATGATGGATCCATGTTCTCATTCTGTTTACGCCAAATTCTGACTCTACCATCTGAATGTCTCAGCAGAAATCGAGACTCATCAGACCAGGCAACATTTTTCCAGTCTTCAACTGTCCAATTTTGGTGAGCTCGTGCAAATTGTAGCCTCTTTTTCCTATTTGTAGTGGAGATGAGTGGTACCCGGTGGGGTCTTCTGCTGTTGTAGCCCATCCGCCTCAAGGTTGTGCATGTTGTGGCTTCACAAATGCAGCTTGAATCAGTCGGCCCATTCTCCTCTGACCTCTAGCATCAACAAGGCATTTTCGCCCACAGGACTGCCGCATACGGGATGTTTTTCCCTTTTCACACCATTCTTTGTAAACCCTAGAAATGGTTGTGCGTGAAAATCCCAGTAACTGAGCAGATTGTGAAATACTCAGACCGGCCTGTCTGGCACCAACAACCATGCCACGCTCAAAATTACTTAAATCACCTTTCTTTCCCATTCTGACATTCAGTTTGGAGTTCAGGAGATTGTCTTGACCAGGACCACACCCCTAAATGCATTGAAGCAACTGCCATGTGATTGGTTGATTAGATAATTGCATTAATGAGAAATTGAACAGGTGTTCCTAATAATCCTTTAGGTGAGTGTATTTCATTCATATTATATTATCTGCAAGTACGTACTGTTTTTTTATTCATTTTTATTTTAAATATATACTTTCACTATTTGAAATACTTTCAATACAATTGACCGTTCGCAAAACCCCGCCCTCGAACGGTCCTCGTCCAATCCTAGCTCAGCAACTGTAACTAAGGAGAAGGACCTCCATCAAACATTGCGATTTCAGCACATGGTGAAACGATGCGCCCATGGCACTTGCAAGTCTGACACTAGGTACCCAAAAAGTTTAGAGGGAAGGGTCGTTTTTTTCGCCTTTCCAAAACCCAAGACCCAAGCGGAAAGATGCCGACAATGGATTAAGCAGTGTGGGAGACCTCACTCACAGCTAAATGCCTCGAAGATTAATAAGCATACGTCGGCGTATATATAATATATAAGCGTCAGTCACGGCCGTTTCACATATACTCCGTAGTCCGTTTAAAGTGCGTTTACAGGGGGGGGGGGGTTTCGCACCCATGTTAACAGGTAAAAATGCACGCGGATGCTGCAATCGTTTCCGCACCGAGTCTATTTTTGCTGTGCTGCACGCGCTGAATTAAAGTGACAGCGCATGGTTCTTGGTCAAAACGAACACAGATTGACATGAAAATATAATAATCTCACCATAAATGCATTTAATAAAATAAAATGTAGTAAACTCACCATAGCCTAAATGTATTTTTGGACTTGCAGACTTGGAGGAGTTCCGTTTGCACACAAGCACACGCACACGCACACGCACACACTCACACGACTTGATTAAATACATTTATATTGTTAATAAATAACAATAAATTGTTGTTGTACCAGCAATATCTTCAAGTTTTGTTTTTCACTGTATTAATCTCAAATGTCATGATTTGCCACTGCAAGAGAGTAACAGTTAGCCTATTGGCACCTTTTTTCCCCCACTTCAAGCACTGGCCTCGATTGTTGTAATATTCCCGTCTTTGCTTATTTTAACATTTTGAACATATCCCTCCACTGCATATTGCAGCCCTTTCTGTCGTGCCCTGGAGGATATGTCTGCTGCATTACTCCAAAACAATCACTTATACCGGTATGGAGCTCAACCCAGCCATGTGTCTGTTTCTCAATTGTTTGACGGGCGTAGTAACAATAACTAGGGGGCGTGGCTTTTGCGAACGGTCAATTAAGAGCACTTTTTTCACTTTCTTCTATGGAACAAAAAAGGTGAATTTTCAAAGAAAACCCTGGTTGCTCTTGTCAATATAATAAAAGTGACTTGGGCTGTCAAGCTCTAATTTACACGCAATATGACAGCTTAGTGATTAAGGATCAACATTTAAGTTGTTGTTCACTGAAAATAAGTGGCTACAGCAGAAACTTACATGTTCGTCACACAGAGCAGTTGTCTGACTTCAGTTTGGCACTTTGAATACAAGCTTGAAACAAGTCAAAATAACTTTTTGTCAGTCCCCTTCTCATGTATTTTATGACAGTGACAGGGTTAGTTTTTGCAACAACAACAAAAAAATAAGTCATACAGATTTGGAACAAAATGACGAGAGAATTTCATTTTTTGGGTGATTTTTATTTATTTATTCAACTCTAATTATTTTCCATTAAGTGTAATTTTACTACTGACTGGAGATATTTTGTAAGGAAACTAGTTATTAAAAAACATAGACTAGGCTATAATTGGTTGGCCTGTGTTTAGTCTGGCCGCTGTACTTATGGCAGCAATGTGCTTTCTTGCTGTTGCCAGCATGGATTGTATGAATAGCAGAAGATGTTTGTGCAGGTTTTTGGCCTTGAGCTCACATAAAAAGCCAACTGCCCTTGGTAGTGAGGATCAGGGCTCAGAATGGCTCCTATCTCTCCTGCACACAAGCTGTCCAGTTTGGCTGTTCTCATTCCCAGTAACAGTTTATGTCCCAGTTTGGCACAAGAAACTAAATTATTTCTGTGTTCATTCTTTTTTAAGCCTGCCATACACTGCCTAGTGTTTCCCCTTTCAACCCTTGTTGGTAGGTGATAATGAAAAACATACTTTTTCTTCATTGCTGTGAGCAGCATTAAATAATAATTTCACTAAAACTAAGTCATCATTTACTCACTCATGTTGTTGCATATCCATATCATTTTCTTTGTTAGCTTTATGTTAGCCGTTTCTTTCTGCAAATGGAGTGAATTTATTAGAGAAGCATCTACAATAGCTGTCCATATCTGATTGTGTTCCATTGATAAATGTTACAGTAATGTTGAATGTTATAGTGAATGTTTATTCTCTGCTCTAAACTGCTTAAAATCATGTTTGTGTAGAGCAGTACAGGCATTAGACCTTCCTGTGGGATTCTGGTTTGATTATGTTCTTTATCTCAGTTCTCCATCAGAGCATTTGGGATTATTATTGATAGAGCTGTCAGAGTATGTTCACACATTGGTGAGCTAGCATTTCTAAATCTCAACGCAATCCATAAACCTTACTTGTTCAATTCTTACTGACTAATTAAGCTGAAGAAAAAAAAATAGAAAAAATGAAACGACACAGTAGGTCAGCATTTTAATAATAGTTTTAGGCTATTATCCTCAACAAACTCGTCTCCATATTGGCGTGACTCCGACCTTCAACCAGATGGAACTGGATAATATTCTGAAAGTTTCAGTCCGATCTGACTTCTGACCTGTAATGCTGCCTGAATCATAATCATACACTCATTGGCCAGTTATTGGTTCATTGGCCAGATGAGAACTAGCCCCGACTGAGCCTGGTTTCTCCCAAGGTTTTATTGAAGCTATTTTCTCCTGAAACAAACTTCTGCCACTAAAGACTGCTTTATTAATAATATTCCTGATCAGTTTCATCATCTCAACATCCCAGATAGCTTAGAAGAATTCAATATTGCGACAGAAACTTTTAACTCTCTCTTTTCCAGCACTTTAGACACAGTTGCTCCTTTGCGCTTAAAGAAGATTAAAGGAAATAGTCCAACACCGTGGTACAACGAGCACACTCAGGCCCTTAAGAGAGCAGCCAGAAAAATGGAGCGCAACTGAAAGAAAACAAAACTAGAGGTATTTCACATTTCATGGAAAGAGAGCTCGATTGCATTCAGAGAGGCCTTAAAAGCTGCTAGATTATTTTTTAATCCTATTAGAAGAAAATAAACAAAACCCTTATGATGTAACAAGTATGATGTACTTGTTACATCATAAGAAGGATGACGTCTACGCTAATATTAGTCTCTCTGTTTATCTGAGGTTTACCGGATAAACAGAGATTTGTATCCAGGCCGTATCCAATGAAAGACCTGCGCCTGGACACGATAACAACGCAGTCCTGAAGTGTCAACCAGTCCCTCCCGTTTACTGAAATCAGCTGGACCCCGGCCGTATCCAGATCAGATGGTGGACCTGCACCTGGACCCATCCATGACACATCCCTGAAGTGCCAGTCTCATCAGCCCTGTGAAGGCCTCATCAACACAACCAATCTGCTTTCTGACCTGTAATGCTGCCCGGATCATAATCATACACTGTTCACTCGATGGCCAGAGGAGAACTGGCCCCCGACTGAGCCTGGGTTCTCCCAAGGTTTTTTTCTCCATTCTGTCACCTGATGGAGTTTTGGTTCCTTGCCACTGTTGCCTTGGCTTTTGGCTTGCTTAGTTGGGGACATTTAATATTCAACAATATTATTGATCTGCCTTACTTAAGGTGGACGATGACGCAATTTTCTTCTTGAAAGAAACTTTGTTGTATTATTTGCATGTTATCACTGTGAAGTTTTGATGCAATCTGTATTGTAAAAAGCGCTATATAAATAAAGGTGACTTGACTTGACTTGACAATGCTTTAGAGTACTGAGACGAATCTTGGCACGTCATCAAAAATATTGCTGCATTAGGCTACTTGCAGCATTTTGGCACTACTGTTCAGGAGATATATATATATATATATATATATATATGTGTGTGTGTGTGTGTGTGTGTGTGTGTGTGTGTATAAAATGCATTGTATAACTTCTGAACACAAAAAAAAAAAAAAAAAAAAATGCATTCAGAGCATACAGAGGCGAATGATGCCCAGTTTTCCCATATTGGTAATTTTGGGGATCAGCCATTTTGAATTTTGTCGTAAAATGGCATATTTCATGAACGCATCATGTCGTTGATACAAATTATGAATTGAACAATGCTATTAAGTGAACAATGATACTAATTATGCCATATTTTGTTGAAATTGCTGTTCGCCATTTTGAATTAACTTGAAAACCAGAGGTGGAAAGTAACGAATTACATTTACTCGCGTTACTGTAATTGAGTAGTTTTTTTGTGTATTTCTACTTTTTTAAGTAGTTTTTAAAATCTGTAATTTTACTTTTACTTAAGTATGTTTTGTTTAAAGTATTGTAATTCGCTACATTTTAAAACATATCCGTTACTGAGTAAAAAAAAAAAAAAAAAAAAAAAACATTAAAAAAAACGAACTAGCCTACTATGGGTAAAACAGCGCGCGCGCTCGTGCTCAGCATTGATTGATTGAAGGGCGGGAGAACAGACACGCAAAAACCACAAAAAATATGGAGACGGACAACACAGAGGCGAACCCCTGGTAAGTATGGGGATACTTTGGATAGCCTATAGAAAAACGAACGCGCTCGAGCATAGCCTATTCATTTTGCAAAAATTGTGGACGCAAATTGGCTGCAAAAGAAGGAAACACATAGAACGTGTTCGGGAACACCATCCCTCCGTGCAGATTAAGATATGTCCCGTTTATAATTTAAGGTCGAAGGATTTCTGTGACGCAGAGGGAATCCCGGAGTTTCATTATCATGAAAATGGAATTTAGCCTACAGTAACGCAGACGTCACGTAAAACACATGAAAGTAAAGCTGTACAATAAATCAAATTGCGACATGGTCTGTAGTCTATATATTAAAGCACAAGAGACTGCTATATAAATGTATAATCTGCGTGTCTGTGTGAATCAGTGCGAATGAGACGAGCCGTTTCGTCTACTACATACTCAAGTACGCGACGCGCTAAGTGTTTTCAGCATCTCACAAACAATATGAGAACATGAAAACATGAACATCTCCAGAGCTGCTCTGAGAGAATGACCTTTGAGAAAAACCTTGTCAAATAGCCTACACTCTGAAACAGGACTTCATTACAACCCATCAAAATAAAAGTTTGGTTTAACTACGAAGAAATGATGACATAGCCTAACTGTTGTGGGCCTACAATAGAATGTACTTCTCATAATAATATTAACAACAACAATAATAATACAGATTATTTAAACATTATTTAATGATTTTTGTCCATGGTTTAATTGAGTAAATCTGTTTTGCAGCACTTTGCCAAAAAATAAAAGGATAAAAAAAAGTGTTAAACTTTTATTTGATTACCACCGTTTTGGATAATATATTCGTTTTAAATCATAAAAACAAAAAGGATTTTTCTGAATTAAAAACATTTCATAGAAGTCTATTGTTCTTGAAAATTTTAATAAATTATTAATGATAAAAAATAAGTTGTTAAATGAGTAGTTAAAATGAAAAGGAAAATTACCCCATGATTTATCAGCCCTGAAACCATCCTAGGTGTAGGCTATATAACTTTCTTCTTTGTTCTTTCAGACGAATACAATCAGAGTTATATTAATAAACACTCTGATTATTCTGAGCTTTATAATGGCAGTGGATTGCAACCATCAGTTTAAAGCTCAAAAAAGTACGCCATACGCAGTCTACTTACACCTTTAACGCAACTTATGCAACTCATGATGACGTCAGAAGTAGTGTAGTGCGTCCTGGCGTAACGTACAGTAAATATCAGCAGTATGTCGCATTACTCGCATAAGTTGCGCTTTAGATTTAAGTCGAATACATATGTCCGTTTTGCCGGAAGCTAGTTATTTTACTTCATAAAGATTTAAATATGAATATCTTTCTTACACAAACTCAACGTTTTGTTTCAGAAGGCCTTTATTAATCCCCTGTTGCCGTGTGGAGCACTTTTATGATGGATGGATGGATGCACTTTTATGATGGATGGATGCACTTTTACGAGCTTCAAACTGATGGTTGCAATCCACAGCCATTATCAAGCTAGGAAGCGTCAGGGTGTTTATTAATATCAGAGGCTTCCTTCACCTCTGTACAGATAAAACATTATCAAAATGATTCCAGTTCGCATGGATACGCGGAAGCGACAAATTTTTGTTTTGTATTATGCAGGCCAGACAAGTAATTTGGTGAGGTCAATTTGTAAAGAAAGACTACTCGCATGCACACATTCAAATGCACATACATTAAACACGTAATACGCATGTGCACGCCGCCAGCATTTTCACAGATTCACGTTTTTGAAGTTTACACAGAGATGATAGTGTTTTTCAAAAAATTTTAAAGCTTGCACCTTGTAACCTATTTCAAGGTTTATATTCTCGAGCTCCAAACACTGTTGTCGTGCAAATGAACGGCCAGAACACATTAAAGTTTTCTGTTTTCTGTTAAAGCGCTGTCGTGTTAGCGGCCCCTAAGTTAATAACTAATGTGCTTTTCGCAACGAATCAATCAATCAAAAATGAATGAATCAAAAACTAACTTTAGCTGGACAATAACTTTATTCTAGAGCGGCTGTAAAGCCAAAACACTCTCTGTTACTGTAATCTCCTATTATCTCTGTAAAGCTGCTTTGAAACAATCTATATTGTTAAAGCGCTGTATAAATGAAGGAGACTTGACTTAATATAATTCTGATTGTATTCGTCTGAAAGAAGAATGTCATATACATGGCTTGAGGGTGAGTAAATCATGGGCTGGTTTCATTCTAAAGTTAACTACTCCTTTAATCACATTCATAATCATTTATTGAAATTAGTTCATTAGACATGTTTTATTGAAATTTTAATAAACAAAACAAATGTTTCCAAAAATACTGTTTTCATTCCATTTACTGTAACTGTCATTTTAACTGTTGATAATAATAACCCTAATTTAATAATACAGTTTTTATATTTAATAATTGTTTAATACCATTATATTAGTCGGTTATCATACTGTGAAAATCTCATACCTTTAAAACCCTACTCGGGGGACTCCCCAACCCACCCCCGCTGTTAAAAAAGTAACTCAGTTACTTTTACTCTGAGTACATTTTAAATGAGCTACTTTTTACTTTTACTTGAGTAGATTTTTCGACCGGTACTTTTACTTGTACTTAAGTAAAAAAAAATTGTAGTAATAGTACTTTTACTTGAGTAGAATATTTTATTACTCTTTCCACCTCTGTTGAAAACCTACTTTTACGTTTGTCCAATTTTCATCAAAATGGGCTCAGAACATTTTCAGATCATGCTGACAAAAAGTTACTAAAAGATTTTGATAGACCAAACCATATCTCGAATAACGCATCAACGAAATTGATGGCATGGTGCCAAGTTGAATCTGAGGCTGTTACTCTGCAACGCTTTGGCATATTGACACTAAACTTTGGACGTGTCATTGTCACCTCACACTGATCACACAACATAAATTTGGTAATAGCATATTGGTCAAAAGTGACACCCAGTTAAAACATAAAACTTATATTCACCTAAAACTGTCTTTAATTATTTATCCCTGCAGTTGCTCAGATGTTCCAAGCCATGCACACATATATCTATTTGATATAATATATCATTCATTTTTTGTGCTTGGCCCATTAATTGCTGCTTGCAGCTATATTTATATGTATGATTACACTGTTGATGGATGGATGGATGGATGGATGGATGGATGGATGGATGGATGGATGGACGGACGGACGGACTGACGGACTGACTGACTGACACAAGAACATATTTTAAAAACGTATTAAGTGGAACCCTGTCATTTTTTCCTAACGACTCTGATACATTATGTATCTTATGATTACACCCATTCTGTGATTAACAGGTTAACCTCAGGGCATTTTCAATAAAATATAAATATAGTTGTCAGTGTAGATGCTCAAGAATTCAAACAATAACTTCAACACTGTAACAATGGTGAAGCAGAAAATAAATATCTCTAGAAGAAATAAAGGTCTTTTAGGACTGTATGGAATTATTCAAATGAGAATTATAGGCAAACAACACTAACACTGCTGACATATGCAGTTGCAATATACCAGAAAAAATTGTGAAAAAAATGATTACAGACTTATAGAAGAGAGTGTTGTGTGTGAGAGAGGGATATGAGTTTTACAGCTCTGAGCCCCATTAATCATTATTAAGTGAATGAAATGATATTTTCATGGTGGTGATTATGTCATATTATCTAGTTTAACTGATTAATGTGCTCACGACAGAGCAATTCTTTAGATGTCAACAACTAAAATCCTTCTCAACCTTTTTGATGAGCGTCTTCATTGTAAAAATGTAAACACTTGTTTTTATTCTTTGTTAAGCAAGTCCCCAAATTTACTCTATATTAAAATCACTTTTAAAGAGCTGCACAGTTAATTATAAAAGTGAAAACAATTACAACTGTCACTATTGTGAAAAGTGTGAATTAGAGACTTACATATAATTTAAAATGTGTTTTTTCAGTTGTCCAGAGATGTCCGTTGTCTTCATGCATAATCAGAGACATTAAAATGGGTAATGGCCACCAGTCCTAATGAGTTTGAAGCAGTCTGATGCTCAAAATATGTCACATTTCTATACAAGATATGTTAAAAGGTATGTATAATTCTTAAAATATCCCACTTCACTTGTGTATGTGTGGAGTGTAATGCATGGGAATCATCTCTAAATATAAAACACACACACACACACACACACACACATTTCACTGTTGATGTTTTTTTCCCAAGTAGTTGCCAAGCAGTTTTTCTGAGTGTCTCAGCTTGTGAATGGTTGAGATTAGACTTGTTGAAGATCATCACACACTTCAATATCATCTGACTTGCAAATCGCTTTGGGAATTACATCTCTGAAGGTGTGAATCACGAGGGAATTACTGTTAGTTATCATTTAGTATCAGAGTGAACAAAATTCCAGGTTTAAAAGAGCTGTTTTGTTCGATGTAAATCAAAGCCAAATAAGTCATTCTTAAAATAAAATAAAAACACACGGGGACAGTTTCTGCAATCTTTTGTGTGTGCATGCGTGCGTGTGCGTGCGTGTGAGTGTGTGTGTGGTTGCCAGCTTCAGCATAGGAAAACAAAATTACACTCTCACATTCTTCATAGGAAAATTAGGATAATTGTTACTTTAAAAGAGCAATATTTACCTGATTTAACCCATTAAAATATTGGTGGTAAAATGTATGTATTTAGCTTCTAAATAATGTTGTTGGATTTGAATAAAAAGATGTTACCCTCTTTGCAGTGTACCATATGTCATGTTGATGTCTATGTCTTCAGCTGTATATTATTATATCTTCTTGACTGAATTAAATGCTAAACTGAATCTGAGACAGTCACTGTTTCTTACTGAAAGTTGTAAAAAAAATATATTTTAATGTAATACTGAAGTGCTGTGTATAAGTGAAGTGATATATAAATATTGGTAACACTTTATTTTACAGTGTCATTGTTACACGTTACATTGTGCATAACTACATGCAGCTAACCCTAAACCAACCATATTTTAACCCTATTTTTTATAATAAGTACATGCCAATTAATATTACTCAGTTCTTAAATGTAATTACACTTTAACAAGGACACGTTAACACAAAATATAGTGTAACCTAAATATTATATACTTTTATTGTATTTATAGCTTAATAAATAATAAATAAATTATGTTTAAAGCTATAAGTTTACATTTATTAATGCATTAATGTTCCATTTAATTACATTTTCTTATAATCATATTGATTGACATTGTGCCTCATTATTCCTGTGTTTCATAGATTTAGAAGCCTATATGCACTATACGCTCCAATAAAAAAAAATAAAAAAAAACGCAGATGAAATTGTAAGACACTCTTGATCATTATTTTATTATGGAGTAGAACTGAACAATGCAACTGAAGAAGAAAAACTGGATCAGACTAAAACACAAGAACCACAATGATTGGGATCCAAACTATGATTCAACCAATGACAATGAATTAGCTGATAAAGGACCCTGCTGAGGTGGAAGTTAAATTTCCCTCAAAAAAGAGGTTTAGAACGGTAGAGCGTCAGGTGAAAATGTTATCAGGATGAGCCCAGAGGTGAAGAAGATAGGGCACTGTCCCATGTTGAAGATATAAAGTCTAGGTTTGGATTGTTTTCAAAGAAATCAATACAGAAATCCCATCAGCCTGGAATGAAGGACAATGTTATAAGAGAAATTCTTCCTGGAGGAGTTTAGGAGACCTCAGGTGTCTGCCGCTCACAGCATCTAGCTCTGACAAAAACAAAAGATGTCAACTTGATGCCTCAAGGGATGTGAGAGGAAATACAAAATAGCGTAATGTGGCATAATAATACCACATTTGTAAGGCTCACGAGACAATAACGTGACTTGACATTGACATATAAGTGCAAATAAATAAGGTGGTTTGGTCATCTTGATTGAATTGACGATTTTTGCATATCAGATCAGCTTCAGACAAGTGAAGTCTGTGTACCACAAATTCCAGTATGAAATACATATGAAAGAAATAGATTTGTAATAACATTTTTATAAACAGATTAGTCTACAAATTCTAGTTTTACTATGGAGGAAAAAAAGTTATACTTTATTTTGATGGTATTTGATGGGGACCGCCAAAATAAAGTGTTTTCATTTTAGTTTTAATCAGTCTATGGGACAAAAAAAAAAAAAAAACTTTGGATTGAGTAATGTTAACAATACTGAATGTTGTAATCAGTTATGAATGATTTCTACAGCTACTGTATATAACTAGTAATACTTGCTGTAGCAGAAACAAAGGAAAATGTATTATATTTACAAATGGACCTCAACTTAACTAGTTCGTATTAAGTACATGTATTCCTATATTGTATTTAGATTATAGTTTGCATATTTTAATAATGACATCATTTTACTCTTCCTTTTTAGGTACATATGCAGGATTAATTCTAGAGGTGAGGAAAACTATTTTCATTTTGTTCATTTATTAAACTATTCGTTCTTTCGAAATGTCTTTTTCAACAAAAGCTTTTAGTACAGCTTAGTGGCAAGTCACAGTATATGCTTTGTAAACAGGTGTGAACAGATGAAACGTTGTTTGACAATAATCATAATAATTGCAGGATAAAAATTACACTCTCCCTGACTGAACATTAAGCTGAGGTCATATTGTTTCCAACTCTTGACTTAGTGTAGTTTCAGAATAATTATGAAGCCTTAAACAGCACACTCTCATTTTCATTTCATTTTGCTAGGATTTCCATTGAACCTTTAAACCTGAAAGTCTATATGTTTCTTTTACCCTCTCATTGATTCAGTTTTCCTCTTCCCGTCAGTGAACATCAAACAGAAGCTTTGCTCAGGAGGTCTGCCCACACCCTGAAGCCACTCTTGATCTTTGTCTGAGCGTGCGTGTTTGACAACTTACAAATGAACCTGACCTCTTCCTCTCTAGACCCAGAGTCTCTCTCTCACACCCTGCAGTGATGCAGAGCCACAGCGTCTGTCATCATAAAAGCCTCTTCTCGCTCTCTCACCCCACGGATCACGTATCGACCCGCTTCTACAGAAGGCAGGGAGCGTGACCCCTGTATTTTCCAATGGAGTCTGACATTTGACCTCTCCACTGCCCTTCTGCATGGTGGGAAAGAAAAGCTAGAAGAGTGTCTACTTCTTAAAAAATATACTTTATACCCATTTATTATAATGAAAGATCTGTTTTAATATCCCCATTGCAGACAGTGTAAACCAGCCTAAGGTGATTAGTTGGTCTTTCAGTCTGGCCAAATTGGTTAGGCTTGTCTGCTTTGCTGCTTTTAAAGGGATACTTGTCAGCTGGTCAATCTAGAAGACCAGCTGGCCAACCAGTTAAACCAGCTAAACATCAACTTGAAAAGGCTATGGGAGCAACTATAAAACATCTTAATTACCTAAAGACCTGAAAACCAAGGCCTGAAAACTATTTTACTTTTATAGGGTTTGGCCTATATATTAATTCAAACTCTTTTGGATTAATGTTTCAGAATTGCATATGGTTAACTAAAATCACACGTGTAGCATGTTTGGTATCTATGAACTCCAATTTCCATTCCCTATTTGTTCATTTACATTACATTTGACTAACTCTGTGACACATTAATATTATAAGAAGTTTGGAGGTTTTTCTCTTAAGCACCCAGTCAAATTACATATGCAAATGCCCTGCTAGAACACAAAGGATCGTATAATTTCCCTCCAAAGGAATAACTTCTTATTTGCTCACATACCTCTAGAGGGTGTGACATCTTCACACTTTAATAGATCACTGATCACAAGATCACCCAGTGTTTTTTTCTGAGAAATTCTGACGTGAAGATGATGCTGAGCTAGAAATCTTCCAAGGACCCCCAAGCTTGTGCCAGGCTGCAGCCTTTTCTTTCCATTCACCAAAGATCCTCTGAGTTCAATTGGTTCTTTCACATCAAGACAACCTCAGCAAAGATCATCTGGGGACTTAACAAACTGCATAAGGACAGTTTTATTCAAATGGGTGAGACATGCAAGTATCAAACTTAGTCTCAGTATCTCTACCCCTCAAGGGTGTGAACTAAACTAATGGTTTGCTCAAGGCTTTTGATCTGCTGAATTTCAAACAATGCTACAATTTCTTGCTTTCCTGTATTCTGATTCAGCTCTCTTTCCCTTGGTAAACTGTACGCATGTATTAGATTAGTCTAAGTGTTTAGTCTAGTTAATAACGTCTTGTTCGTGTCACTTGTAAAGTTGTTTGTAGTTTTGCTTATAACCGGAGTCCCTAATCATGCAGATTTTGACTACATGAGTATACTGTATAGTAAGAAAGTTATTTCCAAACCCCAAGAATGAACATTTCTTAGAATTAATGTATAATAAATACTGAGCGTTCGCTGGACGAACAGGTTAGTTGATTGTTGTATAAATTTTGCTACATCAAGTTAGTTATATTAACTAATCCAAATATTTCTAATTAATTATAATGAGTTACAATTAATTATTCACCTTTCCCTTTAGCATATTTGCTACAACAGCGTGCAAGAAATCACAGGGAACAAGGTAAGTCTTGACTCATAATGCTTTATCTTGGGAATAAGTCACATACCAAAGTCAAGTTTTTAAACGTCAAGTTACTTCCGAAAGGTAACTCTAATTTGATCGCTACCGTAGACATCAAGTGTTTATATCAGAACTGTAAACTTTTATCCCAGTGATTCTGTGATATTCTGTGATAACACAGAAATAATGATACAGTGTATTTGAAAAGACCACAGATTTTGTATCTATGCATGACTTTGGGTCAGCGGCAGCACCAACGCAGATTTGAATGTTCTGCTGATATCGTAACCATGCCAGAAAGATAGACAGAAGACAGGGGTCAGAACCCATGACATAGTTGAAAAGGAACACTCACATGATGCTGAGGACACCCCAATGACAAGGGTAGTTATATACAATTTCTGTAGCTCTGGAAATGCTTCTTTGAGGCTGACAGGTCCTTTTCACCAAAGTGTTTGTTAGGCATAGGTTTTGCAACCAGAATTCCATTTGCCAGACCTACGCTATTAGCAGTGCTAGCAAGCAAATGTAGAGGACTCAACAATGTGGCATCTAGAAATGCATTAGACGTTGGCACAATACAAGATGAGTCAACCTTTTTTTGTGAAAAATCTACCTTCCATTTCAAAAATGGCCCTATCGAGAATAGAAAGCACGGATCTCTTCAGAGACAGACTGGGAAGTATTGTAGAATTACCACAGTCAGTGTGACCCACTGTGGAATACACAACACTGTCATCTAGTTGTGTATTCAGTGGCCGTCTCTTGGAAGGGTGTAAATCACCACGTCTTAAAATTCATCTCAACGAATTACCATTAGGGACTCCAAGGATGCACTGACAACCTCACCAACGATCTAAGACTGGAAAATAGCATTAGCTGATTTCAGGACACCAAGAAGACCGACAAGAATGTCCCTATTTAAAAAAAAAAAAAGGCCTGCTGCCTCAGTATTAGAGCTGGCAAAATCATCCTCTGCAATATTTAAGAGGATGCTGAGAAGGATGTTTTCATTCTCAATAATGCACCTTGTGACATCATAATGGCTTGTCCATCGAATTTGTTTAAGACCAGAAGCATTATACTTCTCAGCCAAGTAGTGGTGATGGAAAAAGTTTTCCCACATGGATCACGGATGGCATCCACAACTAAATGTAGCTGGTGGTTATAACAGTGAATGTAAGGTTTGTTTTGCAGCATGTCCAGGCTTGTTTTGCAGCAGGGCTTGCGCACCACCTCGTACCCCAATCATCACCGATGTTGTCAGCATTGTAGCCAGCAGCTTAGAGGTGGCTCAAAATTTGAGTGGAAATGTAGGCTATTCAGCGTCTAGGGGACGTAAGTCAAGCAACCAAATCAAATGCTCCTCTGGCAAGGAATTACACACAAACCTAATCATTGCAGGCAAATTGTCCACATTACACTTGTCTCGTGCCCTGCGTCAGCATCTGCGTATTTGCACTTAATCTCAGAAAGCACCATATAAGCCAATGTTTCAATGATTTTGTTCTGAATGTCCTATACATATTTTGGTATGCCCTTTACTATATCTGCCAGAAATAAATCCTTGGTTGAACTTGATTTTGATGGTTCCTTTTGAACATTCTGTTGATTATAAGTAACGTTGCACCTACATGTCTACTAACTCTCATTAGAGTATTAGTAGAGGATTAGTAGACTGGTAGGGTTAGGGTTAGAATAAGTTGACATGTAGTTGCAAAGTTTCTTATAGTCAGTTGATTGTCTATTGGGGGAGCATCGCAATAAAGAGTTTGCAGATATAAAGCAGACAGTCTACTAATACTCCAATGAGAGATTGTTGGCATGAAGTTGCAAAGTTACCTATAGTCAACAGAATGTTCAAAAGGGACCATCAAAAAAAAAGAGGCCTGCAGACTGTTTGATGTGGTTTATTTGGTTCCACGCAGTCCTTGCTTGTTTACACAGAGAAATTGAACCACACCTCCAATGCTTTTCACATAATATCTGTTTTGCCCACTAGCATGTAGTCTATAGTTTTCCCAGACGTCTCCCAACATTTTAATTCAGAGCTGGCTGCCATAGACTGCACATGACAGTGGCTTCATGCCTGCTTCTGCATACACCTGTCCAATTCCAGTGCTGCTTTCCAATTTGTATAACCACGCAAGGTGTAAACGACCTCTCTCTCATTAGCGATACCAAACTTGTGTCCCACAAAACATTGTATTTAAGCCATGGATGCAAATAGTACCATCCAGCATTAAATGACCATGATATGGACCCTAATGCACGCTATTAATATTGGCAGGGACGGTGCATTTAATATTGAAGTCCAGTATTTTTCTGCCACTGGACGAGCCTCCTCAGGGCTGAGGTGGATGGAGACAGATTTATTTCAAGACAGGGATAGCTGCAAATCAGATTAATGGGCCTACCAAAAGGTGAATTGATACAAAAGAAACTAACCTCTAACCCTATACCCCACACCCTGCCAGACAGCTTTTGTAACTAATGATAAAGACCTTTCTCCATGTCCCAACCTGCAGATTACCCACACTTGTCTATTTCTGAAGTGGGAACTGGGAAAGATGGAGTGAAACAATAGTGGCCACTGCTGCTGAAGCCACTAACAGACTTCTTTATAGGCATCAACAATCTATCTGCATTGCATTCAGATACTTCTGCTTGTTAATGTTTTTACTCATGTTGTGTCCTGTCAGAATCTGCTTCTCTGCTATTGAAGCCGAGTCGTGAGTGTAGAGTGTCGTTGCTTTCAGCCAATAAAAACAAAAAAATACAGATTTTTTTTTTTTTTTTTTTTTGGTGTTTTTTTTTTTGGGGGGGGGGGACTAGGCCTCTAGGTGGTTGGAAGGAAAGGGTTAAAAAATAAAATGCGTTTGAAAGATCAGGTGATAAGGAAAGTTTTTCAGAGGCAGAGTTATTACATTTTGATGAAAGATTACAAAACTTTTTGGGAAAACAAATAGACTACGAATGTGTTTTAACAAAGTAAATAGGTTTCCATTTTGACTTCATGAGCCTATAAGAGCGTGACTCACATGCCTAAGTGGGCACCACATTGTCTCAACATTTGAATGAAGTTACTGAACCGATCTTTGCACAGTGCAGCATAAATATTTATATGGGTGTTACTGTTACATTTTAAACAGAATACAAACAAGAGAAAAAGTTGCCAATGCGGCCAGGTTATGACCCTCAAGAAATCAAACGTTGTTTAAAAGACTGAAATAATCTTTCTCTAAATATATTCATTTATCAACACACAACAGGGTTGGAGGAATACACAGTACACTGCTACACACAAACAGCATTGCCATCTTAAATTCCACATGAAATAAAAAATGGCCCTGTTTATTTTGTAAGTAAAGTTAGTTGGAACATAAAATTGCATGGCAAGGCTTGTGTTATATAAGTTAACTTGCTCAAAGGGCAAAATCGTGACTCTACAGCTATCAACCCTGTTGGGGTTTGAGCCTACAAGTTTTTTTCTTATCACTCAGCCCAATACTTTGACTATTTAGTGGCACAGTCACAAAAGTAAATCAAACCTTGATTTCCATTTGTCATTGTAATATTCATTCAATCTGAATTATGTTTCCCCAGTTATCCAGCATATGTACATACATAAACCCTGTCCCAAACAGCACTCTTCATATACACTTACGGTCTTGTGGACTTACAATAGCCGCTGTGTGCTCATGTCTGTTTAAGTCCACAAGAGCATAGGGGGCAGGGTTCCTCAAATCCAGCACTGGAGAGCCACTGTCCTGCAGAGTTTAGCTCAAACCATGATCAAACTCACATACCTGCAATTGTCTTGTAACTCTGAAGACGTGACTAGCTTGTTCAGGTGTGTTTGATTAGGGTTGAAACTAAACTGCAGGACAATGGCCCTCTCGGACTGGATCTGATCCCTGGCGTAGGATGTCCTATTTATCAATTTAGGTTTAGTAGGGTGCTCACAAGTTTCCCCTTTGTGGGCAATATGCGCCCTTGATGCACACTTTTGCAGAGCCTACACTGAAGTGAGCTCCTCAACAGACTGTGGACTTGATAGTAATAACAATTATTCATTTATTATATCTGTACAGTTGTGGAGAATGCAGCAGACTATCATCAGTTGGCATGCTTAAGTGGGATTATACAGCTTTTATAAGGCACAGCGTGCAGGCTATTTCAAATGCTGAAAATGTGCTTGACTGGCACGGCTGGATATATGCCCAGTTATATGCTCTTTTCCATTATTTGATGAAAAAATGCTGCCATGATCAATAGAAAAAGTACACAAACATCTCTTTTATATTAAATGTACTCCTTGGTTTCTGTGGGCGGTAATAGTGCAACGTTAATTGTGGGTTGCAAATAGTTCAATAGAGTTTTGTGAATAGAAAGTAATCTATAATGAGCCTAATTTACATACAAAGGAGACATGTTTGTGCTGAAGAATGACATTGACTTAATTTAAAGGATCAGTGTGCAATGCTACCTCTGCACTGATAGCATCTGGTAAACTGGATTGTGGGTTGTAAATTAATAAACTGCATTTTTCCTTACTGAAATGCAGCAGACAAAATCACTTGTTACTTAAAAAGCTATAAACAGCCAACGCATTCTCATCCTAGGGCGTCATATCCTGACGCTTTTGACATTTCGTCTACATCCAACGCACACGGCACCCTTTAGCGTCAATATGACACGCACAGAGCTTTGTTCGGTTATGGGTAGGTTTAGGTCTGGGGTAGGGTTAGGGTTAGACCGCTAGGAGGCGCCTTCTGGCCCATATCTATATGCGTCTCATATTGAAGTTAAAGGGTGCCATGTGCGTTCGATGTAGACGAAATGTCAAAAGCGTCAGTATATGATGCCTTGGGATGAGAACGGGCTGAAACAGCTGACCTACTGCCACACTACCTAAAAATATAGTTAGTTGCCTGTAGGGCTGTGTATTGGCAAGAATCTGGCGATACGATACGTATCACGATACATGGGTCACGATTCAATATATTGCAATATATTTCGATACTGTGCATAAGGCGATATATTGGGATTTTTTTAAAGTAGGACTATAATTTTAGAAAAAATAATATTTAAAAAAAGACATGATGTGCATAAAAGTCAAAGAAGTTTACTTTAGGTAAACAATTCAGTTCACAGAAAATCAGACTGCCAGTTTGGTATTGTGGTTCACAGGTTCTTAGTGAGCAAATTTTTATATTTCTCAAGTAGGCCATAATAAAAGAAAATATATAGCCCCTGTCACAATACAAAACAACAACGTGAACTGGACGAAAATGAATGAAAGTGAACAAAATGAATGTGTCATATAGGCCTATTGAAATCAAGTTTTTATGTGATAAAAGATTTTAAAAGAACTGGACGCGCGAATGAGGCGAATTAGCGTCTGCCGCGCTAAACGCCTCATTCGCGCCACAGGACCTCCAGACGCGCGTAAACGCGTCTTTGCATTAACTTAACATTGAAATCACTCGCGCCAGACGCTCTATTCGCGTTTGGTGTGAACGCAGCTTCACGGTGCGCCGTCCACTACAGCTAAGCGGCAAAACTACGCTCGGTGCCGCTGGCAACGCTGTAACGTCTCCGCTTTGGGGTGTGTCTGTTACGAGTGTGTTTGTTTTTTTTCAACACACGGACAGTATAATCATCATGCACGCGATTACATTTAGAAATAGACAAGCTTTGTTTCCAAATGCACCAAGCAAAGATCCTTTCAATTTTATAAACCCAGCCAATATAATAACAATAAACACATCCAAAATAAAATATTTAACATATAAACAACTGCAAAGCGTCTAATTTGTAAACAAAATGACTAAATCCATCATAAACTGCCGACCGCGTTTTTCCGCTTGATATTTGCATAAAGTCGAGAACTGCCCAACGTTTTGACGCTCTCAGTCGCTCTCAACGCTTTCTCCGGTCCGCTGTCACGGTGCGTGTCCACTACAGCAGCAAAACTCCGCTCAGTGCCGCTGGCAACGCTGTAACGTCTCCGCTTTGGGGTGTGTCTGTTGCTGTTGTGTTTAATCTAAGTTTTTTCAACACACGGACATTATAATCACCAGCAATGCACGCGATTCCATTTAGAAATAGATAAGCTTTGTTTCCAAATGCACCAAGCAAAGATATCCTTTTAATTTTATAAACTTTTATAAATCCAGCCAATATAATCACAATGAACACATCCAAAATAAAATCTTTAACATATAACAACTGCAAAGCGTCTAATTTGTAAACAAAATGATTTACGCACTAAATCCAGCATAAACTCCGGCACAATTTGCATATTTTTAAACTCTCAAAACAGACGTCACATCCCGAACCTCACAGCAATTGGCTGCCGACCGCGTTTTTCGCTTGATATTTGCATAAAGTCGAAAACTGCCCAACCTTTTGACGCTCTCGGTCGCTCTCAACGCTTTCTCCGGTCCGCTGTCAATCCCAAAATGCACTGCTGAGCGTGAAGCTCGACTTCCATAGGAATGAATTGAAAACGCTTGCTCCGCTCGCTCTGTGCCAGTGGACACGCACCGTTCGGCGAGCCTTTTAAACAACATAAACGTGAACCACCGTCTTACCATGAATATTTTTGGACGTAAAAAAAAAAAAAAAAAAAAAATCGATATTGCGTTTTTGAAAATCGATACAGTATTGCAAAATAAAATATCGCGATACTCATGTGTATCGATTTTTTCTTACACCCCTAGTTGCCTGCATACTTTTAGTTAGTCTGAACACTGATTTATTAAGATTATACAAGAAAATGCAAACATGTGACAATGAAATTGAATTGTTTTCCCCCTCAGTAAACAGTGTAAAATAAAAGCGCTTAGCAGATAATCAGTAATATTATTTAAAAATGAGCTGCTCAGCGGATGGCTTTTGCGACCAGAGGAAGGAGCCGTGGAGAACAGCTGTGAAGGAGCCCGAAGGTTTGCCCACACTATTCTCTCCTTTGCCAGAGATTCACCCACTCATCCACAACATCTGTCCACCCTACACCAGGCTCCAGCAACCCTCTGTAAAGTGGTTCCATACATCTGCCCTCTCCCGCTGCTGCCATAACGTGACAAGGGAAATGCATGACTGTTTATGTCAAGGACCTGTCAAAGCTGACATAATTCCTCCAATGCCATGCAGTTGGATAATTTAATTGTGAATTGTTTTGAACAGTTAGGCAATTAAAGTTTAACAAGTAGCTTCCCTGGAGTTTAGAAAAGCTTGTGTTTCTCTGGCTCTTCAATGTGTCAACAACTCATAATATCTCAGTTTATCATTATTCTCTTTATTATTAGAATAAACAGCATGCAGATATGATGGAAATCACTTGCTTTAGTAATGATAAAAGTATTATGTTTTGAGTCAAGGGAATAAATCATTGATACTGCAATAGACAATAAGGGGCGGGGGAACTCATTAAATGGAACAAATTTCTATGTGAGTGATTGTACAGATAAAACTAAATAAATTAGTGGAAATGTTTGTAGACTTTGCAATCAAAATTTCTGTCTTTCCAAGAATAATAAGTACAGATTATTGCAGACTTTACTCAGAACACAAAGTTCTGTTTGTGGATATATTAAGTTACAGTTACAAAGAAAATGATCAAATTTACATCATAATGCACCATTGTGTGTACACGGTTCTCCAGATTTAATAGAGGAAAAGCTACACATCCAAAAAGCAATGGTACTGTGTATGTGCCAAAAAAAGAACAGAAAACGTATCAGGTTACGCATGTAACCATGGTTCCCTAAGAAGGGAACTGTGTCGTATGAAGACACTTTGGGGAACACCTTCAGCGTGATAGCACCTGAAGCACGTGTGCAACTTAGTCCAATTCTAATTGGTGCAATGTCATTCCCTTCTCATGGAACCATGGTTTCATGCGTAACCGGAGACGTTCCCTTTTGAGGGAACTCGTGCTACGTTGTATGACTACACTTTGGGGAACGAAAATACCAACTTCGCCACACTGACAAATGCCTGTCCTAGTGTGAAGCAATTAAGGCACAGCTCAGGACAGAAATTAGTGTAATTCTGAAATCTTGATTGAAAATCCTCACAGATTTCATTTCTTTCTAAAAAGGAACATAGTTGTTGGGATACTGCCTTTTCTAGTAATTCTGACAGAAAAGGTAGATTTGAGATCGCCTGCAATTGACTAATTCTCTAGGATCAAGTTGCATTTTTTTTTTTAATAAGAGGTTTAATAACAGCCAGTTTAAAAGTTTTCGGTACATATCCTAGTGACAAAGATGAATTAATGATATTAAGAAGAGGATCTATGACCTAAGCATCTCTTTCAGTAGCTTAGTCGGTTAACATACATGTTGATGATTTAGATGATTTAACAAGTTTAGAAAATTCTTCCTCTCCTATAGCAATGAATGAATGGATTTTTTCCTCAGGGAGACTACAATGCACTGTCTGATGTGATACTGTAGTAGATGGTTGCGTAGTTATAATTTTCTCTGCTGTGCTGTTTGAAAACATCTGGTGTTGATGTTTTATTTTTCGTTAATTTAGCTACTGTTTCGAATAAATACCTAGGGTTGTGTTTATTTTCTTCTAATAGGGTTGAACAATAAGCAGATCTTGTAGCTTTTAAGGCCTCTCTGTACGCAATCATGCTCTCTTTCCATGAAATGCGAAAAACTTCTCATTTTGTTTTCTTCCAGCTACAGTACTCAATTTTTCTGGCTGCTCTCTTAAGGGCCTGAGTGTGCTCGTTGTACCACGGCGTTGGACTATTTTCTTTAATCTTCTTTAAGCGCAACGGAGCAACTGTGTCTAAAGTGCTGGAAAAGAGAGAGTCAATCATTTCTGTTGCAATATCGAGTTCTTCTAAGCTATCTGGGATGCTGACGAGATGAAACCGATCAGGAAGATTATTTATAAAGCAATCTTTAGTGGCAGAAGTGATAGTTTATAACACAGAGTCGGCTTTGCAACCTTGGCTAAATTAAGTATACATGAGATTAAATAATGATCTGAGATGTCTTCTAGAAAATCAGCATATTCTTTTATAAAATCTGTTTTGTGCCCTGGTGGCCTGTAAACAGTAGCTAGCACAAAAGTCGACGGGATTTATCGCTTACCACCATCACTTCCAAAGAATAATATTTGAAACTAGACTTCTGAGTAATACTGAAGATATTGCTATAAATTACAGCAACACCTCCCCCTTTTCCTTTTAAACGCACTCCGTGTTTATAGAAGTAATCTTGCGGGGTGGACTCATTTAGAGTAATGTAATTGTCTGGTTTTACCCAAGTTTCTGTCAAACACAGCACATCTAGGTTATGGTCTGTAATCATATCATTAACAAAAAGTGCTTTTGAAGAAAGGGATCGAATATTCAGCAACCCAAGCTTTATCATTTGTTCATCAAAATATTTGTTTTTTATTTGTTGAACATTAACCAAATTTTTACCCTTTAATGGGTTTGGGAGTTTTTTGTATTTCTTAGTGCGGGGAACAGACACAGTCTCCATTACAGGGTAGACCATATAGGGCTACTGCTTTGGTAATCAGTTTCTATATATAAACATTATAGACCTTAAAGTCTTGGCTACAAAAAGCTATTGAACATTTAATAGACACTACCCATAGAAAAAAAAAAAAAGATTAAATCCATTGTACTTTAAAGCCATTCAATCTTTTAGTTAAAATCTATCTTGATTATATAGTTGACTCTTATCTCAGTGTATGCCGCTGTGGGTTTACTGTGTTCACTTGTTTAAATACCTTTACAAAAAATATTATATTGTAATATATATTTTATAAATTTATGTTTTTTTTTTATATATATATATATATATACATATATATATATATATATATATATATATATATATATATATATATATATATATATATATATATATATATATATATATATATATATATATATATATATTCTACCCTGCAAAATGGACTACTACATATTTGTCAAAGCTGAGTTGTGACCAAAATCACTGGCCGGTTGCCCAACTGCTTAGACAGCTTAGACTAGTCTTAAAAAATTAGTCATCTTCAGTTACATAAAAAGTTAGACTGATCTAATTTAAATCTGAAAAATGTGACTGGTTACCTCTTGTCTAACTGCTTGCTGGTCAAACGAGTTCTTAAGACATTGAGGTTAAGTTTATGAAACCGGCTATCTCTCAGATTCAGAGAAAATAGTATGAAAACTGATATCCCATAATTCAAAATTAAAAATAAATAAATAAATAAAGTAATTCTTCAACCAGATGGAACTGGATAATATTCTGTTTGTTCCAAACCAATCTGACTTCTGAACTATAATGCTGCCTGAATCATAATCATACACTGTTCGTTCATTGGCCAGAGGTGAACTGGTCCCGACTGAGCCTGGGTCCTACCAAGTTTTTTTTTTTTTTTTTTTTTTTTTATATACATACTGTATATATTAACTATTAGGCACGTTGATTTTCTGACCATATTTTTTTTCCAGGCACATTTTGCCAATTCCAAACCATATTAATCTTAATAACTACTATTAATTTTGTATTTAATCATTTATAACTGATATATAATTGTTCATGAAGGCTGGAAATGAAAAAAAGCCTTATATTCAGGTGTGCAGAATTATTAGGCATGTTTTCTTTTACAGATAAAATAAGCCAAAAAGAGATTTAACTAAGACTAAAAAGTAAAAAAAAAAAAAAAAAATGAAATACCCATGAGAAGAATGCAATGCTAATGCAATATTAGAGATTGCAGTTAAGGCATGACCATTGGAAAGTGAAATGCTCATTGGGTCAGCAGGGTCAGACAAAAACAGGTGAAGAAGAAAAGACACACGTTAACTGCAAAAAAATGAAGAATTAAGGTGAAGAATTAAGTGTGAAACCATCAGGAACCCTTAAGTCTCCAGCGCCACCATTTTCCAGAACTCCAACCTACCTGGAGTCTCCAGAACAGCAAGATATCAGGATCTCAGAGACTTGGGTTAGGCAAAGAATCCTAAAAAAATACTCCCACTTAATAAGAATTACAAGCTGAAGTGTTGTGAAATACATGAAGATTGTTTTTTTTATAGGCTTTATAGACAGACAGATTGAGAGTGACTCTTGAAGGACCAGCAACACATCCTCTTCTACCACTGTTTGAAGAATTCATCTTCCAGAGTACATTTTAATAAGTTTTGGGAGTTTATTTTTAGTCCATCTCCTACCCTGAAGTCCGTTTTGCAGAGATGGACTAAAAATTAACTCACAAAACTTACTGTCAGATTCTGGAAGATGAATTCTTCAAACAGTGGTAGAAGAGGATGTGGTGCTGGTCCTTCAAGAGTAGTTCTGGAAAATGGTGGCGCTGGAGACTAAAGGGTTCCTGATGGTTTCACACTTAATTCTTCACCTTAATTCTTCATTCTTTTGCAGTTAACATGTGTCTTTTCTTCTCCACCTGTTTTTGTCTGACCCTGCTGACCCAATGAGCATTTCACTGTCCAATGGTCATGCCTTAACTGCAATTTCTAGTATTGCATTAGTACTGCATTCTTCTCATGGGGATTTCATAATTGTTTTACTTTTAAGTCTTAGTTAAATCTCTTTTTGGCTTATTTTATCTGTAAAAGAAAACATGCCTAATAATTCTGCACACCTGAATATAAGGCTTTTTTCATTTCCAGCCTTCATGAACAATTATATATCACTTATAAATGATTAAATACAAAAATAGTAGTTAATGGTAGTTATTAAGATTAATATGGTTCGGAATTGGCAAAATGTTCTGTACATTTTGCCAATTGTACAAAATTGGCACTATATATATATATATATATATATATATATATATATATATATATATATATATATATATATATATATACAGTGCATGCAGAATTATTAGGCACGTTGATTTTCTGATCATATTTTATTCCCAGGAACATTTTGCCAATTCCAAACCATATTAATCTTAATAACTACTATTATGGACTAGTTTAATCACTTAACTAACTTAATAACTTTTTTTTAAACAAAAATGAAACATCACTGAACTTACTTAACCTGACTTGACTTGACTAATTATTCTCAGTTTGTTGGTGTAGTCCACAGAAACTTACTTTAAGGACATTTCCTTCAAACCTAAAACACAACACAATGAAACACAAACAGTAATGTTAAAATACCTGTGAAAAATCAATAAAGAAAGTTTATTCATGTTAGCACAGTATATTGCGCCTTATTTTATTCATAAAATGCAGGGTACTATTGTTAATCTATAGGCTGATCAGTGATCTGGGGGTTTGATCTCTGTATATTTTTAGTATCTCTCTTCTTTTGAGAGACAGTACAGTTACCTGCTCTTTTCATCATGTTTTGTATCTCTGTACCTCCCTTTCTTTCTCTCCTGTGGTGCTGCTCTCCCAAAGTCATCCTAATTAGTGTTTAATGCAGGACTCCCGTCGGCAAGGTCACCAGTGCCTCTGTGGCGCACTGTTGTCAGGACGGTGCTAGAAATAATGAAAGGGCCTATCTGCTCCCATCAGCAGAGAGAGAATCACACCATAGAGCCGCCACACCAACACCCTCAACCATTATTAGTCATCTGCATTCAATTACATTTACTGACAATTCAGTCATAATAGAACTTTTCAAGGATTGTTTTTATATTCTTTTTTCTTTTGGATGCTGAAATACTAAATACTACCCCCAGGGAACCAAATATACTGTAAGTAGTGTGCCATTTCTTGTATGCAAACACTAAATCTATCTATCTATCTATCTATCTATCTATCTATCTATCTATCTATCTATCTATCTATCTATCTATCTATCTATCTATCTATCTATCTATCTATCTATCTATCTATCTATCTATCTAACATTTTATTTGAACAATGACACACTTTTCTTAATACGTTGGTAGTTTTTCAGTTTTATTTAAGTCAAGATGAGTTTGCAACTCATTTTACTTTCATAATGTCTTTCTGAACGATACAGGGGAAAAAGATAGCCTTGATTTTATTGATCGGGAATCGATTGGAAAACAGAGTGTTCTGTACCAGAATGGAGCCGGACCAGAATGTGAGTTTGCAGTGGATTGAAGATTATACTTCTCTTCTAGACTATTTAATCAAAACCCTATAACACATTTTATTTATTTTGTATTATTTTTTAATTCTTTCATATTATGTTGTTACTGCCGTGACTTTTATTATCAGTAATCAGTATTAAATTACTGCGTTAAATATTGTGAAGGATTTAGAAACGCTTACAAAAGTAGCCTATAACAATAATTAAATAGCTTTATAAGGTCCACTTTTACACTGTTAACTGAATTATTGTGAAGGATATAGAAAAGCATAAATTAGCCTATAAAAAGAATTAAATATCTTTATAAGTTCCAATTTGACACCGTTAACTTTAAATATGAAATATGTGATGAAAAGTAGTCCATTTAACATATTCTTCAAACCATCTCAGTAATCATTACTCTTCCGTCTTCACTTCATTTCTGTCTTCACTTAATCACCCAGAAGGCTTTTGTTTATCGACACTTGCCATATGGGAGGCTGTCAAAGGAAAAGACAAAAAAGGCAAACCACGAGGGACGAAAAAAATGAATCAATATTTTGTGACCGGGGGAATCTGAATGCCAGCCCTGAGCAAACGTCCTGTGTTCACTGTGTCTTATTCGGAGGACTGGATGCGCTGGTCTGTAGATCTGTAGATCAATAGTTAACTATGGCATGCACATGGTGGACTTGCTTTATACAAACCCTCTTCACAGTGACCACCTCAGGCTCCCCTGAGAGGAGGGAACAACAGCAGAAATAAGTGGGTGGATGTGGGGTTGAGGATGAGAATGAATAGGTGGAGGTCTTGACAATGCTATAAAAGAGATAAATAGGAAAAGAGACCCCAGACATTTGATATCTAATGCTCAAATTTGCTGTAAACTCAGTGCTGACCTGCAAAAAGTCACCAAATGATTGTTCCCACAGGAAAATGTTGTTGCTTATTCACAACTCAGGAGTTCCCATTTGTTTTAAATAGATATCTGCGTTGTCTCTGCAAAATAATTTAATAATAAATGCTATTTATTTGAATCTCTGTGACCATTCAGAGGATACAAGACACCATATACTGTAGATGGAACTTTTTTCCCCCAAATGTACTACATTTCCATAGCAAATTATATTATCAACTAAGCAAATTAAGGGGAGCAATTTAAATACAGCTGCTGGGACTGTCAGGAAATATATATATATAATATTAGTTATATCGGACCATATAAACCTTTTTTTATCATATATATATATATATATATATATATATATATGATAAAAAAAGGTTTATATGGTCCGTTCTCTGAGGAACTTCTTGTTGAAGTGTAGATTTATTTTGCTACTTAACATACTATTGCTTGAGGAAAGATAATATTTCCAATAACTCATTTTTATTATTAACATTCCCATAAGGCTTGAAATAGATTTGCCCTTCACCTCATTACATTACAGTTTGATAATATTCATGCTGCTTCTTTAATTGCCAGTTTATTAAATAGTTCCAATTGTATGGTTAGATTACATTTTCAAAGAGATTTTATGACGAGAGATACACACTGTTTTACAATTTGTACAGATTTATTGTTTAATTTAGCAACATTCAGATTTTTTAATCACATTTGGTAAGACTTAATCTTACAATAAAATATAAAAGATACACCTATACATATACAAAATGTGTACAAAATGACATAGATAAAATGCAGTTTTATATTACAATGATCTAAGTCAAACTAAGAGCTGTATTCGCCCAACAACAGACTTTCTCCTTGCAATAAACTTGCATTTTTCATTTCACATTATATATTAATGTATAATGCATAATGATGAATGATAAATGTTTACGACTGAGATGATTAATTATAAATCATCAGGTTTTGCTTGATTATTCATATTCATTTTTAATCAAAACAATGGTACAAAAAATGTCACATGCTGAGTCCAATTTCATAGTATGCACATACTGTGATATAATCCTTGTTTTGGCAAGAGGTGCTCCTTTGGTCTTTGTGAGATTGTTTCTTCTTTTTTTTTATGTTTGGTTGCCATTTATCCTCAGTTGCAAGATTTACATTTTGGTTAGAGGCATAGAATCATTAACGCTCTTTTCCATGAGCTATATTTTTTCATTAGGATTCTGTTTTTGTATTCATACTTCTGTATGTTTTAAAGGGGAGTTTTCTATTCTTCTCTTTGCACTACTAATGTCCTAAGATGCTATAAGACCACCACTTTGCCTGCTCCATTACAAATACAATGCACAAACCTGGCGCAACTGGTGATTAAATTTGCCCCAGACTTCTACCTTTCTACTCATTTTACACTAGTCAAGTCAAGTCACCTTCATTTATGCTGCATCTCATCAATGCTGCAGCTCGTCTTGTCTTCAACGGGCCAAAAATGGCCCACGTCACTCCTCTGTTCATCTCTCTGCATTGGCTACCACTCGCTGCTCGCATCAAGTTCAAGGCATTGACGCTTGCTTACAGATCTATCACAGGGTCAGCTCCCTCCTACTTTCACTCACTCCTACGAGTCTACATCCCTATCAGAAGCCTACGATCAGTCAACGAGCGACGGCTCGTGGTTCCATCACAGAGAGCCACAAAATTTCCAGAACATTCTCATTCACGGTTCCATGCTGGTGGAATGCTCTCCCCACTCTCATCCAGAATGCAGAATCCCTGACAACATTCAAAAGACAGCTGAAAACCCATCTCTTCCGTGAGCACTTAACCTCATAAAAAATATATATATATTTTTTTCCCTTTTTCTTTAAAGGACAAGTTCGGTATTTTACACTTAAAGTCGTGTTTTTTTCAGATCGTTTCTGATGAAATAGAATGGTAAAGATTAAAATGTGGACACATGCTGCTGTCCCGAGAATTTTAGGTTTCTTACGCTTTCCCCCCACCTCCAGAGTGGCTGCATATGTGCACTTGAACAATCCTTCCTAAAACGCATTTTAGGAAGCGAAAGCGAAAGAAACCTAAAATTCTCGGGACAGCAGCATGTGTCCAAATTTTAATCTTAACCGTTCTATTTAATCAAAAACGATCTGTAAACAGGGCTTTAACTGTAAAATACCGAACTTGTCCTTTAATCCTCCCTTATCGGGCTTATGCTACTCTGACCAATGCCTGAACTTCGTATTTTGAGCACTTCTTGCATTGTTTTTGCCACTTCATGATGACTCGCTTAATTTTAATCCTAAATTGTAAGTTGCTTTGGACAAAAGCGTCTGCTAACTGACTAAATGTAAATGTAAATGTAAAAATGTATATAGCGCTTTTAACAATATGAATTGTTTCAAAGCAGCTTTACAGTGATAATAGGAAATTACTGTAACAGATTGTGTAGGCTTTACAACAGCTCTAGGATGAAGTTATTGTCCATCTAAAGTTAGTTTTGATTGATTGATTCTTTGCGAAGATCATGGAGAGATCTTTGCGAAGATCATGGATCTTGCATGATCATGGATCATGCAAGATCAGGCCGCTAACACAACACCGTTCTAACAGGAAAACCCTTAACGTGCTCCAGCCTCCCATCCGCACAAAACAGGGCCTGGTGTCTCGAGAACGCACTCCCTGAAATAGGTTCAAAGGTGCAAACGATTATCAGTTATCTCTTTGCAAACCTCAAAAACGCAAACCCGCGAAATGCAGACGTTGCACACATGCGCATTACATGGTCAGTTCAAAGGTATGCGTGTTTGAATATATATGTGCACAAGTGTGTGTCCTTCTTTACAAATCAACCCTCAATAAACTACTTGTCTGGCCTTAAACATTTTATAATACAGAAATAATTAATTATAATAATACGGTGTTTATGTAATAAACACTACATTGTTGTGTTTATTACATAATAATTACATTGTAAATTTTTGCACACTGTTAAAAATGTTCGTAATTTTAACAGTAAAAAACTGTAAAAAAGCAACGGAAAAAAAATGTTAATTCCTTAACGGCATGTACCCTTACTATATACAGTGAAAAACTGTAATAGCTCTCACAGGACATTTCATGTAATTTTACATTAATATACTGTTAAATGTACGGATTTTGGAAGTACACTGTAAAAAAAAAACTTACCGTTGCATTTACCGTACCTTACCGTAAAAAATACGGTAGCAAATGTTTACTAATTTTACAAAGTTTTACATCATCGAACTAAAAATTACGGTGAAAAACTGCCAGCTGGTTGCCAGTACTTTACCGTAAAAAATACGGTATAAATATTTATGTTTTACGGCATTGAACTAAAGTTTACGGTAAAAAACTGGCAGCTGGTTGAAAGCGATTTACCGTAAAAAATACGGTAGTAATATTTTAGGTTTTACGGCAGTGATCTAAATATTACGGAAAAAAACTGGCAGCTGTGGTTGCCAGTACTTTACCGTAAAAAATACGGTAGAATTGTTTTTGCTTTTACGGCACTGAACTAAAGTTTATACGGTAAAATACGGTAGTAATATTTTAGGTTTTATGGCATTGAACATTGAACTGAACTTTTATATAAAAAATTAAAAATAAAAACCTGCCAGCTGTGGTTTCCTGTAATCTAATTATTTAGAATTACCAGAGGTTTAGACGTTGATGTTTTATTGAAAATGATAAAGTTTGAAGTTACCATTATGGAGTTGAGTGTTTGCTTTAGTTGGGCTCTCTGACTTTTTAACTTTAGATTTACTCTGACTGCCTTTAACTGTGTGGTTATATAACACAAATGTTATGGCATGAAAATCAGAGAAAAAATGTGACCAGGTGATGATGGCAGGTTAATGATGAGAAAATCGTCATATTGTGGCCTGATTAACTGACCTCATAAAGAGTCTTATCTCTCTCTTTGGACGAAGTGATAATATTGATTATAATATTACAAATAAATATTTCATATTATTGAGTATAATATTTCTGTAAATAAGCCACAGATAATCTGAAGACCTTTAAAAATACATGGTGTAGAAAAAAGGATTTAAACTACTGCTTGATTTAAACCAACACAGACATCAAGATTCAGCGTATGAATCTCAACAACGGTGACAATCAACACAATAATCAGATAAAACTCTCAACATTACAAAACAAGCTACTAAAAAGCTGCAACAAAAACAACATCAAAAATAAAAGCAGATATAATAATAAAAGAAAATACTAAGGCAATTCAGCATAATGTATTCCTGCTGCAATGCATGCTGGGAGATACTGATGAGTTTTGATTGGAGGCTCAATTAGGGCTGGGCGATTTGAATCGCGATATGGTTATACGCATCTCGTCAGTAAAGCCGGTTCCTTGATTAGTAGTAAATCGCCATCACCTGCTTTCAGATGAAGCAGCATTTAGGGCTGAGGAGATAATTAAGTGATTAATTTAGTGATGATTGAGCATTATTGAAGACACCTGATGTTAACAAGCAGAATCACTGAAGAAGAAAATCACAAATTGTAAGTTACCATTAAGGTGATGGGTGTTTGCTTTAGTTGGGCTCTAGACCATTATATGTTTACTTTAATATTTACTGTTGTTTGTTTGCTGTTATTAATTTATAACAGTTAAATGAACAAAGTAAAATATTATCTTATAGTGGTGGTTATGTTTTGACATAATCATGCTGTGATCTGAAAAAGGAAACTTTCTGAGATAGTTTGGTTTAACTTGTTAGCAGCAGTTTACTGATTCTTCAGTCTATGATTATCAGTACCTTACTTATAATTCAAAATATTTAATTAACATTGTTTTGATCAAAAGACTTTCAGATAAATTCATTTAAAACACAGACATCAATAATCAGCCTGTGAATCTCAACAATGGTGACAATAATAAAGCATGTTGCAGTGGCTGCCACCAATCACAACTCATTAATGGCTCCCATCATGCATTGCGGTATGAATAAATTATGATCTGAATTGTCTATGTAATTTACTTTTCCTAATTGAATATTCTGCTCCTCACCATTGTTGAGATGCATAGACTGAATCTTGACATCTGTGTGTGCCTAAAAGAATGTTTTTTTTTTTTTTTTTTTAAAACAACTTTTAAGAAATCCTTTATATTATATCAAAACGTCTGGGCATTTATGCAGATTCACTAACCAACAACATAAACCGAAGTTAGAAAGAAGGATTTTAATGAGTTCAGTGACATCTGTGTGTGCCATCATTGATTCACAACTGCCATCACACAATTCACTTTCTCTCTGATTTCTTAGCCATAATCAACATGTCTTATAAACACAGCGTTACAGCAGGCAGAGAAAAACTAAAGTTAGAAAGTCAAGGGTCAAAACCCCAACTAAAGCAGTCACTGATCTCCATCATGGTGACTTCAAATGAAACAATAAATCATCAACATCTAAACCTCTGTTAATTCTCAAACAGAACTGTAGACGTCTGTCAGAAATAAAGTCAGTCTGGTTAGTAATAAGTGAAGCTGGTAATGCTGTTTGTGGAGTTTAATCCTCCTCTGTTGAGATCTTCACAGATTTAATGTTTTTTATCTTCAGTTGATTTCATCTAAGGCCGTGGCTGAAGTCAGTTGTAGTTCTTGTGTTTCTGCTCGTCTCTTTTTTCTGTTCCTGTTGTTTCTCTAAATGGACATTCCCAGAATTCCCTGTGTGACACTTCACATTTGATGCTATTTCATTTAAATAATTATGTTTCTTCTTGGTTTTTGTTATCAGTTTATAATATATTTTTTTGGTTTATATTACATCATATATTGTTTAATGAATGTTTATGGCATTATTTGGAGTCACGTGTGTATGTCACCATGATGGTGTTTTGTGTTTGTGTGTATGAGACTGTGCACCTTCTCAATATTACCATGTAACTCAGTTTGTGAAAAACTAATGGTATACTTAAATCATCGTGGGTTTTTTTTTTCTTTTTTGCCATTCGTGTTATTATGATGGTTTTCAGTATATTGCAAAGATATAAAGTAGCCTTTAATACTTCAGTGAAATTTAATGATAACATTTATCGGTTTATGCAATATAACGGTTGTCCCGTGAAAACGAAAAGGTTCCTACTGTATTTTTTATGGTAAAGTACTGGGAACCACAGCTGATGTTTTTTTACCACACATTTAAATCCTGCTGAAGGTTTTTTTTTTTTTTTTTTTCAAAGTAAGGTTGCTACCATATTTTTTACGGTAAAATACTGGCAACCAAGCTAACGTTTTTTACCGTAAATTTCACAGGGTTTTTTTTACATTGTGTTTTTTTGCCCGTAAATTTAAATCCCGTAAAACATAAAAGGTTGCTACCTTATTTTTTACGGTAAAATACTGGCAACCACAGCTGCCGTTTTTTTACCGTAAATTTCACGGGTTTTTTTTAACAGTGCATATTGCATAATTGCATATTACCTTGTAGTGTTTATTAGTACACTGTAGTACATTTTGCATACGGTGTATAGGGAAGGGTGCACATTGTGACAACTCTGGAATAAAAGCAGCAGAACACATCTAATGTAGTATGAAAATGAAGATAAAACCCTAAGGTGGGTTTTGAGAGAACTAGACCTCCCACAACATCACTTTCTCTACCCATTACTGGCATTTGCTTAAGGTTCATTCCTATTCAAGTAGTAATTGCACTGTGTCACTTTACAGGGCAACTGCAGGTGCAAGGGCTTGATAATGAAGCACTCTGCAGTGTGGGTGGCAGCTGTGCTTGACTCCAGAGATGAGAGAGCCATATCCCCTAAACACACATACTTCCAATTGACTCAGCACTTTGAGAGACCTGTGTGTTGAGACTTTAGTGACTTCCCCAGCTGGCTACTTGCTTTTCTCCCCAGCTCTCCTTACACACATATATTACAGGTGCACTCTCCTTTCAATTAGACTCTCTCCCCTCATTAATAAGAGTGAATGACCTGCACTCCCTCTGGTTCTGTGTGGACCCGGCTGCAAGGGCCAGGTGCTCATCCAACCGTACAGAGAAAACAGGTTACTGCCTCCCAGTGGCCTCTGTAAACGGACGAAAGACGACGTGAGACGGTCTAAATATAACCAAAATCCTTTCTGAATTACAAAAACTTTAATATATGCATGTATTTTGATATTTGATTAAAACAACAAAACAACTGTGAACATGCTGATATCAGGAGCAACTAGGGCTGCATGATTTGGTGAGGGTGGGCCTAATCTTTTTCTGGTTAAAATTGTGACTTCAAATAAGGGGTTAGGATTAGTAAAATATGTTGACATACTTGCAAAGTTACTTATAGCAAAGTCCCTTTAAGACGAGTTATTTCACTTGGCGGCCATCTTTGAAAGGCCTCTCGGGCAAGCAAGTGCAGCTCCTATCTCTTTGAATGGGGAAACATCAAATTCTCCAAAACTGTTTGCCAAGCTTAGCATTAAATTTCATATTTGAAATCACAACTGTCTCATAAATGTTGTTACTAAACGCTCGAATCATGACAGAAAACGACATTTTTCAGCTGGATCAAGCTAATGCCAAACCAATCTCATGGCAATTCGTACGTATTTCACGAGGTGGCTAATTCGTACGAATTCATACGACCTCACTCGTACGAATTTGAAAGATTTTTGCTAAATTGTACATATTTTACGAGTTGCCCAATTCGTATGAATTCGTATGAATGACCTACCCCTGACCCCGCCGCTAAACCTACCCATCACTGGCGTTTAGACAAATTGTACAAATTCGTAAGAATTAGCCACATCGTACTCACTGACTGTTTCTATAGGAGCTTCTAACTGCAGTTGCAGCTGCAGTGACGTGATGACTTTACTAATCAGTGATTGGCTCTTATTTAAAAGGTGGGACTTTTTCTGCCATATTGAGCGTTGCACTTTATTTCCCCATTCAAAACAATACGAGTGACGCGTCTTGTGTTATTCTATAGTCTTTGCTTATAGTCAGTAGAATGTCTGTTGGGGGACCATCATTTGTCAGGTGGCATCTGTTACTAGTTTCCCCTATGTTAGTTCCTGTGTGAGTTTGGTTGCCTTGTGTGTGCTCATTAGTTTTCATAACAATCCATTGTGTTCACCTGTGTAGCGGTATCACTTTCAAAAACTTCAACTATGAATCCCCTTTTCAAACCAAAGTTTGCGTTTTCAGGCCCCCAAAATGCTGTTGTCGTGTAAATGAACGGCTAAAACACATGAAAAGTTTTCCATTTTTAGTTGAAAACTTGTGTAAACAGCCTACGAGAGTCAGTGTGAAAAGGTCTTCGAAGAGCGAATTTTCTATAATTTTCAAAACATATTTATTTATGGAACTTTTCGGTTTAAGAGTCTTGCAGCCACAACAGTCAATTTAGAAACCATCCGAATCTTCTTCTGACCAAACCCGATAGCTGAGGCCTGTTATCTCTGGACAAATCTGAGCACATGTGCATTGTGGAATTGGCAGCTTGTACTCTGTAATTGTCCATGATGGCTGCTGCTCTAGCTCAAGGCTTGCTGGGGGCCTGGAACAAAGGCAGCTTACATGCATTAAGCTTCCGTATTATATGCCAAGTTGATCTTCTCAGGCCACGTCAGAGAACATGTGCGCTCTAATTAGACCTCTCATCAGCACCTTCATTGTGTCCTATAACCACTTTTCTCTGTTCTATCACCTCCCGAAGGGTGTGCTGCAGTAATTGCCTTTTAGGGGTTAGAAATACGCCGTATCTGCCTTGACAATCACTGTACCATAGAGTCCCTGTGACAGGATGGGTTGCTGCAAATTACATGCTGCTATTGCTGTTACCTGGGACACATCTACTCCCCCAAAAGCCTGGATAGATCAGCAGACGAATCTATGTGCTAAATTAACAATGTGCTCCATTAAGAGCAGAGGTAATTAAAATGAAAATAAAGCAAGTGTTCCCTGCAAAATTAATCCAAAGAGCTTAAAGGAATAGCACGCCAAAAAGTATTTACTCATCTTTGTATTCCAAAAACCGTATGAAGTTATTTTTTTATGTGCATCACAAAAGGGGGATTTGGATGCCACGCATAAATTATATTTCAGAAGATAGTTGATACTTGTATTGGAGCCTATGTGGTGTTTTTGTCCTTTTTGGAGCTTGATTGATGTTGTCCACATGATCTGTTGTAGTATGGAAAAGAGCTGTGTAAATAATTTTTAGAAATGTGTGCATCTACCTACAATTTTGGTAAACGTGCCTCTTCCTGCAATTTCTGAAATGGCCAACAATTTTTGGTAACACTTTATTTTACAATGTCCTTGTTACATATGTTACATGTACTATAGTAACAACAGTAAATTATGCATAATTACATGCAATTAACCCTCAACCAAATCCTAATCCTAACCTAACCCTACATGTAAGCAAGTACATGTAGTTAATTATTATTACTCTGTACTTAAATATATAATTACACAGTAACAATGACACCTTAAAATAAAATGTAACCCAATTTTTATTCCTTTCCACAAAAATTATGATTACAGGGGCAGATTATCGATTAATAAAGACTTATTTTCACATGATTCCTTGCATAATACTATGTGATGGAAATCAGAATATTTTGACCAAAGTGCCCCAGACAGCAACATAGTGTCCACGTGTACCAGATGTGGGTCGGATCTGGGCCGACACTATGTTGCTGTCTGAGGCATGATTTGTTAACTTGTACGTTTTCACATTTGCATCAAAGAACCATATGCTTTTTCTAAGTAAGCTAAAATGGCATGGATGCTTCAGCAAATACATTTCCAATAATAAAAAAAAGTTATATGTGAATGGTCAAGTCAAGTCACCTTTATTTATAAAGCGCTTTTTACAATAAGCATTATATTTCAAAGCAGCTTTACAGAGATAACAGGAAAATAATACAACAAAGATTGTTTCTAGAAGAAAATAGCATCATAGTCCAGCTTAAGTAAGTTCAGTGATGGTTCATTTCTGTTGTAAAAAAGTTATTAATTTAGTTAATTTATATATACAGCCGCTCTGGAGAAAACCGTGATGTCAGCATCTAGCTCAGTTCAGTTCTCATATAATGGTGTCAATGCAGACAGATCAATAATATTGTTGAATATTAAATGGCCCCCAATAAAAAATTTTTAGCAGATTTCTTTCACATCAAACTACAATAAAAATTCACTTCAGCAGACTTGGGATGCATTATAGAGTTATTAAATTATTAAATGGTTATTTTATAGTAGGTTTCCCCCATTTTGAGCTTGACAGTAAGAATCACCATCCAATATGCATCTAGTGACTTTAACCATGTTCTTTTGTATTCCACAGAAGACAGTCAGGTTAAGGACGTCACAAGGATAAGTAAATAATGAAAAAAGTTGTGAACACATTTGTATTTCTAACATTACAGTGTAAGCTCACTTTCTCTGTTACATTGTTTGTCCACCATTCCTTTCCTGGATGCACCTCCTCCTAATTCTCTATGGATCCATTACATTACCCCTGTTCCTGTCACTGCACCAGCTCCTTAAACACTGTCCAACAATAAATAAACAGGATGGCTAAGAGCGTTTCTGTCATATTCCCAGTGCTTAGATAAGTCACTATGAACAACATGTGTGGGGGGTGAGCTGTTGCCAGATCCTCTCTACAGGCATGTGACCCCCCAATCAGCTGGCCAGATGCGGAGGGAGGGTTTTGGAAGCAGTGCTGCTGTCAATCACAAGGCTCTTCTGGGATTGAACCTGTCAGCAGCCTCTACCCTTCCTCCTGCTATCTCTCAGATGACTGGCTAACTGCTTTGACCCATATCTGTCTCGCCTGGACATGGCCCAACATTGTTCCAATCGCTCTAATTATGCCCATGAATTACAGTTGTCTGTTGCAAAGGGGTCGTTCTGCGTCTCTGGGCAAAGAGTGTGTTGGCAGTGCATCACTGATGAAAAGAGTGTCTGAATTTGCACACTGTAGAAATACAGAGATCAACAACAGCTGGTTTTCTTAAAATACTTTCCTACTGTTCTGAAAATTTCAACAATATGTATGCTGAACATAGTGTTTCCCACAATAGTCTACTTCACAAAGCAAAGCACTCAACTTTATCTTTCCATCATCCAATTCTTTAAACATTTCCATCTGATGAATAATCCGTAATTATGCTGTGAAATCTACCTAGAGTCAAGACATTTTGGTTTAAAAAATACTGAATAACTTATTTCTTACATAATAACTGGATCCCATTAAATGTCTAGGCAATGCGGACCTGACATAATAAGGTTTTAGACTTAGACATAAATTAATATTTAATGTTGCATGTTGCAATGCATGTTGTTTACAATTAAATGAAAATGCATTATAGTTTATATTTTAAATGTAATATAATAACACTTATCCAAATTTTACATGTGCTTTTATATGTTGGTCAACACATCAAAATAAGTGTATTCTAGCATGACAAAAGATTATTAAAACATAATGATTTATAGGTAAAAACTTTCCCAAAAATTATTACAAAGTGCACTTTTTAAAAGTGCATTTACATGTTTAGAAACATGAAATTGCACTCTCCTTAAGTACACTTAAGTTGCCTTTTATTTTGCAAATATTATATTATCAGTATGATATTATACAGTTTTTATATATATAAAAAATACTTTTAGGGCCCTATCTTGCACCCAGCGCAATTGACTTTGTACACCGACGCATGTATCATTCCTACATTGCACCCACGCACAGCGGACTTTTCCCTCCACAGACACACGTCGGTAAATTAGGAAATTAACTTGCGCTCCCGGAGGAGGTTCAGCACAAAGAGGAGGCGTGTTCCGGCGCAAACGTTCCCTGGTGCTATTTTGCAGGTTTAGAAAACAATTCCGCCACTGACCAGGAAAAACCTAGTCAGTGGCACGTTGCGCATGTTATTCATATGCTATTTTAAGGGCGCATGCTTGGCCATAATCAATGTAGCGTGTGCACAACGCGCATACACTTTACTTATCTCATCTACACAGACGCAGCCGTTCTCATTTTTAGAAAACCATACATTAAAAATATTAACACACGTGGGAAATCATTGTTGTGTCCATGAAGATGTAAAAAAATAGGCATAAATCTAGCTTACACATTTACCTAAATTATTATACGCCTGTTTAACCGAAGCTAATTTGGGTGGGTTTCTCCCATCCCCAATGTAACTTCTCTGTCTTTTACCGCCCTGACGAGAACGTCGGTCTCATCGCTGTGATAGCAATCCGCCATGGAACAAGCGCGCCTGCTCTTAAAGGGAATGTGAGATGTCGCTCTGATTGGTTTATTTCACGTTACGCCCAAACCACACCTATGAGTAATGAAGCTACTTCAGACCAACCCATTTTAGATTTGCATCGGGCGAAAGAGGCATTTATCCCGCCGGTATAATAGCAACAGTGCCCCAGACCCGCCTACAAAGTTACTTGCGTTTGGTGCTTGATACTTGCGTTTCAGATCGTTAAAATAGGGCCCTTAAGATCTAAAGTACACTGCAAGTTCACATTCAATAAGATACTATTGCATTCCAAGCACAGTATTGGCTTTTCTGCAACCCCTCGTTTAATCAAGAATAGCTGAACCTTGCATAAATCATTTGAACCCCATGTCGCCCCCCGTACATTAATGAGATAATAATCTTTTAAACAATTAACTACCTCTGTGGGCGGACACCATGATTCCATCTCCTCCTGCCAGCACTCCTTGTTATTTTAAGGTTTGAATGGGGAATGATTGAGGGGTCAATCAGTAGATGGGATTTATGATGTGGGAGGTAGGAGGGTGGAGCTGTTGGCAGGAGAAGGAGTGAAGGGAGAAACCGGAGATTGGGTCACATGGCACCATTCATGCATGGGCCTCCCTGGAGCGCAATCAATCCCTTTTTATATTCTCTGGATTTGTTATCTCACCATTTTTGCTTTAGTAATAACCTTATGTCACCTCCAATGTAATGATGAATAGAGGAAAAATGGGGGAACACACTTTTTCATGGCAACCTTTATATAATATCTTTAAAAAATACCAATTTTTTTCTCCAAGTTTTCACCTGTGTAAAGAGTAGTAGATGGGAAAAGATGCTTTGTGCTAATAAAAGTGGACCAAAGCAATATCTGTGTAAAGGGTTTTGACTAGTTATGAGGAAATGCCTTTCTCAACAATGTAAAGCTGCTTGCTTTTAAACAATCTAGATATAAATAAATGTGATGACGTTCTGGAGTGCCGAATTGCAGAGCTTGTGCAAAAATCCACATTGCTATGATCAGATCCCAAACAGCAATATAGTGTCGGCCCAGATCCAGGCCACACCTGGTACATGTGGATTCAGCGCGTACCAGATGTGGGCCGGATCTGGGCTGATGCTATGTTGCTCTTTCTTAACTACTGTTTTCTCACCGCTGTAATATTTTGTGTGTATATTTTGTTATTGAGATGAAGCACCCAGCACCCCCCCTTGAGCATTGATCTGGTTTCACACATTCTATTGAAACCCTGTGCATTTGCATTCATCATTACAAACATGCATGATAGAAAACAGAACTCAGGTCAATATATTGTGTGTACTCATTTGGTGCTTTATACGCAGCAGAATGAACGACGCTTGCATCTACTGTATGTGCGTCGCATGAAGGCCTTCTGCTCCTTACAAATGGACTCTTTGAAAAAAAAAAAAGCTGATTGTGAGCCATTCATTTTCTGCTCTCTGCAAGCTTAAGTTGTGTTTAAGGTCATTTTTTTATGCCCTTCCCTCACTAACTTCCCTCAGTCTCATTCACTCAGATGTACGTAATTGCTTACGTTGCCCATTACTGGCGGAACCCTTGCAATGTGTTTAAAAGGAACACCCTAAGCCCTTGATCACTATGGCTGCAATGGAGCTGATTTATTATTTAATTTTTTTTTCCCTTTAGGCCTATGTATTCTTGGGCTGTTTGAGAAAATATAAAAAATATAAAATAACCACACAATAAACTATAACAGTGTAAAAAATACAGTCAACTTAAGGTATCTACAAGTATAAATGTCAAAATAACTCCCATATCATACGCTAGAGTTGTGTGGGGCGGGGGTAAATTAAGCGTGATCTGCTGAGACGTCACAATGCAACACGCATTGTGGTCTATGAATCTGCCTGAAGTGTACATACTGAGTAGACTCGCTCCCTCGGTCAAAATCGAGGGGTTGAGGGTCTGTCCAAATAAACGTCACTTGTCCACTTGACGAAGTTGTATGCTCTTCAAAATGGCGGCGAGGATTCCCCCGAGGGTAAGTGCTTAGGGAAGTTCACGAGTGTATGTCTAAAAGTGGAGTTTAACAATTGTGATGTCACAGCATGCCGTGCTAAATTTACCCCTTCCCCACACAACTTTAGTGTATGATGTTGGAGTCATTTTGACATTTAACCGCATAATACTTGTAGCTACCTTAAGTCACACCTCTTTTTATCCTCCCGGATCTCCTTCCGTCAAGTCAAGTCAAGTCATCTTCATTTATATAGCGCTTTTAACAATGTAGATTGTTTCAAAGCAGCTTTACAGAGATAAACGTATAATTTAAGGTAACAGAGATTGTTTTGGCTTTATAGCGGTTCTTTAATAAAGTTATATTCCAGCTAAACTTAGTTTTGATTGATTCGCTTCCGTCGCAACGATCATTTGTTATTAAATTAAGGGCCGCTAAGACGACACCATTCTCTCTACACAGACTTTAAACGCGAACCTGTGAGAAATGCTGATGGCGTTCACATGCGCATTAAGAATTGGTTCTATAGTTAAGTGCATTTGAATATATGTGCGCAGGTTTGGAATTCCCTACCAACCAAGCCTAAACAAAGTACTGGTGTTTCCTTATAATTTTTGATACAGAATTTTATTTTATCAATTCGGGGTAAGTACGGGAATTGAGTTTCCCGACAACGCTTTATCTGTAGAGTGGTAAAGATTTCCATGAGACTTGAGACTCATTAGCAATCGTGACTCCAGCCTCGCTCTGTTCCCAAGGCTCTCAGCCCTGCCCTGCATGCCACAACATGAATATATTAATATTTAATATTTGTTTATATTACATTTTTCATCAGCCCAATCATACATACAGGCCTATAGAATGGTGCGTAAACAAATTTATAAGGAAAAAAAAACCCTACATAACAAATCAGCTCCATATCACATTGCAAGGGTTCCGCCAGTAGTGGCCACTAGTGCAACGTAAGCAATGACGTACATCTGAGTGAATAAAGTTAGCGAAGGAAGGGCAAAAAAAAAATTGACTTAAACACAGCTCGAGTAGCTTTCACATTCACGAGAATTGCGGCACAAGTAGTCTTGAGTTTAATGCTCTCGGTTCCGCATGACAGCTTTCACATTACCTGAAAGCTGATTAACTTTTCATGAAAACCGTACTCTATTTCTAACTAAACTGCAGTGTGAAAGCCACTTTAATATAAAGTGGGACCATCACCCCTAGTGCTGCTGTGCACACAGGTGAATAAGCAGCAGAAACACTTTGGGGCTTGGGTTCCATTACATATTTGGATGTAAATCTAATTCTTCATGTGTATTACATTTCATGAAGTTCAAGTCTGTACTAGTCCTCCAACCAGTGATCAGCTTATGATAACCATTTTAAAATGTATAGCCATTTAATAATAAAAAAAAAATAACTTAATAAAACTCTATAACATAGCAGTGCAACCAGCTGGTGCGTACAATTTTGCTTTGCATACATTGTAAACTCTGATGAGTGAAGCATGCATAGTTGCACCCCATAAATATTAAGGCTTAACATAATACCATTTCACTTATTACAAGTATGCTTGAGAATGAAAATATCAAATCATTTTCTTCCTTAGGGATCACATCAAAGTGAATTAAATTACAAACTTTGCAAACTCGGTCAGCACATTACATTATTCTGTGTGCATGATTGAATTAAAGCTCTGAATGTGCTAGGAGTTCCGCCTTCAAGCAGCGCTTCACGGATGACGGTCCTCAACAATAGTGTGCGATGTCAGCTCTCTGTCGCCTGTCATATTTGTCAAAGAGGATTCTTTCTGTGGCCCAACACTGCTGTCTCTGTGATCCCTGTGACTTTGTGCTTTAGGGACTCTTGGAGAAATATCTTACATCAAATAAACAGCAGAGCAACAGGTCACCAGTTTCAAACTCTGTTTTTTAATTACAAATGATGTTCTGTCATGGGAAATCTTTTCTACATACAGTCTGCAGGCCAGTGTTTTAACATTCTACTGTAAATGATTATGGGTCAGTGGACGAAATAAATTTTTTGTTTGGTATATGTGACTTATATTACCCTTAAAGGAATAAAATTAAAAAGTTCTGTCATTATTAATTGACCCTGATGGCATAAACCCACTAAACTTAGTAAAATTTTACTTTTGTTGTTGTTGCTCTATTCTCTGCACTTTGACTGTCATTTTGACTGTCAGGTAGAAGTCTGCTGATTACCTTGCTTCAGTGTTGGCTTGGTAAATCGTGGGAGCATCGAGGGTGCATATCGGCCACAAAAGGGGGCACCTGCAAGCCCCCTTTCTGAAACCTCAAACGACAAATGGGACACCCTACGCTCTTGTCGACTTAACGGATGTGCACGCGGTGGCCACACAGACTGCAACATAGTGTGCCAGAGATCCCAGATCCCAGACATGGATTCCACACGGCCCAGATGTGGGCCGGATATGGGCAGACACTATATTTCTGTCTGTGCATTGGTCCACAAGGCCGGAATTGCACATGGAGCGTGCCATTTGGAACAGGGCCAAAGCCCTGTTACTTTGCAAAAGTGCAAACTCGTAGGAAGCCCAAGAGTGTTTAGGGTGCCTTTGACTATATTCACTATATTCACTATATTTCACTATATTTGGGCCATTGTTTCTCACATAAAGCCACCGCATGACTTGAAAAATAGTGGAAAAAGTTTAGTAATTTTGGTTTCACTATATTTTGACGGTTCCTTTAACACATTCTGTTGACTATAAGTAGTGTTGCATCTACATGCCTACTAACTCTCATTAGAGTGTTAGTAGAGCATTAGTAGACCGGTATGCATTTGGGTTAGAATAAGTTGACATGTAGTTGCAAAGTTACTAATAGTCAGTAGATTTGTCTGTTAGAGGACCATCACAGATATTTAGCAGATATTAAGAAGACGGTCTACTAATATTCTAATGAGAGTTAGTTGACATGTAGTTGCAAAGTTACTTACAGTCAACAGAATGTTTAAAAGGGACCATCAAAATAAAGTGTTACCGTATTTTTTTTCAGCTGGCCAGACATGTTTTTTATGAACTGTTCTTGAATGTTAAAGAAGTGTGTGAAGATTTATATGCACATAATGACAGAATTTTCATTTCTGAGTGAACTATTGATTTAATACGCCCTTCTAGGTGATGCTATTCCTCATTTCCAGCAGTGCTCTTTTTCTCTGCACTTTCTTGCACCGAGAGTTTGAAATTCTGTTGAGGAAATCAATTTGTGTAATGCTCAAAGTGAGGATTTCGTTGTGTTGTCACTCCAGCCTTTGTGTTTGGTTTCCGCAGATGTGTTCCAGAGCTCTCCGGGCATCAATAGACACAAACAGATTATATACAGTAAATGTCTCTCTCTGGGTTATAAGTGTCTCTCTTCATTGGCCTCAATGTATTGTGGAACAGCTGCTCTCCATACAGAGACACATTGACTCATCTGTTTTCCCTTTTGCTGTCAGGAAGTGACACAGCAAATGCTGGTCATGCATGGTTTGAAGTATGATTATAATATTATCATGGTTACCAAGAATAGTTACTAAAAAAAAATGCCTGCAGTTTTTATTGAATGTCAGATGTTTTGACCTACATAAGTTATTAAACTATGCAACTTTAGCAGAAAGATGGGCATTTCTGATCTTAGTGGAAGGTACTTGAAGTCGGGCTATTTAGAAATGTTCAAAATGTTGACCAACAATAGATGTCGTGGTAATAGAGCTATATGACACAGTACCTTTAATAAAGTTTTGTTCTATTGTATTTCTCATGAACACTGACATCATAACTGTGGTAGAACAATAGAGCAGAGATATAAATAAAGTAATAAAGATGTGGTACTGTAATTGTAATAGACCTGGGACAATAGTTATAGTGGTATAGTTAATAGCTTTAAAGGAGCTATGACTACAATGGTCTATTTCAATGGTTTTATTGTCAGTGGTAATTTATTCATAGGCTTTTAAGCTTTTAAAGAGAGTAAAATAATGGCAGAGACAGCAGGGAATAGCATATCCGCTACCTCTGCACCATTTTTTATTTTTTTTCACTGACATTCCTAACCTTTTTTTTATATATATATATAAAACAAGCATAGCGTCAGTTCTGGCAGGTCACGTTAGTCATGCTCGCATCAGCTGATTTTCAGCTAAACCACATCTGCCTACAGGAATACAACGCCTATCACTGTATACATAATATATAAGCTCCTTCAGTATTATCAGCAGCTATTGCATTTCTCAGGAGCTAATTACCCTCCTCCATCCCCAGCTCCTCCTCTCGTCAATCAGGATTTGGCATTCTGATTCCCCTTGAATCAGAATAATTCTCAAATTATGTTGTACTTTAAAATCTTGAATTAATGATATCTGCAATACATTCATGTTGGTTCTATTCCGTTTACCCTAAGGGGGGTTATTGCTGCTCTCCCCCATGCTAGGCTGCATGGATGCGCTGGGAGTTCTTGCCCAGAACAGAACCATACCAAAGAGTATAGAAGTAACAAGAGGCGAAACTCCGTTGCAGTTTTGACAACAGCCACTAGGTGGCGATTCGGTAGCGCGGCCGCCATTTTGGACTGAACCAACGGCTTTACTGGTAGCACAAGTTTTAACATTATGTCTGGAAATAATTGGAAACAAAGAAAACAGTGTTCTGCCATCAACTGCAACAACTACCAGTGTACAACCAATCAACTAGCATTTCATAGATTCCCCAAAGATCCAGAGAGGTAAAGTAGAAAAGGTTTTATTAACTTTAAAGTGAGCTAACTTCAACGATAACAGGTGCTGTAACGTTAATGTAAGCTATCCCATAACCGCAGTAACAGTTTGCTATATTGGTCGAAATTGTCAAGACTCGAAATGGGCTTTTTAAATCGCATACTCTCAGAGATATATGAACACCTAACCTGGCAAATGACCGCTTTATTAGCCTAATTCATTGTTATCACTAAATTAACCCTTTAACTGTCACCTTTTTTTCGCATAAACACGAAAATCACTATCCAAACTTGGTTGTAACGTTAAGGTTGTAACGTTAATACTATGGTTGGTCTTGTTTTAATTTGTCAGATTATTGTTGAAGTGAAATAAATTATGAAAGTGAAACAGAAAAAAGTTATATAAGTTTGAGTTTATTAAAATGTACAAATTTTAAAATATAATTATTTATATTTTATATAAAATATATATATTAAAAAATATAGCCTATTTTACTCTAGAACTGCAAGAAAATGAAAGCAAAAAATCTGAACAAGTTGTGTTCCATATTTTAGGTTGATATGTTGTTATCTCGCTCCCTCACCCTTTCTGCCGTGTGCTCTAACGTTACACGGTTTGGAGCTGCGCGCTCTTGCTTGTTTGCTCGCTCTAGATTCCGGGTGATTTTAGCTAATTTGCGGGCATCAGGGAGCCGCTATCAATATGCGGGAGACTCCCTGATCTTCCGGGAGACATGGGATGTCTGCTCTAGAGATATTAAAAACTAGAAACTACTTTTTAGTTAATTTAACCGCTTTTGAATTTGAACCGGTGTCGTTCAATCCTATGACAGCTGTGTTGCGTTCAGTCCAAGATGGCGGAGCTGCAGCTCTGCGCATGGGTGAGTTTGTTGCAATGGAACGTTCTATTGAGTTTCGCCTCTTGTTACTTCTATACTCTTTGACCATACCGCCAATCCAAACTGTATGCTAACTGTCAATCGTATTTGACGATAGTGGTCCTGACAGAACTGATATTTAGTCGTAAATAAACATACCTTATTCGGTTTTTATGTAATGAAAACAAAACTAAAGTAAATCATTGTTAACTAAAACAAACCATTTTGTTCATTTAAAAAAAAAAAAAAAAAAAAAATGATTTCTAATATCTGTAAGGGATTTCTGAGTTTGTGTTTGCTTTTATCATGTGTATCTTGCCTGTTTTCGTTTTGTATTGGTTTTGCATGTGTTCTAATTCTGTTTCCATTTGTTAAATGGATCTAGCAGCAGTTTGAATCATCTTCCTCTCCCAGAGGGAAAGCTCCCTTGAGAGACACACGCAGGATTTCCTGGACTTATACCATCTGGTCCACTATGTCGACGAAAGCCTGTGTGTGTTTTACAGTCCTCTAGGACTTCCACTTCCAGGAGTAAGTGGAATGGGTCTTATATCACTGCAGATCCCCCTTTACCATCGACGAGATGGAAGAGGATCAACATGCCACAGTCCACGCCGTACACTTTGTGACACCCGCCATCCCTCCGGATTTGCCTTGGTCAGTCTGACCACTCTGACCACAATTATATATATATACTAGAAAGTCCTGCAGGGAAGATGAACACAGGGGTGTTCACCAGAACATCCAAACGTGTAAAACACAAAGAGAAGGGAATAAATACAAGGTAATAATAAGTTAAATAAGACACAGGTAATGAATTAATGAGTAACTATGGAGACAAATATAAACATGGGAAACATTCCCAGGTAGGAAGGCATCAATGCACTTCCGAATCCAATGTCTCCCAGATACCTTCAGCTAATCGATTTTTAAAGTCTGCATAAATGTATCCTTATTCCTATGATATCCCACAATCCTATAAATAAAAATGGCATCTGAAAGTTGCAGTTGGTGGTCAGTTTGTGTGTAAATGTCCATTTTTGACCAACTTTTTCCACTTTTTATATTATTTCTAGCTAGAAATTACTATCATAGTAATTAAATAAAAAATCTGCAGTCGCGAGTCTTTCATGCAGAGAACTCTCCTTATTTTAATGCATAATGATGCATTTAAAAGTTAATGGCCAAATGGAACTTTATAAAAGTCCACATTGTTATTGCAGATAAAACATAACACAGATAACGTTAAATAAATATTTTTGCATCAGGTTAAACTTTGATTAGTCACTCAAACCTTTATCTAAACCTCTTACCGTCGGTTGCGCATATCCGCCATGTTTTGTAGTTTTTTAACACTTTTTACTCGTGTTTGTAGTTCCTCCTCCAAAGCGCAATGGGTTGTGGGCAATATTAGCCTTTATAGTGTGCACGGATCCACATTTTAAAAATCAACCGGAAATAGTAGACCATCCGGGGACTTCTGGCATATTCTTTTCAACATACTATGCTTTGGGACACACTTATTTTAATCCCACATCCTGTTTAGGATGGATAGTATGGACATAGGGAGCCTAAGTCCCTCCCCTTCCGGTCGACCACCATGGGACCTTATTTCGGAAAAATATTGTATGGTAGTCAATGGCGAGAGACAACAAATATTTTGATCTCGTTTGAATTGTGCCCTGATTTACACATATGATGTTTGTCAATTTAAAAGATACATTTTAAAGTCAAGAAAGTCGCAGCTTGATGTAAAACTGCTGAGGTATAAGACTGTGAAAATACGTAATTACAAAGACTACAAACCCAGAAGGCGCACATGCGACGTCATACCTTTTCTCTCAATGAATGAAGCTAACTTTACTGAAGCTAACGTCTGTCATTTTATTCTATAGTTTTACATTATAATCGTAACGTTACGCCGTCATGCCTGAGTGTTTTGAGCCAGAATACACACATACGAGCAACGGATCTTGTGACGTACATAGTGCGAGACGAGAGATGTAGTTCATTGAGCGATTTTCACATAAAACTAAACGTTACTCTTCTGTTTTATGACAAACTGCGACTTTCTTGACTTTCATAATTACCTTTTAAATTGACAAACATCATATGTGTAGTTCAGGGCACAGTTCAGACGGAATAAAAAGATAAGTTATCTCTCGCCATTGACTTCCATACACAAGGCCGGACTTACCATTGGGCTTGACTGGGCTCAAGCCCATGGGCCCCGCCCAATAGGGGGCCCCGCCCGTTTACGTTTGATTTTTTCAATAATATGTCAGTTATTTAATTTTTCATTTAAAGTTTGTTGATTGGTCTAGCATTGTTACCTGGCCCTGCCCTGCAATGAAAAATATAATTTAGGTTTGCTGATTGCGATGGTTATTGGCAGTTACGTAGGCTAGTGCCTCGTTTACTGCCGAACCGTTGAAAAAAACCTGTCTGCATTAGACAGTAGCCGCGTTTCCATTACCCTTCAAATTGCGCAAATTGAAATTGAAATTGAAAATAAACACAATGGAAACAAGTCAATTTCGCAAAAACTCCCGTTTATCTAAAAAAAAAATGTTTACGCTCGCATGAGGTGGTTTTTCAGGCAATTCGATAAAGGAATATTTCGCAAAACTGCAATGGAAACAGTTTTTGCGCATTTACAGTCACCTGACTTAGAAGACGCAGTGTGTTCGAGGTCCATGTATAGCTACGCAAATAATAATAATTTTATATTATTTAATTATAACATTTAATAGGCTATATTTAGAAGACGCTTTTATGCAAAAAAGGAACAAAGCTGAGTGTGGAGCGCGCACTGCATGGCACTGCATGGGCGCGAACACTTGCATTTTCCTATCAACAGTGGAAACAACTTAAAATACTCTATCATTTCTGGTCATACAGAAAATAATAATACATTATTCCCAACTACTTTTATTTGTGTAAACTCACAATAACAAGAAACGTTGTGCTTTTGTAAAATAAAAGAAAACAATCAGACGCACTTTCATGATCTCCGTAAACTGGAGCTCGAGAACTGAAACAAAATATAGCCTGTGTAGGCTAAAGCTTGAAATGTCCACTTTAAAATGAACAAATTCGAATCGAAAGCTAATACCTTCTGATTAATCTGTATGAAATGTGCATTTCTCTCTAAAAGCGCATCTGCTTAACAGCGAAGATGGAGATGTGATTTTAGCCAAAGCAATAGTTTATTAATAATATTAATGGCTCTTCTCATTCAGCACTGCGGGAAAAACATCAATTTCAGGTTCTAATTTGGCCTTTGAAACCAGTAAAATCGACATGTTTTCCATATTAATTTGTGAATATTTTAAATGTTTAATAAAGGGGCAAAAAGTCATAAACAAAAATCTGAAAATTCGTCGATATTTACTTTTTTTGCGCAGCAGCTGGTGTAGCCAGTTCAAATTAAAATGTTGGTGTTCAACTTTGCGCTTTAAAAAGACAACAACCGTTCATTTTTCGTTTTTCAAATACGGGTTAAAAAAGGAAAAACGAATGGACACAAAATAGCCTACATGGATCGTTTGGACAGAATACGAGACAGAGTTCTTCATTAAATTCATAAAAGAAACAATAATTAGCCTATAGGAATACTGGATTCTAAATCTCAAAGAAATGCCACAATCAAAACACATGTTTTCCAGGTAAATAAGTGTTTTATCCTCATTCTGACCAAGACATTTGTGCATTGCAATAAACTTATGATTACTTTGAACTTTTTTAATCATTATTTATTTATTGGAAAAAACTTTTTCAAGCTTCAATCAGTGGTCATATAAATAAATTATTACGTTTTTTAACATGTAACACTGTCTATCTATGGTACCAGTCACCTTTTGAAAGTAGCTTAGCACTTCAAATAACGATTGGATCGATTATATTGTTACGCCACCAGATGGCGACAAATGAGTTTTAAAAAACATTTGTCATTGAATCGTTCATTCAGGAGATTCGTTCAAAAATGCTGATTCATCTATGAAACAAGTGCATTTGATTGAGGAATTGAATCATTCATTCAAACCCAAGTTTTTTTTTATTTTTATTTTTTTTATAATTCAGATTAATTAAACATTTTTAACAGACTTCAGCAATTAACATAAATTGTGTTATTTTGTTTAGTTGTTTGTTCAGAATCGTGATCTGTATTTTTATACTCAGTTTATCCAGAATTGTGTAGCTCTAATACATAGCTTGTGTATGTATCATTTTGTTCTATTTAAAGTAATGTACAGTATAGAAGGTAGGACCCGAAAGTGACTCAAGCCCAGGGGCCCCCACCACCCTAAGTCCTGCCCTGTCCATACATATTTTTTCCGAAGTAAGGTCCCATGAGCCGGAAGCGGAGGGGCGGGACTTAGGCTCTCTATTGAGGCGCAGGGTAAGCTTTCGGGTGAGGCCCAGGGATGAAGAAGCAAACAAAGAGTAGAGCAAAACCATGTCAAAATAAGAGTCTTTGGCTGGATACTAGGGTGACCACCCGTCCCGCGTAGCGCGTGCGCGCACAGCGTTTGAAGCCCAATTCACGCGTCACGCAAATTGAGACCGTGTCACGCATAATCTATGCTTGCTCAAAAAAAAGTTGGTCGCTCTATATACTCGAGCCCCAAGCAGACAAACGAACATTACTTGACATTTCAGCACGCTATTGTTGTCACACAAACCCCTCAGTTGAACTGCTGACTAGGTTGTTGTCAACTTTTTCGTTGTTGTCATGACAGCGCACGCACGCGCATACCAGACACACTTGGAAGGAAGGAACTTTTAGATGCACGCTTTCCAATTCGAAAAATTCGAGAAAGAGACTGTCTGAGAGGCAACGGCATCATCAATTAAAAAGAGAAGGTGTGAGTACAAGAAACAAGAATGGGGAAATGAATATTTGTGGCTGAAAGGTGTTGAGGGGGATACCGAGAGGGCTTTTTGTGACCTTTGCAAAACGTCCTTCTCAATCGGACATGGAGGGAGGGGAATACGAGGTGAATCGTTCAATTTTTTTTAAATACTTTTTTTTTTAACTGTTCCTGTGGTGTTGAGCAACTACAATTCCTGTTAATCCTATAAATTTATATTATAATTTATTAATTTATTTAAAGTAAATAAATGGTAATGAAAAATAAATCAAATTAAATAGTAAATCTTAAGTGGAAGTACATCTGTCAATTCATTGATATTATGAGTCTTTATTTAGAAAAAAATACACATTGGTTGGCTTATTCATGAGCATACATCAAAAATTACACGTTTAGGAGAATAGGGCATTATTAATACTATGCAAGGTGGTATGTGCTTGAAATTTGTTAACCACTATCAGTGAGTCTGCCAGTGGGGCACTGCCGCGCCAGCAGTGTCCCACATTGTCCCTCAGAAACATACCCCTTGTCCCCCCTTGGGCTTATTAGCAGGTGGTCACCCTACTGGATACATTAACACAAACTGTGACAACTATCTACAAAACTCTTTTTTTGTTGCTTTTTAGATTTTATTATGGTGTAAATTAAAAATAATAATACTTTACAGTGTTACTGTGCTTGCAAGACTGCTGAGAACATCCCACAGTAAAGTAAACTCAAGTAAAACAACCATCTGGCTTTATACTTCATGTATCAAAATATTAGCAATCCTCTTGGACATTTGTTATACTAGATGTTCCAACACACTCTCTGTTGCACAGTAACCCCCTCCTCCAGGGCCGAGCATCTGTGCCCTTTCCTCTACAGTACGTCCGCCTCCGCATGAATAATGAACGAGATCACCAATTAAACATTGAAATGAAATCAGAGGAATGAGATGAATTTAAAAAGAGTAGGGGCATGTCAAACAACTGCTCCGTATTTGCCTTTTCAGGATGAAAACCTCTCTCTACATTTGATATTTTGCTTCCAAATAGTTGCGTGGGAATGGAAGAAGTTTTGTCTCATCAGAGTATAAGCAAGTGTTAGCTAGTATCCATCCTAGGGTGCCTACACACTAGAGTTTATCTGTAAATCCATTTATTTTTAAAGGGGTGGTGAATGGCATATTAGTTCCACATAAACATTAACAAAAAAAAAATATATATAAATTTTTCTGAGGTTGTCATATTATGAGAATTAGCTATTGTGAATAATCTTGTAATATGAATTTTATGAGTTTCAGATAGAAAATTCAGTCAAAATTAAGAGATTATAGAAGTAAGAGATTAAATTGCATTATAAGACAAAAGTTGTAATATGAAAGTTGCATCCAAGTGAAGTGGAATCAAACCCTTGCCATTTGCACAGATTGCACAAAGGTGGCAATTTCGTGATTGTCTGCCATGGTTATTTATCTTTAATAAATTTCCTAATTTCCTATAACTTCAGTTATGTGGAAAAAGACCAAGGGTTTCTTTTTTTACCCTATGGTGAATACTAGTGTATGAGTATTTCATACAAATTAAACATATTATTAAAAACTATACTGAAATTCTTTCTATTTTAAATCTTTAAGTCTGCATTCTGTTTGTCAAATACAGTAAGTGAACAGGATATTAAGAGTCATTCTTAGTTAAATTCTGAATGAACTGAAAAACCTTGCTTACCACACCAGATCTTACGCATTTCTATCCATCAGTTGCTCCAACACTGCACACACCTTTCAACTGAGACATGTGGTGGAATGCTAATATAAAGAAAAGTGTTATTGCTAATGCTAATAGAACACAAAGTGGTTTTGATATCTTCAGCTCATAGAAAGCAATAATTTGCCACAAATATCCTCTTTACTGTGATCTTCTTAGTGGTGATTGTCACTGTGAGCTCTGGTTTCACCGGCATTCTCGATCCTCTTCATATCCCATGGGAAATATGCACAGGTCAGTTCCGCAAGAAAGGGTTTAGCCTACACACACAAGATTTTCTCATATTGGTAAGCGTCGCACACAGGATACATTCAGATGTCTGCAACAAATAACTAGTATGCTGTTTCCACACAGTGGTCATGCATTTTTTTTTAATTTTGAATGACTTTCCCAACTCCAGTGAAACACCTTAAGATACAGTATATTGTGTTGGCAAAATTCGAAAGTAGCATCATTTATATATTGTTCTTGTCTTTCGCAATGAGTTCATTGCAAAAGATGGTTGTAAATATAATTACAAATGTAATACACATAAACTAATGTAATAAACTAACTTAAATCTAATTTTAGAAAAATGTGGGTGCATTCTTTGTGATTTTCTGTATTGCATTTCAAGTAGCTTAGCAACATACAAACATCAGCCTCAGCCTCATCAGTTGCGAGTAGGGTCTCTATAGAGCATTTCGTTTGACTGTCTATAGGGTGTTCTAAAATGGTCACTTATGATGTTCCGTGATGGTTTGAATGCTGCCTTAACAAGGCTAGCAGCTCTCTAAGTTTTTGAACAGAGGATTTGTTTGAAACTGGCCACAAGAATGTAAAGAAAAAAAATGGAAGAACTATGAATGTACAATTTATGTAAAAAGTGCTTTTCGATCTCCAGGGTAAAAAGAAGCTCAAGCCACGGTGAACATAAAAGCAGGCTTTGTTCTTAAAATCATGCCTCATTTTAATGTTTCAAAAGAAGACATGCAAATACACAGCTTCAACATGCCATGTACTAATAGTAAATTTCCATTTTTAGTTCAAATACAGGTACAGCCTATATGCTATATATTGCATGGTAGTGCATGTTTCATTTTAATAATTCATATAGTACAGAATAACCCAATAACTGAAATTAATGCTAATACAGTTATTATTAATACATGAAACATATAAATAAATTATACCATTTGTCATGGCATTTACTGTAAAGTGGCCCCAAAGTATTTGGACACACTTAAAATGGTATGAATGTCACTGTAACAAAATATCAAACCTAGTGATGTTTGAAACAAAAACGAAACAATAAACAATCAGATTGTCCAATATTACTTGGAAATGTTTCCTTGTTAATGTGGAGTGCACTTGAGCTCTGCTAGGACACATGTAAACTTGGGGGAAACAGACTTCACCTTGACACAAGTTTGTTCAGAGAAAAGCTCTAGCATCATTTGTTCACAGATGGCACTATGGTATTTTATCTAATGCAATAACATTCAGACATTTTTAAACATAGCTTAGAACCTTAAAGGACATGGTGATGGGGGGGGGGGTATGGAATGAGAGGAAAAGCCATATTTTATAGCTTTTACGTTCTCTCGCAGTTGTTTCGTGTTCTTTGATATACTTCCTGTTAATACAACAATGAGCAAATCATTTGTTACAGTATTTATTCATCTTCGTTAATGATAGTTAATAAAAATTTATTAATTCATGTTTGTGCATGATTATTCACAGTGCATGAACTAATGTTAACAAATACAACTTGATTTTAATAATGTATGTTGAAATTAACTTTAACTAAGATAAATAAATATTGTAGAAGTATTGCTCATTCTGGATTCATATTAACTAGAGTAGGTAACTAATGTTAATTAATGAAATCTTACTGTAAAGTGTTACCTCATATTTTTTTCCATCACCATCTCCTTTTAGGGGCTCCATAGTTTCAATATCCTGGTGAGTGGTGGGAATTTCTGAGAAAAATATTGAAAAGAGATTTCCTAGAAATAGTTAAATCAAGTGATTTTGGTTTAAAAACTCTGGCTTCACATGACTAGCTTTATCTAAAATCAACATGTAACCTTTCACTTTCAACAGTGGACGAGATATTCTTCAAAAAATAACCTTTTGTGTTCCAAAGAAAAAAATATGAATGGATTTTAGAACAATATGAGGATTAATACATAATGACGGAATTGTAATGTGATTTTTTTTAACTTATTGTCTTTTTTTATTTTCATACAGAGCTTGTAAGTCAGTCACTCCTTCACATTCACAAATCATCTTCATAAGGCTTGTTATTATTCAAGGTTGTGTATGAAGTGCATCAGCGAAGTGAAGAGGTTTTCAGCATAGTGTGTGACATTGCTGGACCCTCAATCTATGACAGACTGACAAAGCCCAATATCTAAAAATGAAAGCTGAGCTGTTTGTGACAACTCACCGAATGAGCATGGGCAAACTTATCAATTTTATGACAGCTCTAAATCAGGTTGTTACAGAGAAATTTATCGTCCCATTCTTGCGCTGCTCAAAAGCGTTACAGGGGTTAGACAAAAGCGTGGCGAAATAATCATCTCAATAAGCCATGGAACATGACCTGTAAAATGATTAGGAAGGGAATGACAGAAATATTCCAAGAGCCGCCGGAGCGTCGTGAATTTACAGCTTTATTAGATTGTCTGTCTGGCCATCTCTACAGGCGCTTACTGATGATTTGAGGTGAACGGAGGGTAATGGGAAAACTTCAAATCTATTGGTCATATTTACTAAGGCTTCCAAAAGAGCAGAAAATAGTACAAGTGGTGTGTGTCCTTTAAATGAGTTTGGATTAATTCAACCATCTTGACATGATCACAGAAAAGAACAATTTCAGAAGAGGCGAGAGGGAGTATAAAGGCAATGATTGAAATGTACGAAGAAATTTGTGGGATCTTTTCTGGAGAAGAAATGCTGTCTCTATAGACAAGCGAGGTTTAGCTTCCAACTACGGATGATTTCATCCGCGTTTATGACCAAATAGGTCATCAAACAGAGGCTTTTTGCTTTTATTTTTTATAAAACAGAACATTTACATGAAAGACTGTGCTTGGTCGAGACAGACAGCGTTGACGGGACAGATAGTTATTTTGGTAACACAAGGGTCCTGCCTGAGGAGAAATGATTCACATGGTGATTCAAGAGTCTGATCAGGGACATGCATGCAACTTTAACCTTTTTCCTTCTCTACCGCAGATAACCCACAAAGGCTGAACATTTGCACGACAGAACAATCACGCAACAACTAAACAAGATAAGCAAAATAAATTATTAATAAGCAGCAATCAAGCATTTTAGGATAACTTGAGATACTTATGACCATGGCTAATGAACTCAAACCAGCTCTACAAAGGACGATGACAAACCGGCGAAAGCCAACTGATTACAGACGACGTCTCGCTGCTGCTATTTGGTACACTTGGAATCCACACGTACCAGACGTGGGCCGAATCTGGGCCGGCACTATGTTGCTGTCATGGTACTTAAGAGAAATTGCATAAACATTAACACTGTGTCAGATGTAGTGCTTGCATGCCACCGTGAGCAATACCTGGACAACTGGGACTGTCCCCAAGACTGTTAAAGGCCTGTATATATATATATAAAACATTACAGACAACTACAATATAACATAAGTCTAAACAATTGAACAAATAAGGTCTTAGTCACAGAACAATATAATGTATAAATACACTACAAATAAATAAATAATTAAAATTTTCTTCCAAATATTAATTTGTTGATGAACAGTACTATTCTTTTTTTCATGTTTTAACACTTCAGGCTTCAGAAATAAAAGTTATACTGGATTAAAAGATTGAAATGCCAATGTGCTTAAATCAAGTCAAATGCATTACAATCATCTGACATGATTTACTCATCCTCATTTTGTTTCAAACTCTGTATCCAAAGTCATGCAGCTTTTGTACTACATTCATGAGGGTGAGTAAATGATGACAGAATTTTCAGTTTTGGGTGACTTATCCAATAAAACCATCAAGGTTTTGTAAGTAGGTCATCACCCTTTCATAAAGATTCTCATCACTATAACTGCTCATCCTGTTGCATTGCCCACATCTCCCTGGTAATTTCCAATACTGTTTCTCTTTTGCTGAAGTTCTGCCTCCTTCTCCCACTCCCTGCATTTGCAGCATTTGCTCCTCTCTGGCGAATAACTTTTCCTCTGACTCATTGAGGTGATTTAGAAATGCAGCACTCATTGCCTGAACATGGTCTGCCTTCAACATTTTTCTTTTTTTTTTTCGCAGGGGGATCCCAGGCAGCAACCTGGTGTTGGCCCAGATCCGGCCCACATCTGGTACGTGTGGATTCCAAACCACACCAATTGGAGCCGAATGGTGGAGGGCCCGACAGCAGCGGACGCCCCGTAAGTGCATGGCGATGTCAGTCTGGCGGAGCTGAAAGCCAGATGAAAGGAGCGAAGGCAGAGCCAAGGGATCCCCATGCCCAGGAGAAGCTGGTTCACAGCGGGCCCAAGGTGTAGCCGTGCCACTAAGAGGAGGCTGAGGGGGAAGCGAGGGGCTGATGGGAAACAGCAAAGACTGGGTAGCAGGCATGGCTGAGGGCTGGAGAAGAGACTGGGGAAAAACAAAGGGACTGGCAAAAAACAACAAATCCTGGGCAGATGTATGGAGAGGAGATGGGAGAGGGAGGCTGGTCCTGTCTGCTCAAAATAGAGCAGACAGGATCGGGTGGGATTAAAGGGGGTAGGGAATCTTCCTCTCCAAAATCAAAATAATAGTTCATTGTATTTTCCAGAAACTCACTCTCAGTGGCAGGATTGTAGTTTGGGGCTCCATTCTGCAACTCTTTTTGGACTCCCACGGCGACGAATGTTGCAGCCAGCTCACACACCAGCTCGACACGTGAGGCCCGGGCTCCGGGGCGATGTCTTGGTCAGTTTTTCTTATAGTCGCTGCATCCTACATTGCAGTAGAGGCGGGCTCTCTGTCTGTGGAGGGATCATGCTGTCGCATGATCCTCGCCGTCTGATGATTTCTGGCTGGGCGCTGGATTGGGAGCGGGGTTGGGGGTCGTCCTCGTCAAGTTTGATACCAATTGATACCACTCCACAAATGTGACGAAGCTCCCTCCCTGGACATCTGAGCCTTTTTCTTGGTATTGAGTCCCACCAAGAAGAACAAACAAAGGCAGTTGTCCGGGAAGTTTGAAAAATGGGCAAGATTGAGGAATTCTTCCACATTGGCTTCAAGGGAGCGATTTCCTTGCTCAAAGCACAATAAATAAAATGAGGGAGAGCCCATTGTGATGGGGAAAAAAACATTCACAAAAAGAAGCAAAAGCACTTTTGGGGATCGGACTTCTGTCACAGTCGGTTGCATACAAACGCACAAAGATGAAGACGAAGGGTTTACACAGTCTTTAATTATATCCACAGAGTAATTCCAAATGAAGACAGGCAGGCAAACACACCCACACATAGTATAGACTGGACAATTGACCCTTCGCAGGGAGTTTGATTGACAGGCGATCTGACCAATCATAATCTGCCATCCGCCGAATCAGCCATTTTGTCCTACAAAGCAGTCAAGAGAGTTAGTAGACTAACGTTGGAGGATTTGAACTTGAAAAACGGTGTGTACTGACGTCTTTCCGTGGTTAAAACAACATTCCTTCTTATGTTCAGTTATGTTTATTTGATGCTAGAAATTAACTAGAAGGAAGAGATGATCGGTTCATGAGCAGCTTTAACTGAGGCTCTACAGCGATCTGTCAAACACATTAAAGAGCCACAAAACGGTATTTATTGTTTAAATTTCATTAAAAAATGAAAAAAATTGAAAGTTGAGACTTTGTTTCATTTCAAAAGTAACCTGGTCTGACCTGTCTGTCAGCGCGTTGTCAGTGTCCTCTCTGCTCCACGATGTACTGTATGTTTCACTGCGTGAGAACATGGTGGGGCGTGAGAGCGGCGTGGCTTCTCGGACATAGCAACAGTAACTAAAGGGGGCGGGTCTTTGCGAATGGTCAATTGTGAACTGAAATCACAGGAACTTAAATGCACTGACAAACGAGGTGATTAATGATTACACGTGATGACAATTCAAATCAGTAACCATGACAACAAACTCAACTAAGGGAAATGGTGCAAACAGAAAACATAGTCCAAACAAGGTGAGACTGTGACATTAATGAGCTGATAAAATATTTCAACTCAAATCAATACTTTGTGGCTAATTATTTACTTATGTGGCAAGTAGCCAAGTAATAAGCAGGATAATGTACATCCTGCAGGTTTTTATATCACAAAATCGAGATACCTGGATGAGCGGTTATTTTACAGCATTGCTATTGACAATGATTGTGACTTACCAATCAGAATCAAGCATTTTAGAGATCCATGTAATAAGGGCACTGAGCTCTGGCGTTTATAATCTTGCACCCTTACTTTCTGTTGCGTGTTTGTGCTCCCAAGTGGCCATGAATTGAGACAGCCCCCAAACCTGCTGTGACACACCTAAAGCAGCGTTTTTGTAATACACACAAGTGCAAAAAGGATTTGAGTTTAGGCAGAGGGGACTTCTCCAGCGATTAACAAAAATAACCATAGTATGGCTTCAGAACACTTATTTAGTATATAGAGCCCAGTGGCGATTTCTTTAAGACTGCAAGGGAAGCTCGGCTTCCCCTATGTCAAAAAATGAATGGTCAAATATGTACTATTGTATTAACATTTTATTGACTAAAATGCGTTAGAAAACGTTCATCTCAAAGACGAGTTCGTTCAGAATCAGTTACAGGTCGGCTGACTCGATTTCCTTCTCATACATTCCCGTAGCGTCACAGTGCATTTCCCTGTTGAAGCCCAGCGTCCGTTGACTTCTATGGGGCTGCTTCGAACAGTTTTTTTCAGCGCTTCGAAACTAGACGTTCATTGGATAAATGCTGCGATTATGTCCCGCCCACGGACGCTCAGCGTCTCTGGGAGTGAATGGGGAGTGGGCTGGCCCGGACTCCGGGCTTCCGCGTGATGATTGGAGGGTCTGTCGAAAGGTTGCGTATCCTTTTGATTGACAGCGATTTCATACAATAAAAAGTCGCTGATATTGAAGCTGTTCGAGCTCAGTCCCATCGCGTATTTTTAAAAAGACAAACTGCTGCAACCTATTTCTTGGTATTTGCTTGTCGAAATTGCTAGCCAATTTTTATAATGCATTTCACACAATTATACATTTATACCTTTATTATATTATTACTTATTATATTTTTTATATTATTATTATTAGTAATAATTCAAAAATAATTATTAAAATAATTAAAAATATACATTATTAGTAGCATTATTATTATACTTTATTATATTATTATTTATACCTTTATTATATTATTACATACATTTTTCACAGAGCATTTTCTTGAAAAGGAATGTAGAATTTACGTATAAATAAATGAATTATTTTTATGATGTAGGCCAAAAATGAGCTTCCCCTCTTTGAAAGACCAGCAGCCGCCACTGATAGAGCCATATTATCATATGGACATCATACTTTTATGAGGCTTTTTAAATGTTTTTGAACTTGGCATTATAAATTACCATCTGACGCTTGGAATATTCTGGGTGGGTAATCATGATGGAATTGTAATTTTGGCGAATAAAGGGTAGTGCACTCTAACAGCAATTTGCACAATTAAAGCGCCATTCAATGAGAGTTGACCATTTTAGTGACGAGTGACTGTTGGCAATTCAAAAGAGGTGAGCAGACAAAGTTCAACAGCGAGTACAGAGCTCATATAATCTGCCACTATACAAAACACAATGGACAAGTAGCAACCAACAGCAAATACTGTAGATGTCAATGAGAAAGAGAGGTAAGCTAAATGTTTTTTTGTTTTTTTTTTTAAATTGAGTCAAGTTTTTTTACACAAGACTACAAAGAAGAAAAAGTGATTTTCTTAGTCGTGAGAAAATTAACAGGGATATAATTTCTTCATGCGACGGGTTCAAATCATGTGTTTTGTGTGGCTGTAATTGTCTCGTTCTGACTACAGTAACAACCATATTAAAGGATGTCATGGGCTCAGGGGTGTAAATTTGGCACAAATGCTTTACAGCCCACAAATGAATAATTAAGAAGCAATAAATCAAGACTGGATTGGCATAATGAGCACACAGCTTTGAAAAGGCATGTCATCTGAGTCTCAAACGAAAGAATTCTTACACAGCGGGTTTCAAAAGTGCATTTTAGGATTCAAATATTGTCAGAACAAGTAATTAAAGTTTTTCCAAGTTATGTTTAACCGCAAAAGTTTGAAAATATAGCCCTCTTAGTTATCAAACACCTGCCCAAGAGAGAACAATTTTAAAAGCACATTTCTACTTTATTTTCTCTTTTTTTTTTCATTGAACAACCTGGTGCAATGAAGACTGGAGTAATGGCTTAAAAAAAAAAAAAAAAAAAAAAAATATATATATATATATATATATATATATATATATATATATATATATATATATATATATATATATATATATACTGTATATATATATATATATATATACTGTGTATATATATATATATATATATATATATATATATATATATATATATATATATTCAATTGTAGAAACATTTGACAATATTACTGTTTCTACTGTATTTTTTGATAAAAATCTTGGTTGATTCATTTCATTCAGTCATTTAACTTAAAAAACTGACTCCAAAGGTTATTCAACCCAAATGAATTAAACAAATGCATTCATGAGAGGGTCTAAAGGTGAACCCAATGTAGACTGCAAACCCAAATCTTAATTTTAAAAGATGTATATAAACATATTTCATTTATAAAATGAACTAACTTCAGAACCCGATTTTACGATAATGGCTAACTGTTTCCCCAGATACTTAACAAATGGCATTCTACAGATACAATTACATTTCTCTTATGAGAAAAAAAAAAAACCTGAATGTTGTTAAAAAACAGCCTCAGATGTGTTAGCAAGAACAAGCTCCAAATCTGAGCATGGATGTCCTCCACTCATAGACTTTATTAACCTTTCCATGCGTGTCAGAGTAATATGTGCGGCACGGACGACACGTTGGCATTTGTATTGGCCGTATAGCGATGCCTCCTCTAAATGCCACAGCTAATGAAGCCTCCAACTGATGGCAGTGAGGTTCACAGATAATAACCCACAAGCCCACTGAGGGTAAAAACCTGTGTGTGTGCATTTATATGTGTGTGCGTGCTTGTTCTTGTAGAGGTTACTAGGTTGCACTTCTGTTACAAGATGAATGCTAAGGAGGTAGCCTATTTTTTGCACTTCTTCCTCATACATTTCCTGACCTAATGACAGAGGTCTCACTGAGGGCTTTCCAGGTTCATCTCACAATTTCTGAAGCCTTATATGACCCTGTAAGTCATTACCTACATCTTATCAAAGCAAACACAGGGGAAACTATTTCTTCAGGACGCAGATGTGAGATGATACAACAAAGTAGAGAATATTCAACTACAAAAATGTCCTAAAAATCAAATATTGAAATAGTATGTAGGCTACCGGCTGCAACCCTATCAGAATAAACAGCCCACATTTTAAGAGCCACTATTTCAGAGATCATTTCAATATCAGAGCGTTACTATTTGAAATGCTCAGCATGCACTAGCTTTAGCATGAGAATATTATGGATACAGGCTCTCTTTTGGAAAGGATCGATCAAATTCACACCCCCTACAGTCGTTCAGAGTACCTATCAGACTGTCATTTCATATCTCTATGACATATTGATTGTAGCCAGAAGGAGTGGAGATGTATTTGAAGATGCGATTTAGAATTAAGTGTTAGTTCTTTTGAACTTTTAAGCCCCATGCAAATAAGTGATGAAACATCTGGTTATCTTGACTCACCCTTATATTGTTGTAAACCTTTCATTGATGGAACACAAAAGGAGATGTTTAGCAGAATGTCTAAGCTGCTCTTCTACATTCACAAAGTAATGTGAATGGGGTTGTTGTAGACCAAAAAAAAAAAAGGCATAAAAAGTGGTCCCTTGCTAAAATCTTTTTTTTTTTTTTTTTTTTTTTACAAGGCACAACATTTACATTTAGCATTATTAATCAGCATGTTAGGAGCAAACAATTTTATTATTGTATAATAATCATAATAATATAATACATTATTTGTAGATAGCAAGTAAAGACAACTAAAACTTTGAAATGACTAGTTAACTTTGTTTTCTGCTCATGACGAGGGCTTTTTAGAGACCGGACCTCTTGTAACTTTAATTGAACACCCCTGTTCTAACGACTTATTCAAGATCCACATATTCTTATAACCCAAAACCTAACACCTAACAGCCTACTAATACTCCAATGAGAGTTGTTTGCCATGCACTGTAGTTGCAAAGTTACTTGTAGTTAGCAGAATGAAGTGGACCATCAAAATAAAGTGTATCCAAATCTTCTCTTACATGTCTTAAATCTCACTTGACACAAGTCACACTTAAATTATGATGATGATGTGGACGTTTAAATTCTGTGGAAACAAATTTAATTTAAGAGCTGCAGCATGGAGGGGAAGAATTTCAGTGAATTTATGGTCTGTTTGAGCTATTATTACTATGGTATTTACTGTATATGTGTGACAACATCTCTACGAAAAATTCCTATATCTTCTCTGGCGTTCCACTCCAAAGTCGTTCTCTTTCGTCTCCTTGCTTTTCCCTGTCACTGTGGTTTCCTTCTGGTCATCGACAACTGAGCTGACATCTCATCATCCCTCATCACGCTGTTTCCTCCTGCTATCTACGTATGGTCATTCTCTTACAATTTTAATAAACTGATGTTTACTGTTCTCCCGGTGTGCTCTGAGTCTATATCATTACAATATGGTGTTTTTTTATTTTTTATTTTTTTATAGTTTTTAGAGCTTGACAGCTACTAAGCATGATCTACTTTCTTTGATAAAGAGAAGTTTGAACATTCTACTAAACTTCTGTTTCGCGATCGCAGAAAATTATCAATATCGATTCAGCTGCACGGACACTGTCAGATGAGAACACAAATTGAGCTGAATTGTCCTGGATAAGGACATTAACTTTGTAACATCGACACTTTTATTGAATTGAATTGATTCAACATTGAACTGAATTGAGCTGAATTATTGCCTTCTGTATAAATACTTACAGCTAAATTGAAATAATTTCATAATTGATGAACTTTGCAACACTGACACTGTTATTGAACTGAAGTGAATCAACACTGAACTGACTTGAGGTGAATGATGGCACTATTGTCTTCTGTAGAGCTGCTTTACAGCTGACATTTAATGTTTCACAAGTGATTCATTTAGCAACATTAACACTGTTATTTTCCTGTTTATTACTATGAAGCTGCTTTGATGCAAAAAAAGTGCTATATAAATAAATGCCAGTTTGGAGACTTTTTAATGTTAGTTCAATGCCATTCTCTTCATATTCTCGTAATTAACTAGAACTAAAATTATGCTTTGTGTTTGAAAACTGAAAAAGTAACTGCTAGACTGGTGGATAAAGTTTTGGGTCAGTATTTCAGTGGATCAAACTCTGAGAATGAGCTCAGTTACTGAGTTACGCTAAAAATGTTATGCCCTAGAGCATAGCTGGAGAAACCTTCTAATAGGGCTTTGCCCCTGCAGTAGTAACTTAAAAAAAGTGCCTTGCTAAAAAATAAATAACCAGGGAAAAAAATGCCCTGAATCAACACAGTGTAAGTGCAGCTGAAGTTTGGGCCTATTTTTATAGTCTGTTGTAGATGCTAGGAATTGTTTTTTTAAAAGCATGTTAGCCTCATTCCCTAAAGAAGAAGAATCCGACTTTTTCAACTGCATTTAAAATCTCATATCTTTATAGTCCTACCAGTTTTGTCTCCTCAAATAAGGGCTATATGCGAAGGAGGCCCTGGAACACCCTTTGAATTAATGTTCAGTGAAGGGGAATCATCATTTCATTGTATGGAAAACCGGGAGCAGAAATCAGGCTTTACGGCCCGTTCACACCAAGAACGTCTGCTGTTTTAAATGCTATCCTCAGAACATACAGTAGCACGATTATTAAAATTTTATAGTTATTGTTACAGTTATCGTCCTTGTTGTGAACGGACATTTTAGTGGCTTCCTTTCCAGCAAAGAGCTGTCTGAATGCTGTATCAAAATGGAGCACATGGCCATGTTTTTATTGATTCCACAGGGAAATGACTGTCTCAAATATTTTAATTTATCCTCATCTGTTGTCCCCAATACTTCTAGCGTAGCCAGCCTGTTCACATTCATATCAATGAAATTGCAGGCACTGCAATGTAATGCAGCTTCACAAAGAGACTGTTAAGGATGGAGAAGCATCAGACCAGACATCAAACGTGCAATCTATAATTAAGAAGAAGCATTAGGCTAGATTTACTAACAGCTTGCGCCAGCGCAAACCCTCTTTTGGCGTTAAAAAATTACTTTCAGGACTATTAGCACTGAAAAAGCGTGGACGGTTATTTTTGTGGCTGGCCATGTTGCATATGCATTTGTAGGAGTTTCTCTTTCAGGCGCAAAATTTATGGGAGAAGAGTAATGAAATGAATCACGCAAGGTGATTTACTAAGGTTTGCGCTTGTCAATTTACTGGTGTTTGCGCCATTATTTATTGCTGCAATAAAAATGCAAGTTAAACCAGACGCTAATTCACGCCGCTCTTAGTAGATTTCATTGGTCATTATGGAAATGATCAAGCGGTGTCTGTGTTCTTTAATTTGCGTGTCATCAGTAGATCAAGCAGGGGCGTAGTTTGTGGGGGGGTTGGGGGGGGAGATAACCCCCTCAATATTTAAATCTATGCATTACAACCCCCCCAATATTTATAACACGATCACATGAAAAATATGCAGACCCAAACTTCAACCCCCCCAATGTTCAAACCAAATCTACGCCCTTGAGATCAAGTGCAGAACTTTCCACTCTCATCTTTTTTTGGGAATTGTGCTCTCATGCTAAATTTGCCCTGTCTTGTAAATCTGTCCCATATTGTTTAATCATTAGGGTCAGAAAGAACTTTGACTATTTAACGGCGCAAAACATTTCTTGATTCTTAAAAGTTTAGGTCAGTGAGTTTTTTTATGTTTTTGAAAGAAGTCTTTTATAAAAAAAATAAAAAATACAGTAAAAAACAGTAATATGTCGAAATATTACAGTAATATTCTGATATATTACTACAAAATTTAGTAAATTCTTACTACAAAAACTAAATAAAACATTATTTCCTTTAAAAAAATCTTACTGACCCCAAACTGTTGACAGGTAGTGTACAGTATGTGGCTCAGTGGCGTATTAACAGGATATGTGGAGTGCATCATAACACTATATAAAATGAATTTGGCCATAGAATTTATATAATATCTTGGACCACACATAGAAAAATTAATGTCCTAACTTTCAGTTTAAAGACCCAAACAATTCATCTTTTCTCATTGAAGTAGATAAAAGTTGTATGCTTGAGTTTAGACAATGGCTATGCGCAGCTGGAAGACACACATGCATATACAACATGATTAAATATGTATGCACACATGTAGAAACGTGTGTATATGCACAAAGAGTGCGAAGAAAGCCTAACACACACAGTGTGATGTTACACATCACATACACTCAAACATGATGCAAAGAGAAGGAAACAGCATTCTGCAATTAGACGTGTTCTCACAGTAGAGGGAGAGAGACTGAAAGAGACTGACAGTACGGTGAACGTAGTGCGCTTGACATTTGATTGTGTTTGTGTGTGAAAGAGCTGCAGTCAGAACACGGCGGCAACTCAGAGCAACTGGAGTGTATCGGAGCTCCCACCGGATCCACTGACCAACATGAATGCGCGTGTCTCTGTGTCCTACAAGAAAAACTTTGTGATTCTTACTCTTGTTGAAAGAAGAAAACTTTGTCATTGTGATGTTTCAGCATGAAAAACTTCCACTACCTCTATAGACCTCTATATTTCCACAAATCAGTAAGGAAAATAAGTGCTGACTCTTAGATCGCATGCTATTTGTATGTACTACAAAAAGTATGATCAGTGCATCCTAACTCATACTACAGTAAAGGAGCACTAATGGTTTACTACTTCAGGATCTTCAAAGTATATTCCATGCCAGCTTTTTCTGCTAATTTTAACACAACACCCCTTGCACTGCACAAGAAGATTTGTTTGAGATTAATTTGAAGTTTTAATTTTATGAGACTGTAGTAGGTTAAGCACCGCTGTAGATTCGTTTACTAGTTTACCAGTGCTAATACAAAGCAGGGCTGCACTCTGCTGATTCAATGGCAATATATATGTGCAAACCTAGATTAAAGTACCCCATTATGGTATTAATCATTCCTAATTTTGGTTGGAGGCCCTACAATAGGTTTACATGCATCAAAGGTAAAAAAATAAAAAAAATCTTCTCACAGCATCTGAAATGCTCAATAAAGAATTCAGTCTCTCTAAACCCCTCCTTTCCTCTTCTCTGATTGGTCAGACAACCCAGTCTGTTCCCAGACAGCAAAATGGTGTCTGCCCAGATCCGACCCACATCTGGTAAGTGTGGAATCCATGTGTTACAGATGTGGGCTGGATCTGGGCCGACACTCTGTTGCTGTCTGGGTTGTGATTGGTCTACCGCTTACAGCGTGGGTTGAAAACTAAATGTCCATTTCCATATCTAAATTTCAGCTCTGAAGTCTTCCTTAGCACTGTATAAGACTGTGTATAACAGTCACTGCGGCCGAAATCTAATACTTGCCTACTTACAAGTAAATATAAGTAAGTAAGTAAGTAAGTAAGCTTACTTACTGTGCACAGAATGTGAAAAACTGCCAACAGAGTAGTCAACGCTATCTTACGACCAATTCGTACAAATTCGTATGAGTGAGTAAAAGGTGGCTAATTTGTACGAATCCGTCCGACCTCACTCATATGAATTCGTACGGTTTGTCTAAACCTCAGTGACTGGTAGGTTTAGGGGCGGGGTCAGGGGTAGGTCATTCGAACAAATTGATACGAATTGGGCAACTCGTAAAATATGTACGATTTTGCAAAAATCGTGTGAATTCGTACGAGTGAGGTCGCATGAATTCTTATGAATTAGCCACCTCGTAAAATTCGCACGATTTGGCGTGAGATCGGTTTGGAATAGTATGTCCGAATACATAGGGTGCGTCTCAATCACCTCATGGCAACATGGCAGATGTAGTATGTCTGAATTTTATCCATACTTCCCATTTTCATACTATATAGTTTTTGAATGGTCGTGAAGTAAGTTCAAATTGAAATGTAGTACCTACTCAGACATTATGTGATTTCGGATGCACCAAGTGATACAAACAGTAACAATGGCATCAGTTTTACTAATTCCAGTGTGATTCCTCATCCTTTGGAAGTGCATGCAGAGTGGATTCTCAACGCTGAAAACAGCGCCTGCTTCTCAGCTACAACTACTGTGTTTGAGGGCGGGTCAAAGTTATAAGTAGACATGCAAAGAAGACCATACGATGGAATTATGCAAATGTGTTACATACCTACATAAAAATGTTACACATTAGGAAGTGAGACTGTAAATACTTGTTTCAGCAGTTCAGAATCAATTCTTTTAGGATACAATAACTTAATTTATCATGCATGCACTTTGATTTTTAAAACTTTGTAGACCTTTTTGTCACAAGATGACTTTAATAATATAACAAACACAGGAACAGACTGAAGGTTTAACAGTGCGTGTGTGAAACATGGGGTAAACACACACAACACGCAAGCATCGACCGACAGAAAGAGTGAACAGAGAGGAACTAAATACTGTACATGGTGGCGGCGAACTAAATGATGACCGTGGCGGGAAAATCAAACAAATGAACACATGTGGCAAATTAAAACAAACTGAAAATCAATGAAAATGAAACTAAAGGTGAATGAATCCAGATGACTGTGATACTTTTACAGCTATTTTACACTGCATCAGAGGTAATATTCGAAAAAGCACTTTCAATTCCTGCACCACTTTTCAGCTCTATTCTATTAATATATTCTGCCACAGCATTTTACAAAAATAAATATATAAATTAATTTATTGTTAATATAATTAATATAATATAATTAGTTGTAAAGATATATTAAATATAATACAATTATTTTTTAATTCTGAAAAAAACATTATTTATAACACAATTGGATTCATATTTAAAGGTTTTATAATAGGAAACAGCAAAAAAAATCTAAGTACATAACAGATCTTGAATCATAATTTTGCTCCAAATATCGCACATATGGGTATGAGCAAATCAAAAAAATTCTAAAAGGCATGCACAAACCAAAAAATAAAAATAAACAAACAGATGCACACATATCAAAAGTCAAAAGCATGTCATTGCCACTTACATTGCTACAGTATTTTTGCATATTACATTTAAAATCGAATTTAGCCAGCTTTATGCTTATAAGTACAGTATGTAAAGTCAAGTCAAGTCGTCTATAGTGCCTTAGTGCTTTATTCAATACAGGTTGTTTCAAAGCAGCTTTACAGTGATAAGTATTTTGCAAGTATTAACAAATATTTTAAATTGTAATAATATTCCGCGATATTGACTGTTTTTGCTCTTTTACTTCTTGATCAAATAATATGTAATATTACTGTAATAAGAAAGTGAACCAATATACACGATTTTGACTAACTCAGACTAATTACTTCAGTAATAAATAATTCACTGGTGAGATGTTGAGGTGCTTACCTGCATGGTGCCAATTAGAGGCAACGTTCCTGGTTCACGCTCACCTGTCTTCATTATAGTGTTAGACTATATCGAGATGCCACAGATGTCTCAACAAGGTGTCTCAAAGGTCAACGCTCCATGATCTGCAAGAAACAAACTTTATGTTGCCGTGGCGATGAGAGGTGAGGTGTGTGTGTGTGAGAACAGTAAGTGCTCAGGGAAACCTGGTGGAGTGGCCTGATGCTAGGACCCCATCACCACCTACAACTTTTTAAATCAGCTCTTCTATATTTCACAGCTTCATGCAAGACTGCGTTTAGACAGGATGCTGCTGTCGGCTTTCATGCGTCTTTGTGCACAGTCACTGGAGCTTTTCATGGACGCCTATTCCAGCAGTGAGAGACACCCTATAAAGTGTCATCTGTGGATCTGACAGCTGAACCTGCCATCGTACCCAACCGAATGTCAGCGCAGCACCAAACATCAGTTCAATACAGTATATGCTTCTGTGTTTTGGTGTAGGATCCATATGGCCTCAAACAGATGTTTTCCCTCTGGATACAAAATGTCTATAATGTGTTGAAAAGTTCTTGCGCCGTCAGTTTTAGTTTTTCAAGGACTGTTTCTCAAGGAATACGGGCAAAAATGTGTGCGATCTTCAACTCTTATAAGCAACACATCTGTCGCATCAATTAAAAGACTTCACTTTATATTTATATAAAGAAGAAATTGGAATGTTTAAGGCTCTGGTGGGAATAGAAAGTCTGCCACCTTTTGGTGCATCAGAAAACCCCAGAATCCTTTTATTTAAACATTCAATCTCTATGCAATAAGCATCTTGCTACATAAATAACTTGCCTTATCTTACCATTTCACTCTTTCTACTTCAAAATGTCATGTTTAATTCAATGCTGCATGATGTTTCTTTATAATTATTTGTGAAATTTACTAGCAATTTCAGTGTATAATCAGGGATCCAACAACAATTAAAACAATTAAAATGTAATAAAGTTTAAAGCATTCAAATGGTTCTTTTTTCTAATATATCCATGGCAACTAGGCAGAGTCATCTTCCAACAGCCTGCAGAAATTTCACAAGGAAGCATAAATAAGTTTTCTTAGAATGATACATTACTGTACCATACTGACAAATGATAAAATGATCATGCTAATGCTATAAATGAGTACGCAAGTATGAGTGTTTGGCAAAGCAAAAGTAGGTTATACATCACTGTATTCTAAACTGCTAAGCTGTCTAACCAACCCGATCTCACGGCAATTCGTATGTATTTTACGAGGTGGCTAATTCGTACAAATTCATACAACCTCACTTGTACGATTTTTGCCAAATCGAAAATATTTTACAAGTTGTCCAATTCGTATGAATTCGTACAAGTGACCTACGGCTGACCCCGCCCCTAAACTTACCCATCACTGGGGTAAAGACAAATCGTACGAATTCGTACGAGTTATCCAGCTCGTACTCACTCGTGCAGATTTGTACGAATTGGTCGTGAGATAGCATTGGTCTAACCTGTTTTGCAATAGTGAAAGCTAACTTTTAAGGCAGTACTTTGACCAGCATAGGCTTATTGGAAAAGCATTATTTTACCTTCATTTTCGCAAAGTTCCAAAAACATATGCATACAATCCACAGCAAGTTCCAAGCTGAAATAAACACTAGATGTAGCTAGCAACTTTTATTCCTTTTTTTTTTTTTGCAAGGCCAGATCATCAATTAATAAAGACTTTTTTTTAGCACAGCTACTTATTATGTTTACTATGTTATCACCTGAAAAAATGTTTTACCATAGTGCATCATTTGTAAACTAATGCATTTTCACATTTGCATCACATAAGCAGCTCCATATGAAGCTAAAAGGGCATGATTGTTTCAACCAATGTATTTTTATCTCAAGTTTACTTTTGTCAATGCAATAGAGTAGATTTAGGGTAGGGTTTAGGGTACGTGTACATAACAACGTTATTATTTTTCTGCGTACAGACGACACCATTGTCAAACGATCCCCCCATTCACATGGATTCGTGATTGTGACTAAAACGCAGCATTCTGCTGCTCTTCAGGAGATTAGAGTGCGATGAAACACTATAGACTTAACATGTAATACGATTGTGCATGACGTCATCGTCTCCTCGCATTTTTGTTGTTTACACAGAGACCGTTTTCAAAAACTTGCACTTTGAAACCCGTTTGCATTTTCAGGCACCCAAAAACGCAGTTGTCATGTAAACGAACGGCCAAAGCGCATAAAAAGTTGATAAAAGTGTTGTGTAAACGGTCCCCTAAGACATGAACAGAACAGAAAAAGAGATCAAAACAAACTTAAAACGTGACACTGTAAGGCTTTTAAACTTGTAAAATGTCAGAATATTGTGTTTGTTGTTTGTGTTTTGTATGATATGGTTACAAATTTTATGATGCACCAACTTTGAACTTGAACATGAATTGATTGGCAAAATGAGACGTCTTTAAAGACAGCCTCCCATTTGGAACAGCGTTCACAGCAGGACCACCTGCAATGCTTTAAGATTAAATGTAGACAGCTCACTGAGTTTTATAACCTAACATCTTCTATACATATAGCTATATTTTAAAATTAAGGCCTAATCATCTGTTAAACTCACAAATACAGGTCTCAACCTTTGATGCACCAAGCATGGAGCACATTTTTCACTGAAGACGCACACACAAGTGCAGTCTCTAACACACCTGTGATGCAAGCTCCATTAGTTCCGTTGGTAATGAGCTGGATCAGCGTCCCAGCCCGTCAGGGTTGGTTTGTGATCACAGCCGCTGCAAGCTCTGGCAAAAAACAGTGCTGGAAGTGAGACAGAGAGACCTGTGCTGCTATACTGCTTCAAAGCCCAGGCCTAGAGTCGAGTGAAGTCCCCCGCTGTGCCCGCGCACCAGGGCCACTATTAGCTTTTCAACTCACTGATCCCCCCTCAGCAGCAGGTATTACAGAGCAAATATCATCAGTCCTTCCTCTCAGCAGTGTCTTTCTGTCTATCTCTCATGTTATTTCAGCCGCCGTCTGTTGTTTGGGTTTTGTAGAGAGAAGCATTGTATAATTCCCAACACAGGCTCATTGGAAAAACGTACCTGTGGCAATATTTTTGCAAAACGCTAAATACGTACCAATACGTACATACAGTATCACTGCAGTTTCCAACAGAAATGAACACTAGAGGCAGTAAAACAGCAAGCACTTTTAATCATTTTCACACAAAATTATGATTACCCAGACAGCAACATTGTGTCGGCCCAGATTCGGGCAACATCTGGTACATACCAGATGTGGGCCGGATCTGGGCCGACACTATGTTGCTGTCTGGGTACAGGGGCAGATTATAGGTTAATAAAGACTTGTTTTCACCATTGTGCATGATTTGTAAACGAACATATATTGGAGATCACTCAACCAGCTCTATATGTTCGGTTTTAATGATGTACTGTACTAAGCTGGTTCGGTAGCTCAGCTGGTACAGAAACAACCTGATCTCACGGGAAAACATACAAATTCTACGAGGTGGCTAATTCGTACGAATTCATACGACCTCACTCGTACGAATTAGTAAGATTTTTGCAAAATCGTACATATTTTACGAATTGCCCAATTCGTATGAATTCATACGAATGACCTACTCCTGACCCCGCCCCTAAACCTACCAATCACGTGGGTTTAGACAAATCGTACAAATACGTACAAGTGAGGTCGTACGAATTCGTACGAATTAGCCAACTTTTTATCATTCGTACGAATTCGTACGAATTGGTCGTGAGATAGTGTTGTACAGAATTATACTTGTGATGTGGAGAGCTCGAATACGAATCCTATTAAAGACGAGTCACGATACGAGAGCTCAAAAACAAGAGTTCAAAAATAAGCTAAAATGCCATGGTTACGATTCCTTTTTTATGTCACTTTTGCTCTTGTTAACACTATTGAGTAGGTTTAGGGATCAGTGTAGGTGTACGTCATTTTAAATGGAGCATTAAGCTTTTAGCTCATTGGACATTTCAATTCAGAACTGCGGTGATACGTACAAACACCAATGTAATAAAACATTGCCATATTCACGTTCATCTATTCCGGAAAAAACTAAACACGCTATTAGCGCCACTCACTGGACATTTAACCTTGAAACTGTAACAAAACGTGCATGACGCAACGCATATAGGGGAGAGCGGGGGACACAACCTAACGCGGGGCTAGTTGTAACACCCTTGTTTTACAGTTTTTCGCAGTTGTTTACACACAAATACTGGTACTTGAGACACAATGACCACAACATGCAACTCATTCACCAACCCCCTGAGCCAATTCTGCTAAACTACAAGCACAATTCCTGCTTTAGACTCAAATTGCAGTTCTAAAACACACTTTTTTCAAAACACTACACACAATTCTCTGCTTTTGGCACAATTTTCATGCAGAAAATCTCTTGTTTTCACAAGGAACACACTGCCATTCAAATATGCACACTGACTCATCACATGGGCAAACACCCGTCACACAGTTTTACAGTTAGCAATCAGAGCTTTAGCATAAAAGGGCAACAGGGCAGCTCTTCAATGGAGCAATGGATGCCAACATTGGATTTTTTTTTTTTTTTTTTTACTGTAACTGTATACAGTAAATTCTTCTGTTGTTTTGTATGTAGACCACTGTATGTACAACTTTGTGTTGGTTGGGGTGTACACTGTGTACAATGTTTTTGTGGGAAAAATTAAATATATTTGTTACCGTGTATTTGTGTATTCTGAGTATAAAAACAATATTCTCAAATATTTTACAACACACTCATGTATGTACTGTCTGTAGTAAGTGTAACACTGAACAAAAAAAAGGCCTAAGTCATTATGATGAATGGAGAAGAAGTGTTTTCCACTCATCATAGTGTTTTACATTGAGCACATCAGTGTTCAACTGGTTCTTATAAATGTCTATTCATGTGATGGTTTGTGTGTGTCATTTGAAAACAAAATACCATTTTGAGAAGAAATAACATTGTTTTGAATGTAAAGTTTCATTTTGCAGGAGAATTGAGGGGTTTTGCCCATTGTGTGTGTGTTTTTTGATTTGTGTGTAGAGTTCTGAGAATATGAGGCATGCTTTCAGAAAATGTGTGTAAACAATCGGGAAAAACTGTAAACACTTCCACACATGCTAGCATGACGAAACTTAGTGTATCTACTAGTTACCATATCAACACTATATATAGAAAAAAATGCACCAAAATTCAGAAATATTTGGTAGATATCACAGAAAATGTATTTAACCATAGCAAAAGTAAATTTCTTCCTTATGTTAATTTTTCATCTCTATTTTTGGTGTTTATTTTAAATGAGACAAATCTGATATTATGTTAATCTCCAGTATGTTATTTAACAGTTGATATGGTTCTTTAATGCTTCGCTAACTAGCAGAAGACACAGGTAGGGCTTGTTGTAACACTGCGTTACAATGTGCCCCTATTAGAACTATGCTATTCTCTTCTATACTTACTATATATATGAATGGTGTATTGAAAGTATTTGTAATGGTGTAATGAAAGTATTTCTATAAAGGGGTATACCAGACTTTCAGAAATATGCTCTGGATAGACATGTATGGTAGAAGAAATGAAGAAATACATAAATAACAAGGAAAAATAATCTTATTGAATACAGAGGTGGTTGAAAGTGAAAATAGCCATACATATAATATTGTGAACATTTAAGACAGCAAATGTAAATTCAAATATGCGGCAAAGCTCAATGTTTGATATATCAATGATTTCAAGTGCTCTTTAATTAAATTCATCCTTGTTTCAAGTATAGATGGATGGACGGATGAGTTTTGTTTGGTTATATGGATGGATGGATGGATGGATGGATGGATGGATGGATTTTGTTTGGTTATAAGAATGGATGGATGGATGGATGGATGGATGGATGGATAGATGGATGGATGGATGGATGGATGGATGGATGGATGATGGGTGGGTGGATGGATAGATGGATGGTTTTGTTTGGTTATATGGATGGATGGACGGACGGACGGACGGATGGATGGATGGATGGATTTTGTTTGGTTATAAGAATGGATGGGTGGATGGATGGATGACTGACTGCCTGGGGTAGCGGTTTGTGGGTGGACAGATAAATGAAATCTGTCTGGATCAAAGCTGTCTACATAGATGTGCACAGTTCTGGTAGAATCTTATGGGATTGAAGTGTCCTCATCTATATCAAACCCTCACCCATCCAGCTGAATTCTGCACTAGTCCGTCCAGCTCTCAGCTGTTTCCTTGGTGAGAGACTTTGAAGTTACGAGGCACTAATTTGTTTTGCCCTGAGATCAGCCAGACTGAGCTTTCTTTAGGTGCCTGCTAGAGCTTTCAGAGGGAGAAGTCAATTCACCAAAGATGTGTTTTACCAAGACAAGGACACGCACAAAGTCGTGCTTTTGTCTCTGCGAGAAGCACATCCAGACGTGTGCACTGTCATACAATCACATGTGAAGCCATTTACTCAAGGTGGGCATGTCTGAAACAAGGAGAGAGGCATTACGAGGTTGTTTTGAACAGACTGTGATCATGGCAGGATAAATGAATGATGTTCAATGTCATTGGTTCTTGATTGGCTACATGCATTGAGGCTGCACATCTGTATGTGTTCACATGTAGGAGAAGATAAAAAAAAAAAAACCTCTTCAGAAACTTGAAATATAATGCACATATCGCATGGCAGGGGTGTCCAGTCCTGTTCCTGGAGGGTAACTAGGCCTGTCCCAATACCCCGACAACAAAAAAAGTAAATACGCAAGACTTCATGTTCAGCAACTCGTGTTTCCCAAAATTGCAAGATTTCGAGGAAAACGCTTAAGTGCAACTTAAATTAATTAGATATTACATATAATTTGGTAGGAAAACGTAAAGTGTTGCACTTATCTTCATATTTTGACCATTTAATTTAGCTCTTAGGGTCATTAAAAAACAAATATCCCCTCTGGTCGTCACTTTTGGTCACTATAGTTGCAAAGTTACTTAGTTACTAGAGCGTCTAAAGTGGATTATCGAAATATAATGTCCAATTAAAAAATTGTGTTACCTGTTACAAAGGAATTATTTGGATGAAGATGGACATAAAAGTCATGTCCAAACCAAAATAAAATTGCATTTCTTCTGTCTTTTAAGGTCTATTTTGTCAGTAAATTGTGAACAACACATATGCAGGCTAGTAGATTTTAGTAAACAAAAACAAAAAAAATAAATAAAGAAGAAGAGATTAGATGTTCCCTGAGAAACTTTGCGTTCACTCCCAAAACATCTTTGATGGAAATAACAACTATTTTTCCTCCCATCTCATATTTTTTCAATCACTAGGGGCTCCATAAAAAAGCAACCAAAAAGTGTCAATAAAGTTGTGTTAAAACTTATCCTCCAGTTCTAATTAAACACACCTAAACCATGTAATCAAAGTCTTCAGAAGTTTATTATAAAAGGTTTGTATAAAAGGCTGGATACATTCTCCGGCCATAACATGACTCCTTGCCACATAACTTAATAATAATAAGACACAAAATATTGAGTTGAGTTGAAATATTTTAGCTCATTAAACCCAAAGCTTCCGTGAAGAAAAACATTTCTTAGCAAGCAGTTTGAGCCTAGACTAACAAACAAGTTTAAACAAGATGGACATTTAAAGGATAATATACAGTTATATCACTTATTACACAGCTTTTTACCACACAAATAATGGCGGGGGCATGAAATATTGATTTGAGAATATTGATATTGTTTAAATACCTCCTCATTATATTATAATCCATTACAGTGTACTTAACCAATCGTCCTAGCAACAAGATGAACACTTCAGCAATATTACTGTATAAAAGCCTACCATTGATACTGATGTTTCTTTTTATAGTAAATACAACTGAGGCGCAAGATGGCATCAGGTATGTTTAAAGGAAACGAGAGAAATCAAATGTCTCTCGTATCCCACCGTCCGCGATTCAACACCAGTACGCACTGTAAAAAATCAAATGATCAACAAGTTATGACAACATATATTTGTACATTGCTTTTAACTCATCAAAATAAGTTAATTTTCAACTTTTTTTTTAAGTCAGTTTAATGTATTTTAATTTGAGGTGACTTAAACATCTAAGTTGGTTGTACTTAAAAATTTAAGGCAGCAACTTTTTTTTTTTACAGTGCATTCTGACATTTAAAGGGATAGTTCACCCAAAAATGAAAATTCTGTCATCATATACTCACCCTCAAGTTGTTTCAAACCTGTATGAATTTCTTTTTTCTGCTGAACACAAAAGAAGATATTTTGAAAAATGTCTGTAACCAAACAGTTGATGTGTCCATTTACTTCCATAGTAGGAAAAAAAAATACTATGGAAGTAAATGGACACATCAACTGTTTGGTTACAGACATTTTTCAAAATATCTTCTTTTGTGTTCAGCAGAAAAAAGAAATTCATACAGGTTTGAAACAACTTGAGGGTGAGTATATGATGACAGAATTTTCATTTTTGGGTGAACTATCCCTTTAATGTCACAAGAACTTTGTACTTAACAAAGTTGTTTCCACATTGTCAAAGGCACACGTACAGTGTATAGACGTGTTATCAGCTTGGATTAGTGGGAGGAAAGCTGATATGCTCATGTGGTTTCACATCCGCAATGCAGCCGAGGTGACAATTGTATGCAGTGCCTAGGTGTGTAAAGACATGCACACTTTCACAGTTGCGAACGTTGCGTTTCTTCTGCAATGTATGAATCCATATGGGATTTGAATGACTAGCTAATGCCAACTCCTAATATGTTGGAATTAATATGGAATTGTAACAATTTACCAATAAATAAATAAATAAATTATATATATATATATATATATATATATATATATATATAGCCACGTTTCATTTATTTAACAAGCAAACATGTCCAATAATGTGACTAGTATATGTGTTGTCATGTGATCTCATGCAAAAACGTTTTTTAGGCTACCTATATGAAAGGAGTGTACATCATTTTAAATATTTTACACAAGTACATTCACAATTTTTAATAAGGGAAAAACTACCTTTAAAAATCACCTTTTCATAATGTAAAAGGCATCTTTTTCATTGAATGACCCATCTGCGCTGACAGCACTGTTAGCAAATTCATGTTGGAAAAAAAAACTTTTCTACAGAAATGAACTTTCATGAAAGACATTGCTGTTCTTTTGTAACTAATAACTGTTTTAATCCACTTCTAAAAGTGGGTGAGTTGGTGTCGAGCAGTATTTTGTTGTGTCTGACACTGCTCTCTGGGAACAATTAGTTGGTTTCTGAAAGCCCAGTTAATTAAGTCTGTTAGTGGGCAGAATGTTGTAGAACTGTGAGAGATTTCAGGTTCAATGAGGACTCACAGCTTCATCAGGCACACCACCTTTGACCTCCTGCAGTCAAGTGCACTTGTTTGTTCCAGAGTTTTGACTCCAACTGTAGTTTGGCTTGCATCAGAAATTAAAATGAGGCTTTAAACCATATCCAGACAGACCCTGTTCCTAAAATAGCTCCCATCTCTCTCTCAATAAACAACACCTCCCTCCCCTAAATCTCACTGGTTATTAATGTGTTTCAGGGACATGTCTGAACCAAAATAAAATTGCATCTCTTCAGTCTTGTACGGTCTATTTTGTCAGTAAATTGTGAACAACACATATGCAGGCTAGTAGACTTCACATTAGAGTCAGCATCTGTTGCCATGGCGATTACATTGCATAGCTGTAATGCCCTGCATGAGTTATACAGCAAATACATAGGCACCCCAAGAGCATTTCTATGTAATATATGATGTTATGAACATCATGTGCTCCATTGTACCTTCGAGGGAGAATCTCATGAAACCTGTCAAGAAATATTATATTTCACCTCAATATCAGAGAAATGAGAAACTATATTGTAATTGCTTAAAGAAAATAAAGTTTATTTTTAGAACTGTAGGATTTCCATTACTATGACTTGAAAAAATAAATAAATAGAGCAGCAGCTACAACAATAATAGTAGCTATAAGAAAATGAAATCTTGTACACCTTATCATAAAACTCAACCTATAATTATTTATATACTCTTAATACATTGTATAAATGCACCTAATATGAAGATGATCTGATTCTCATTACTATATTCTAGTAATGTAATGTAACATATAGTATATACAGTACAGTGGTGTTCTGAAATGAGGAGGCAAAGTCCTCGCAGTTTTTTATGCTGGTTTTATTAACAAATCAAATGTAAATTAATGTTCCAGTTACACTTAATGTTGTCAAATTCCCATGGTTAAATAAACAGTTCTTTATTATTTCATTACATTACATAAAAAACAAAGAAAAACAAAAAACAAATACCAACTATAAATCTCATCAAGAAATTGTTTTAAGTATTTCACATTTATTCCAAAATAATAACTACAGGCAGTATCAATTTAAGCTGATTGCTTATTAAACCCCCTCACATCCCCACAGTCATCATGTTTTCAGGCCATTTCAAGTTAGATTTTGATGTGAAATAAAGCGGTGATATCTAAGTGACTGAGCTGTTTACTTACTTTTTAATTAGTCTTCCCATTAACGTCATCATTGTCTTCATTCAGACTGATGCACAAAAAAAGAGGCGGGATTTATCATGTGAACCAATCATCACATAGCCAATCACAACCAATCATATCCAATCATAGCACGATGAAGGCATTGTGACTTTCTCACATGACTTTCACCCATTCATTCTCAATTAATGTTTGTTCGTGTTAGTTCACAGTGCTTATTTGAACTATTTATTAAAAAATACCATTTTTGATTTTAATGTATTAGTTAATGCTGAAATTAACATTAACAAAGATTAATGCATGCTGTAGAGGTGCAGTTCATTATTAGTTCATGTTAACTTATGTAGTTAACTAATGTTGACTATGGAAGCTTGTTTCTAACAAAGAATTAAACATTTTAAAAGATAATTGCAAATTTTTATCTCAGAATTTCGAGATATTTAGTCACAATTGCATGATATAAAGTCGCAATTGCTTGTTATAAAGTCAGAATTGCGAGATAAAAAAAAACGCACAATTGCGAGATATAAACGCACAATTGCAAGAAATAAACTCGCAATTCAGACTTTTTTTCTCGTAATTGAGACTTTTTTTCTCTCAATCGCGAGTATATATCTCGCAATTCTGACTTTTTAACACGCAATTGTAAGTTTATATCTTGCAATTCTGACATCTTTTCTTACAATTGTGAGATATAAACTCGCATTTGTGTGAAAAAAGTTCCGAATTGTGAGATAAAAAGTCGCAATTACCTTTTTTACTTTTTATTCTGTGGCGGAAACAAGCTTTCAAAGTTAACTAATGAAACCTTATTGTAATGTGTTACTCAATACATGGTATATAGGACACAAATATATGTGAGAACAATGACTGATAATTTGATGGGAAAATGTACTTTGTGTGTTATAATGCAACAATATTAATACCAGCCATGTTTATGTGAAATTCACCCCTCAGAAAAGCAGAAATGAACAATCCGGTTCTTTCAGAACTGCTTAGTTATGTATCTGGAGCAGAGACTGTTTGCTATGGGGGCTTGTAATCGGGTAAGCACAAGAAAGCAAACAATTCATCTCTCATCTCTAATGACAGAGCTCTCTCAGAAACCATCAGCCGTGTCTGGGAAGTCTCTGGATAGCAATGCATCCTCTTGGATTAGAACGCTGACTGATTTAGCCCTGAGCGTCAAACAGGCAGAAGGACAAGATCGTGTCGTAGTGCATGTCACCCAGAGGTGTTTGGAGCGCCTGATATGTCTCTAATGATGCTGTCAGACATAGCATGGGCTGCACTTGTTATGTCATATATTAAACCCTAGCGTGAGACCTTCAACTGTTCCATTTTGTGACTCAAAAGCAATATTGACTCATTTCAATGATTTTGGAGGTCACTTATAGGGTCGATGTTTGCTGACTTCTTGTAACATATCAAGATTTCCATATACTGCCGCCCACTTTGACGTTCGGGGAGATGGTTTCTAAATAGCACACGGGGAATGAAGCACAGTAGCGGTTGGAGTGGCTACTGTCTCTCCACATTCAGCAGATGGTTAGATCCACTTCTGTCAGATTTGGATGAGGGACCGCAGGACTGGTACTGCCCTGGGACTGATCCATAAATACGAGCGTTTGGCTCTGTTGGCTGGGACATCTATAGCTGTCGTCACGCACAGACACACACGGTCGACACATATTGCCAGCCGTCTGCTTACAGTAGCAATGAGCGTGTGCCACCTACAGAAACGCTCATCAAGCCCGTTTATTTTTCCTTTGTAAATATATTTTCATGATAATTAAGCAAATTTACCTGTCAAATTATCTTTTAAGAACTACATTTGGCAAGATGTTTTTATTAGTTCATTTATTTGGTTAGTTAGTTATTTTCCATAAAATGGATAGTTCCTGTCCTGTCATCTGATTGATCAATCCAATGTTTCAACCATGTTAAAATTCATGAATGGTAGATTGACATTTTTTGTTTCATATCAATATTCTGCTACATCATTGATTAAGTCAAGTCAAGTCAAGTCAAGTCAAGTCATCTTCATTTATATAGTGCTTTTAACAATGTAGATTGTTTCAAAGCAGCTTTACAGAGATAAACGTATAATTTAAGGTAACAGAGATTGTTTTGGCTTTATAGCGGTTCTTTAATAAAGTTATTTTCCAGCTAAAGTTAGTTTTGATTGATTCGCTTCCGTCGCAACGATCATTTGTTATTAAATATGGGGCCGCTAAGACGACACCATTCTCTCTACACAGACTTTAAACGCGAACCTGTGAGAAACGCTGATGGCGTTAACATGCACATTAAGAATTGGTTCTATAGTTATGTGCGTTTGAATATATGTACGCAGGTTTGGAATTCCCTACAAACCAAGCCTAAACAAAGTACTGGTGTTTCCTTATAATTTTTGATACAGAATTTTCATTTATTTTATCAATTCGGGGCAGGTACGCGAATTGAGTTTCCCGACAACGCTTTATCTGTAGAGTGGTAAAGGGATCCTCCATAGGGAGAGACTAGTTGGCACTTCAGCACTGCGTTGGATCGGGTTCAGGCGAAGGTCCTTCATCAGATCTGGATCCGGCAGGCTGCGGGAAAACCTCGGGATAAACAAAGACACTAAAATTAGCGTAGATGCCATTCTTCTTATGATGTAACGAGTACATCAGGATTTATGGGAAGTGTTCCCGGTTCCATCTGACCTAATCTATGCAGCCTAACATTGAATTATAGAAGTCTATAATGTATTATGTGAACGCTAGGTCAAAGAGATGTGTCTTTAATCTAGCTTTGAACTGACAGAGTGTGTCTGCTTCCCGGACAATGGTAGGAAGACTGTTCCAAAGTTTTGGTGCTAAATAGGAGAAGGATCTACCGCCAGCAGTCGACTTTGATAACTTAACTTCTAATAGATGTTCTTTTGTGAAATATGACCTGTTTTTGTGAGATTCACTCATTTCAATTTGAATATATTAAAGCTAAAAAACATCCTGCTATGCTACACCAGTTAAAGTCAAGTCAATTCACTTTCATTTATATAGCGCTTTTAACAATATAGATTGTTTCAAAGCAGCTTTACAGTGATAATAGGAAATTAAAGTAACAGAGATTGTTTAGGCTTTGTAACAGCACTAGAAAGTTATTGTCCAGCTAAAGTTAGTTTTTGATTGATTCATTTCCGTTGCAAAGATCATTAGTAATTAACTTAGGGGTCGCTAACACGACACCGTTTTAACTGGTAACAGAAAACTTTCAATGTGTTCTGGCTGTTAATTTGTACGACAACAGTGTTTGGTTAAACAGAAAGAGCATACCATTAGTTATGAAATAGCTAGGAGGTTGAAGGTTGACCCCAAAAATTAAGATTATGTCATCATTTATTATTACTAAAGTAACTATGTTACATACCGGACAAGCCCCCAATCTCATGTTACGCCCCATCTAGGGGAAAGGGTGCTACATGAAAGATTCAGAAAAATGCAGTAAATTTGAACAATGATACATTTATTGACTTAATTTGGGACTTTTGACTCAGAAGCTGACTGGGCTAAAATAACAAACAAACCTTATTTTTAAACCTCTTTTTCTAAACCCTAACTCAAAAAGAAAAGGAAAGGAAAGGAAAGGAAAGGAAAGGAAAGGAAAGGAAAGGAAAGGAAAGGAAAGGAAAGGAAAGGAAAGGAAAGGAAAGGAAAGGAAAGGAAAGGAAAGGAAAGGAAAGGAAAGGAAAGGAAAGGAAAGGAAAGGAAAGGAAAGGAAAGGAAAGGAAAGGAAAATATACAAACCTAACTCTCTATCCAAAAAAAGACAGATAAAAACAGTTTACAATAAACAGAAATGGAGTCAGACTCCCTACTTTCCCAAATACTTAGTATTTTTCAATATACAGTAGCCAACATTTGAAGTGGATCAAAACCTTTCATCAAAGTTGAATTTTGAACAATATGTATGTACAACCAAGCAAACAAACGGAAAAGGGCAGTCCAAATCAAATATACCAATAAAGTTCTTCAGGTACAAACAATGTTTAATTTCAAACAAACAAGCAATACTCACAATATCCGATATTCTTAACACAGTCAAACTCTCCAAACACATACACACTGCACTATACAATCACAAACTCTCTCTGCTCAAAACACAAGATCTCTCTCTCTTTAGAGGAAGTGATGACGTGCCTTTTAAAGTATTTTGCACCAATCAGGACATAGCATCAATCAGCCTGCTGGAACCAATCAGATGACGTTCCTAGACGGACACACACAGACACTCACAAAACAACAGAGATATAACAAAACACAAACCATACTCTTTCAATTTTGAAAGAGTTTGAATATAAGGAAGCATTCATAATGATTTTGTTAATCATTGTACAGCTTCAAAGAAGGTGGAAATATAGCAAATGAGTCATGCTTTAATGTTCTTTTTGCTTTATAGCCTCCTTAACCATTCAATGTTATTGTATGGAAAAGAATATTGAGAAGAAAGCGAATCTTTAGACATGTCTGTTCTGACTGACAATCAGTATACCATTCTTTATTGCTAAAGTGATGGGTGTATAGAAGGCACGAATCGTTCTAAAAAAGTAGCACTTTAGAGAATTCTGCCAAATTAGCATGAAAAGTGCAGCACAACACAATTCAAAGAAATGACTCAGCAAGGTCGAGTTAGAGCGGTGTTTCCACAAAGATCACAGCTGAATCTGTGGGGTATAACAAGGCCCCATTGGTTTAGTATGTCTTTTTCAGGCAGGTGGGGAGGGTTAAAGAGTTCAAACATATTTTAGCAAAATCAATCAAGTTAGTTGGAGTTGGAGACCCATACTTTACTTAACATGCATAGAATGAATAACCGTCTTACATAAATCTCACTAAAAGGGTCTTACATTATCTATAAGTACATTAACTCTGGTTCCATCCATTGTCCATTAGTGCTGCTGGGTCACGCATCGTCATATCATGAAGACGGCATTTCACGCAGACCGCCGAGAAATGCAAATCTGCTATCTAACAAGCTCTATTAATATTCGTGGCCTGTAGAGGCGACTCAATCTAAAGCTCAAACATAAGGGATCATATTAAACAGATGAGATTTTTGAAATGAAACCATGTGAGATGATATTCACTTTCCCTTCATAATTGGCATTATTGAATCATAATGAACATCTTGTCGCATTGAAAGGCAAATGCATAACAAGATTTAGACCGAAGCGAAGAAAAACGTTGCATTTATTCAGACCTTCGCAACAACACATGAACATGTCCGTTCGGCACAGGACAAAGTAAGGGCAAATGTAATTCTATAGCCTTGACACACGTCCCGTTTTAAGTGGCGTCTCGGAGGGGCATTCATTACCCAGAAAATCTGTCCCAGCTGCTTAACTGGCTATTTGCGCTACAACAATTTTCTGCCGTTTCCTGTAAAGGTCACAAACAACATCTGCCACAGAAAACAATGTCCGTCTAGACTGAAATGCCACCGGAAACTTAGAAAAGAATTAAATCGCTGTGATTAACTCTGGGTGAGTTTTAGTGCTTAGTGAATAAAGTCAACATAAACTTCAGCTTTGAAGTAAATAATATGTAACAGTATGGGAGAGCACAGTAAGTGTCAATGGGTAAGCTGTGTCACCTCACACACCCTGATTTTGCAGAGTTAGACTTATTCCTGTGCAAACATATTTTGTTGATCCTGTAACAACATTACTGTCCGAAAAAGATAATAATCTTAACCATATCCGTACCCCTACCATCAACACCTAATCCATAAGTTATCCCTAAAAATGATAGGTGAATAACACTGATGTACTGTAGAAGAACTTGGTTGTAAGCCTAAACTTGCCATAAACTGTAAACTTGTCCCTCAAATCTGATTGGTTGATTGGAATGTTGTTCCAGGATTCCAGGTTCACCTCAATGGCTGAACTTACCCCACTTTCCCCCAACATATAATCCGCCACCAGCCGCATAATTGCACTATTGTTTGACATATTTATTGGTAAATATCTTCTTTTTTGTCTTTATGTTCTTTTCTGGTTCTTTTGTGGTGGCATAACAAAAGACTTGACCAAAAAATGACGCACCTCTTGATGGAAATAAGTGTTTATTATAAGAGGTGCATCAATTTTTGGTCAAGATCTTGTATTGATAATGCAAGACTCCAGCACTCTGTAAAGTCTCCTCCAGCACATCCCAAAGACTTTCAATAAATTTAAGGTCTGGACTCAGAGGAGCCGATTCATGTGTGAAAATGATTCTTCATGCAATTCTCCCAACCATTATTTCACAATTTGAGCCTGATGAATCTTGACATTGTCATCCTGGAATATGGCATGAGTGTCTTCCTATATGGTTGTTTAAGAAATGAAAAGCTACACACTCCATTATTTAGGTTAGATACCTGTTTTCAAACATATAACATGCTAGAAACATAATAAATACTGCAATAGTGACCAAATCATAGACTCTTCTACAGCTTTTATGGTTATACTTTAGTTTTAGGTGTTGTTACAAAGTAATTACACAAATAAGCACTGAGTAATATTAATAACCAACATGTACTTACTATAGGCTTAAGGTTAGGGGGTTACACTTTATTTTAAGGGGTGTCATTGTTACAGTGTAATTATAAGTACTGAGTAATATTAAGTAACTACATATACAGTACTCACTATAGGATTATGATTAGGGGTTGGTTTGGTTTAGGGTTAGTTGCATGCAATTATGCATAATTTATAGTTATATGTAACAATGACACTAAAATAAAGTGTTACCACAGTTAGTTACTTGTAAGCACAAGTAACGTGTAACTACGTCACCAAGAATGATAAAAGTGTTACCACATTTATTAATTTAGCTAATGTTAATCTCAATTTTATACATGCATATTTTTAATTAACACTAACAAAGGTTATTAAATGTTGTAAAACTGTACTGGTCATTGTTAGTTAATGTTAGGTAATCCATTAAAAGTTAACACCTTTTCATGTTTAAAGTTAGGTTTAAGTTCTTTTGCGTGAGAGCAGAAGAAGGTCCTGGAAGATTCTGTTTCATTTCTGCTCAGGATGTCTGGGTCACACATCATCAACGTCAGCGTCTGCTCTGTGTCCATTAATCACTGCAGTCTGACTTGTGTGAGTGCTGTTAGCTTAGCCAAATTAAACACAGAGATTAAAAAAAAATGTCCCTTGGGACGACTTAAACGAAAACCTGCTGACAAAAGGACATTTTTACAAGGTAACTAAATGATTCTAAAAATCCATACTTCGTGACCCCTGATCTTATCAATACATTCTGACATTTATCACAGGCGGGACCAAGTGGCGCTTTTGTAGATGAGAACATCCATATTCATTTTCATTTATATATCGACAGCCAGCAATGACGTCATGTTTTGACGTAACAAGATTTGATTCTTCCAAATTCACGTAAAGTTACAGGCAATAGAGTAACCTTTCCACTTGTTGAATTACACTGAAAAAGTCCTCTTACTAACAGTGTTGGGTGTCTAGGCCGTGATCTTGCCAAATGGGACATGTCCCTGGATCAGCCACTTGGTTGGTTCAATAAACAACCTTTCAATTAAAAAAATAAATAAAGCCCTAATAATTAACTGCCATTTAAATAGAATAGAAATGTGAATAGAAAAATGTGCAACTACATTGTCTAATTTACAACTTAGATTTTAAGTATCCTTGGTTCTGGTCTAGGTATTTAAGGGAAAGTGGCAAAACAGTCATTGGGATTCTGTAAACAGAAAACCTTTAAATTGGTCATTTCTGAATTGGCTTCTTATTGTTTTGTTATTGTTGGGGGGGTGGGGGTGCACATATTAATACATTTACATTTATTCATTTAGCAGATGAAAACATTTAGATATGCACAATAAAGAATACTGCTTTTATGTGGCTTGATGACAACCTTTTATGATTTTCAATATTGACCTATGGCAACTAAATCATCATCAGCTAAACTCATCTCAGTATATTACAGAAAGCTATAAATGATCATCAATTTGGTCAATCAAACTGAAAAATATTCAAACTAAGCACTTGATTCAGGTCACCAGTTAACAACCTTCAATTTTAGAGACATTTCTTGAATAGCTGTTAAGCCATGTGCTTGAAAGGTGTATTAACATCGGGACATTAACCTTCTGAACTGTTGCCCTTTTACTGGAATAGCTGCCAACTTCTGCAGTTCCACCAGATCTACAGCATCGAGTGCAACTCTGTTAATGATGCAGTTCATAATCCGAAGCATAATCCCTCAGGTGGCCATCATGGAAAATGCATAGATCCATCACCGGGCAGGCGCAGAACCAGCTGCACATCTTGACGTGTGGGCGATGGATTATTTGTGCGTTACGTCTTTGGGTACTCCCTAGACGCCTATCCTCAACCCACATCCTTTCCGTTTTAAATCCAGCAATGCTTCTCACTAAAACAGGATTAATATTAATCATTTCTGCTAACGAGGCAGGCCGAATAATGAAGGCCAAAAGGCAAGGTTTTTTGCGAGCACTATCCAGCTCAGCCTGGTGACGAAAGGGAAGCTACAGCAGTGTCACACAGATGTCATGGTGGGCAAAACAGGGCAATCTGATGAAACTTGGAGGAAACAGCCAGGCAGAGCTAACAGGCCTAACCAAATGTTTTCAGGCGAACAACAAATAGCAGATGCAGGGAGGCTTTGATAGGTATTGCACCATGGAAGCAGGAGGCTGGAGAGGAATGCACTGCCTGAGCAAAAATATACCGAACTACATTTTCTTTCTGTGAAAGAGTGAGTGGTGTTTCCCAGTAGCATTTGCTACACGTGTGATGTACTCTCCAGAGAGCACTGCTACTGTATGTGGTTGCTCAGGTTTTTTTAATGACCCATTGCCATGCAATTGTTATAATGTTGCTAGGGAGTTGCTAGAGTGTTTGGAGCGGTTTTTAGTCTTGCAGTCAATGGTGCAATGTAGAGTTGTAATTTTTTTTTTTTTTTAATGTGACGCTTTGAGCGCTGTTGAGCGGAATCGTAAACACCTCTGATTGGCCATTGTACTCACGCGCTCATCAGATATGCAAACCCGGCATTTCACGGCAATTTGTACGTATTTTACAAGGTGGCTAATTCGTAAGATTTTTGCTAAATCGTACATATTTTACGAGTTGCCCAATTTGTATGAATTTGTACTAATGACCTACCCCTGACCCCGCCCCTAAACCTACCCATCACTGGGGTTTAGACAGATCGTATGAATTCGTACGATTGAGGTCATACGAATTCGTACGAATTAGCCACCTCGTAGTCACTCGTACAAATTCATACGAATTGGTCGTGGGATAGCGTTGGATATTTCTGTGATTGGCAACGCTTTTTTAAAACACTTTCAAACACTTCTGTGTGCTCTCAAATGCTTCCACGCGTTGATCATTGTAGCCAATCACAGACCTATCCGATGAGCGTGTGAACATAATGGCCAATCAGAGGTGTATTCCGCTCATCAGCGCTCAAAGCATCACAATTTGGTACCGAAATCGATACTTTTTGACAACTCTAGTGCAATGGTAAATAGTCAATGTTTCTTAAACTCCCGGGCAGTCCACACTAACAACTTTGGTTGTAACTAAAGGCTGGATCATACAGAAGACGTTTTGCTGTTAAAAAAACGCAAGACGCAGGTCAGTGTAATGAAAAAAAGAGAAAGGTCTAGAGACTTTTTTTTTTAAAGTTGGGATTTTAGAATGCCTTATAATGCGCCTTTACATGTGGAAGGCCCCTAACTCTGTGCATAATTTGGTTGCACCATTTGATTTTATTGCAGAACTTAGCTAGCATGTTGTAATCAGCTCTCTGTAAGTTAATGCGTAGTGACATAATAATCTAATATAAATAGCAGTATGTTGACAAGCCGTGCTTTTCACTTCATATTAAAGGGATAGTTCACTTTGAAATTAAATTTTGGTATGTTTTAGCTTACCTCAAGGGCATCCAAGATGTAGGCGTCTTTGTTTCCGCAGTAGTTTCAATTTTGACATTTTTAGGTCAAACCGTTGTTGTCTGTCAGTCATATAATGCAGGTCTATGGTCACTCTCTCAAAGAGCATGCACAGTGAAATCCAAATTAAACAATTCCCTATCGTAAGTACACATTGATGGCCTAAGACACGAAACGAGCGGTTTGTGTGAGAAAACGAACAGTATTTATATCGTTTTTACCTCTACACAACCACGTCCAAGTGATCTGAGGGCGCGCGCGCTTCCTGGTGTGTGACGCGTGTGCGCGTTCTGGCTTAGTCTGTGCAAGCACCGGAAAGCGCCGGACGTGATCTCGGATGTGTACAAGAGGTAAAAACGATATAAATACTGTTCGTTTTCTCACACAAACCGCTCGTTTCGTGTCTTAGGCCATCAATGTGTACTTACGATGGGGAATTGTTTAATTTGGACTTCTCTGTGCATGGTCTTTGAGATAGTGACCATAGATTTATACGAGCATAGCATTATACGACTGACAGACAAGAACGGTTTGACCTAAAAATATCAAAATTGAAACTACTGCGGAAACAAAGACACCTACATCTTGGATGCCCTTGAGGTAAGCTAAAACATACCAAAATTTAATTTCAAAGTGAACTATCCCTTTAAGGTTGATGTTCCTACTGTAACTTCATGTGCATTTCAATAGTAAAATTTCAGTAATTTCCATAAAAATACATGAATAATCATGAAATACCATTAATTGGTATTGTTAATGCAAATAATATCCAAGGATCGGAAATTAATAAGGAGCAATACATATAAGCTCATACAATAAACTAAGTAATGCCAAAAATGTGCAAATAAAACAACTAGGGCTCATTGTAAACATGTGCCTGTGGCAACATTTTTGCAAAATGATATCACACTGCTTCTTGCACGTTTCATGACACTTTCAAAATGAGAAGTTTAGTGAGTGGCGAAAAAAGTAGAAACAGATGAACTTGGCAACGTTTTATCGTTGTTGTACATTGCGGCCGTTCAGAAATTAAATGTCTAGTGAGTGGCGCTAAAAGTTTAATGCTCCAAAAGTAATTGTATTCATTTATTATTTTTGTAATCAACATCATATATGTCCATAAGCATGGAATCTGTTAAGTGAAACATGAACTTGTAGATATAAAAAAAAATTGTGCTGGGCAATGATTAATCGCATTCAAAATAAACGTTTTTTTTTTTTACATAATATATGTGTGTGTACTGTAGATGATTATTAATTTGTGATTATTATTATATATAATATAAATTATGTATACATATATATAAAAAGATACATATACAGTATATACGTCTGAACGTGCAAATATTTCTTGAATATATACATGCAAGTGTGTGTGTATTTATATATACAAAATACTTATACACAGTACACACACATATATTATGTAAACACAAACTTTTATATTGGATGTGATTAATCGTTATCCAGCACTACAAAAAATTGTAAGATCAAAGTCATGTTATTATCCAAGTATGAAGCACAAGTGATGCGGGACGAGTTACCGCATCGAATTTAAATAGTGTTAGGAGTTTTACAACTCTCTAACCCTAACCATGAGTAATAATAATAGTCATACTATTATTAGGACTGTACATTCTCTTCAGGCCGTAATGGTGCACATATACAAAAGGCAATTACGTCCTGACGTGAACAGCACTTATGTTTCAATCGCAGAACACGTCAGCGCTCAGATGATTCTGCCGCAGTCTGCTGAGTAACAGATATATGACCAGAGCTGAGAGAGGACATATAGTCCAAGGACAGATGAGCAAGGGCCTGTTGAAATTGATTCAGAGCTGGAATGTCAGCATTTGTCTCTGCGAGTCTGTCCTGCTCAATCATTTCTGTGAAAACAACCTTCAGAGGCTATATATGTATTTGTTCTCGCAGACCCAAGAGCAACGGCCGTTAGAAACTGTAATCTGATGCTCTTTGTCTGGGAATGATGGAAGGTCAGAATCGAAAGCTAAGTGAGTTTATGCTACTGAACTAAGAACTCATAATTCAGATGCAGTCAAACTCACATAGGCTTTATTTTCTCAACTGAGAAAATGACAGTTCTTTTATGTAGTACTCACTCTCGTGTAATTCTAAACCTATACTTCTGTAAAAATTGTAGAAGGTTGAAGTTCCTTTTTTTCATACAGTGAAATGAATGGGGAAAGATCTTGACGAGTTTAAAACATGTCAGGAAAAGGTATTTTAAAAGTGGACTTGTGCTATATTCCATTTTAAAATGGACCCAGATTTAAGTAGTCATTTACTTCTAATTTTCCCATCTGGCAGAGCTCACAAAAAAATAAAATACATGCTTGTGGTCAAGCAAATGCCATCTTTAGAGACTTTGATGTCATACCAAATGCCTTTAGTTTATGTTGACTTGACCAGTGATGGTGTTTCAAAATCTGCAAATGAGAACTATGGATTCAGTAGACCTGGATTATAGCATGCGACTTAACTAGTTTTATAGAGATACATTTTTGGTTAATTGAGCCTCTTTGTTTTTTTGTTTGTTATTCATTCATTTATTTATGTTAATTTTGCTTTATAAAGACTAGCCTATAGGTTAGTAGACCAAGATTTATTTTAAATCATGAAAAAGCATGAAATGACAAACCTAAGATATGAACAGCTAACCCGTTCTCACGGCAATTCATACGTATTTTACGAGGTGGCTAATTCATACGACCTCACTCGTACGAATTTGTACGATTTTTGCTAAATCGTACATATTTTAAGAGTTTCCCAATCCGTATGAATGACCTACCCCTGACCCCGCCCCTAAACCTACCGTCACTGGGGTTTAGACAAATCGTACAAATTAGCCACTTTATACTCACTCGTACGAATTGGTCATGAGATAGCGTTGGAATAGCCTACTTTAGAAATACGACTTTTTGAGCGAAATTTTGTGGGCAAAATTTTTCTTTGTCTATTATCAATAGTGTAACGATGTCAGTTTTTTTTTTCAAAATGTCTGTTTGTAATGTCATAATGGCTTTTGAATTCTGGGTAATTCTTTATCATCCTTTTCATTACTGGAGCTGTAATGCAGTATTATAGATGGCTTTTACATGGCTGTCACATGGGTGGTAAGAAATCATCAGTAATCACATTAGCTGATGAATTTTTGTGTTTTACCCTGGGCATTCTTGCTCAATAGCTTTTAGAAACCAGCTAGTATATGAGAAAAATGTTGAACAGCATAATAACCTTAACCAGTATATCAGTACTAAAAGGGAACAGAAGCTAAACAGTGTCAAAATCATAGTCAATTATATCTCTGCACTTATTGAATAAGTAAAACACTGAAACGGTAAAACTATTACTGAGTAAAATAGGAGTTTTAGCTTATATAGTTCTTTCAGGAATTTAGGAATTTAATGCTGACATGACTACTTTTTAAATTTACATTTTAAATGTGCACCGCTGCTGTTCTTTGAGGTCAGATGGAAATCAGATATTGAAAGTAAATAAAAAAAGAAGTGTATTAAAACACTGACATTTTGAAATTTGTTGGAATTTCAAATATTTAGTCACTTATGGAACATGGAACAGATATAATGAATATAAAGTAAAATAAAGATATAATCCTTTAACATTGTCTAAAACATACATACTGTTATTCACATAAATTATATATTTAAGCCTTTAATTTTGTAGTATTTGATCGTTACAGTAATTTTGTGTTCATTGCAGACAAATTATTAGTTCCTAAATATTTTTTGCTTGATTTGCAATGTTTGTTTTTCTGTAGATAGCAGCAATCTTCCACTAATCAACTAATCTATATTTTTCATGTTATCACCATGAATGAAACTAAGAAATGTAGATCTTCTTATACGCGAATTTTACTTAAAATAACATCTAAATAAAGTCTAAATAAAGACCGATAACATCTAAATTTTTCAATTAGTCTGACGTATTATTTCTCATTGAGCCAATGTTAACAGACTATTGCAACAAGAATTTCACCTGGGCCAATTTAAAAATTTAGATGTTATCGGTCACTTGAAATTTTTGATTTGGGAGGGTTAGAATTTTTTTACAGTGAACTGGGGTTAACTCTAGCTAGCTATTTCAAATTAGCGAAAGTTAATTTGCTAATTTATTTAGAATCATCTAGCTACTATTATATTAAATAAACTGTTCATTCATTACATCACATTACCTTTGTCTTTATCCCTTTTTCTTCCACTTCTCCTCTTCTTTTTCTTTGCTGGTTACCAGGAGGCTTCAGTCGTTTTGACATTGTATGCTATCTGGCTATAATGCTAATTTAAAGTCTGTGAGTGCGGCTGGGTGGGGAAAGATTGATGCGTCAGATGCGTAATTCAGGTGACTAAGCGCTGTAGTTCTGTTTTTGTGTTTCCTTTTTTTGGTAATATCTAGAATTAATAGTATCTGATAGCACACGTACATCACAGAGATGTCTACTTGATGTGCTTGTTTACATCTGGAAGACGTTTTTTTTTTTTTTTTTTTTTTACGTTTGCTCATCTGCAATACGTCTATAAGACATTTCCTGTCAGATGTCAAATAGACGTTTAGAAAAGGTCTTTAAGATGTTTACGATTTAGAATGTAAAACTGACATCTTAAAGACGTCTATCAGATGTTAGTAAACAGGAGATGCTTTCCAGATGAAGTGATCTTTAACAGACATCTTGCAGACGTACGTGTGCTATCTGTTTAATATTAAAATAGTATTAGCAAAAAACAAAAAACAAACAAAAAAAAACACGTCACTCTTTCAGCTCAGTATTCATTCTGTGTTGATAAACTCCATATCCCATCACTTTTCCAGGTTCTCATTTTATGGCACATCACAGATGCAGGCACCATGGTGATTTGAATGTGTTTTTAATTCATGTGAATGGCCTGGCAGAGCTGCTGCGGGCCGTTAATTACCTGCCACTGTGAACATCAGTCAGTCTAATGAGAGGAACTCCCGCCCTGCATGCAGAACGCATATTAAGACTCTAATCAGCAAACCTGCAGCACGCGACCACAGGGACCTGACTGCTTCCTACCCCATATAAAAACAGTCAAAATGATTGCGATTTTGAAAACATGGCTTTGAAATGGCTTTAATGAGGGTACAGCATCTGAGATCTGAGAATTTTAAGGGTGATACAAGACAAGAAAAGTCTGATCAAACTGTCTGATTAAAGTTCATTTTGTGAAACTGGCTTTAATCTCTTCTCACATAAACAAAAACATATTGATAATACATGTGTTTGAATTTAATTTTTTTATTTAAACCTTCACATCAAGGTCCTGATCACCCCATCTATTATTGTCCTTTCAACTAAAAGTGTCAAAAATGGCAACATAATTTAAACAAAAGCGCTTAAACACTCATTGAATTTAACTTCAAGAATTTTTTTTTGCTTTTGAAAAAGAAATGTCATCATTATTCCAATTTACATTATTAGTCACACTGTAAATGATTTCTGTTGTTTTCACAGTAATATTACTGTATTCTCAACAATTGCTACTGTAGATTTTTTAATTTTCAAAGCATTATTACTGTACTCAACAATTTGCTACTGTATAAGCTGTTTACAGTATGTTACTGTAGATTTTTTTTCATTTTCACAGCATTATTATTGTATTCTTAACAGTTTCCTACTGTATAAGCTGTTTACAGTATGTTACTGTACATTTTTTCATTTTCACAGCATTATTACTGTATTCTTAACAGTTTCCTACTGTATAAGCTGTTTACAGTATGTTAGTGTAGATTTTTTTCATTTTCACAGCATTATTACAAGTTTCCTACTGTATAAGCTGCTTACAGTATGTTACTGAAGATTTTCAATGCATTCTGGGAAAATATTAGCCTACTGTAAATCTAAAAACAGTACTAAATGACCGCGAAAAAAAACCACACAACAATGTTAAACAAACCAAAAATAAATAAAAAACGCAACAAATGATAATCATATATATTTATATATATAGTTTTTATTTACACATTTTTTTTTCTATTTACATATCTTTGAAAAACATGATAATTCTGTACAAAGCTATTTAATTCAAGATCATTTCATTCACACCTCTCTTAAAATCCATTGACATTTCTGTAGGTTCAAGAAGTCAAGAAGCTTGGTATCCAGAAAATCTCCCAGCAACCACACGTAGTTTGAACTCCATGTTGTCCAGGCACTGAATGTCAGTTACAGTAAACTCTTTCAATTCTATGGCCCATCAAACATCCAAAAGATACCAAGTAGAGCTGCTGATTCACTGTTTATGGAGAAGTGAATGTTGTAAAGGCAAATATTCTGCTTTGCCACATCCTAAATGATCATGAATGTAAAATAAATATCTGTGATGTCGTCAATCTCTAGAGTTAGGCACAACTTAACAGGCTCATGTAAACAGTATATAAAAAAAGAAGAAATAATTAAAAAAAGCTGATTTATAGAATATATCTTGTACAAAAAGAATGAAAATATACTTATCAAGTGCAGTTTCACTTCTATTTAGTTGTAAGAACTGGCACACAAATTTAAAAGCCTGATGACATGATTGAAGCAGCGCACTGTTCAAATACTGACAAAATGTCAAAGAGTCAGAAGCTGATATCCCCAAACACATCTATTAATGACAGCCTTGTACAGTCAGTACAGATTATTATATCTATGTCAAAATGGGATGTGAAAATGACAGTGCCATGAGCAACAGAAATTGAATCAGTACTTCAGTTTTCGTCTCCAGCTGCCCTTGTTGACTGAACCTGTGCCTTGCAAAACTCAATCAGCCAAAATAAGGCAAATTTCATTGACTCCATTCCAATGCCTCATGGGCACTGTTCTAACATAAAGACAAAATGATCACCCTACATATTCTTGCCACTTCCTGAGGTAGACCATGGTTAAAATAAGAGTTTGTAGGCGCTGTTTAAACCAAACGATCTTACTGCGAATGTTTATAAACCATGTTTTCTCAGTGTCTGATTATTGCCATGGATCAATTGGGCCAGCATCCGTCCTACTGTTCCATTCTAGTATTGCGGAATCATGCCGTCTAAATGAACTTTTCTGCAGATTCAGTGTGTGAAAAAAACTAAATCTTGGAATTGGTTGTGATTAAATTCAAGAAGAAAAAAATTAAGAAACAAAGATTAAATTAGTGTATTTGAAGATCGCATGATTTTGACATCCGGTTGACTCATGGCATTCGGAGTGCTTATATTAGTAGAAGTGTGGAAAAATTCCAGGAACAGTTGAAGTCCACTGTACACATTCCCACCCCCATAAAAAAATTCACCGTTTCACTTCAGTATCATCACACAGACAGTGGCGCCTCCGAGGTCAGTAGGGGTCGTCATATTCAGTGACTGTGCTGGGCGAAGCCTCATCTTTTGTAATGGTTAGGGGCGTCGGCAAAGGCAAACTTCAGTCGGTAAGCTTCAGCTAGGAGAACGCTAACTTCCTCATTTCCCCAGTGCATCGTAGGTAGATTCTGGAGCAGAATCATTAGACCCTGTGGAGGATAAAGAGATTTTGTTTAAGATGATTGCATGCACATACACAGCAGCCATATACACTTTCATATCAACCAGGGGATGGGTAGTCTGAACAACTAAACAAATTTTTGGTGTTAAGGAAGACTTAATACTAGGCTCAGTCACAACCACTGAGCCGGTATATTTCTTAGTCATATATGGACACTTTGCGGTCATATACACCAATCATACATGTTTCTTCATTATATTTGGACACATTCAAATCATGCCCACCCTTCAGACATGTTTCTTGGTAATATAAGTATGCTTTACAACATGTGTGGGACACTTTATCCCTTGAGGTCCACTGTCCTACAAAATTTAGCTCCAACCCTGATTAAATTCAGCATAATCAGCTAACCAAGGTCTCGAGGATTGCTAGAAAATTACACTACAGGTGTGATTGATTAGGGCTGGAGCTAAACTCTGCAGGACAGTGGGCCTACAGGGCCAGAGTTGCCCACCCCTACTTTAGAATCCTTTTTATCAGCTTTTCTCAGCAATATATGAGCGTTTAAGGTCACATAAAGCATTTAAACACATTTCTTAAGGACTTATGTGAAATGTAATTGTGCCAAAAAAGAAGCAAAATATTTCTCTATGCAAATTAGCAGCTATGTGATGTGGTGACAATGAACCAGTACAGCAACTTGCCAATGCCCAGTGATAAATTTGCTTACAACAATCGGCTAGTCGGATGCCGGAAGACATTTGAGCATCCAAATGCACATACATCCCGTGAGGAAGTGTTACATTGGCAAACCACTTCTTAACTTTGCTGGAAGGAGTTTTCCTTAGCGTTTAGCAGACAAGGGCAGGCATTGCAGCACAGAGTTGTTTATATATTTTTCTTCAGCGGGGTCAAGCCATGCTATCACAAAGCACCACTGTACTTCTTTAAATTATTATAACTTTCAATCACAGATTCTTTGGCTGCTCAATCTTAAGTGTAGGGTGAAGAGACCGAGCTGCCAGTCAAGCTGTGTGTTTCTCTTCTCGCTCGGTGCGGTCAGGACCTTTCCAGTGGAAGCCCATTTCTCTTAGGTATAGAAGGCCAAGTCTAATTCACTCAAGGCGGCGTCAGGCAGCTCCAGCAGGCCTCAGAGTCAATGACTGCATTACAGCGGCTTAGAGCCTCAATCTCCCAGCCTAATTCACCTATCCTGCTGGCCCTGATGAAGGAGAATGAGAACGCTTAATACTCCATCACAGAGGGGTATAAGGGGGATGGATGGAGGTGAGTAGTAGAAGAGAAGGATGCAGGGAAAAAAGCAATAATGTATCTTGTAATAACGGGAATGTCAAAGTGCCTCAGACATTTGCCAGTTAATAAACCAAAAACTCATTTGATTATTCATTCAAGAACTACCGAGAATCTCAACTAAATGTACTTAAATCCACCATTCTCTCCAATTTTGGGATGAGTGTAAAGAAAGCAAATGGAGTGTTTACTGCACATAAGAGCTGCAGACTGATCTGATCAGACACAACGGTTCCAAGAATTCAAAGCGTAACACTTTAAGGCTCAAATACATCTGTGAAAAAGCTTGAGTGTGTCAAGACTAATTCGTTTGGCTACACTAGCTTGATTTCCCAAGTCATTGCATACCGTAACATGACAGAACGCAAGTTGTAAGCCAATGCAAATGAGTGTCGCATTCTCAGTGTTGTCGCATGGGGCATTAGGTGAGAAATTAAACTAAACAGTCTTCTTTGGTTCTGTCTTGAGCATAGACAATTAGACTAAGATTAAAAAGGCAGAGTAATACAAATATTGTTTGTATTACAAAAGTGTTCATTAGGCTTCCATTCATCCCTTGTATGTATGATTCAAAGACTATGTAAGTAAAGATTTACGTGGAATTCCCTTTTCAATTTCACAGGCCCTTGATTGGGACATTTTATTAAATGTTGCGAGTTGAGGAACAACACCAAAAGACAAAAGAGAAAATATTTTTTATGATATTTTTATGGTATAAAGTAGATGCTTGATGCTCTGATGCTTTAGTATTCAATATGAGTATTAAAACCGTTGTGAGTATAGGTACCAACACATTATTTATGGTATTAGCCGATACTTGCATTTTTGGAACTGTTCTATTTGTGCAATAACAGTTCTACAAAGGCAATATTTATTTTTATTTTTTTTGGTATCTGATTATTTTAACAAGTACCTGAGCACAGTATGATTAAATACTGATACCGATATCAATAATTATACCCGTCAACTATATTTAAAATGAAATCATCCATGTAATAGTCAAATCAGGTTCTAATCAACATAGTCATCTCAGTCTGATGTTTTCTCTCAACAAATAACTATATTAGGATAGTAATTGCCTAGTAATGAGCCAAGTCACATAATTGGAAATAAATTAGTGATATAAAGGATCCACATAGGCAACCACCATGATTGATTGGGCACTGTTCATTTCCACTGCATTTAGGGACTTCCTCTCTGGAGTATGTATACTAATTGCATACTATAAGAAGCATGGGATATTGTAAGTGCATTTCCAGTCCCTTAAACTTTAATTCTTTTTGGTATTATCCTAATTCTAGAGTTTATGTACAGATCAGAAGGAAGAACTAAATCAATTATGATTATCACATTACTTTTCATAATTAATTGAACATTAACATGTTTAACTGACATTCTGAGGATTGTTATCTCAAGGTAAGAAGTTATGATGTGCCAAAAATGTGATTCCAAAAGTAATGCTACAGGGAATGACTGATAGCCCAGTAATGTTCTCCACACGCAAGAAAGTAATTAAATCAACTGAAAAGATTTGGAGTTGAACAGTCTGAACATTTCCTTACACAAACCTCCACAATGCAGTATATATTGCACTCCAACAGGTAAAGGCAAATTAAATCTTTTGTTAAATGTCAACAGACCCTTCATAGGCAAGGATTTGTCTCCAATCATTTTTGTGAAGTAGGCTACCCATGTTCTCCTTGAATTCAAGTAGACTGTTTATTGAAGAAGAGTGAGAGTATGTAAAACTTTGAGGGTGAATAATATCCCTGAAGATCATTATAAGATTGTGTAGGTGTTTTAAAGAGTAAGCTATCCTTTCCACAACTGTTGAGTATCTGAACACTTAAGCAAATGTATTTTTGAGAAACAGACCTGTCTTCAGATGTCATCTGAAGATTGAAAAAAGAAATATATATACCGTGCATACCTCACTAAATCACTGATGTGTGTGCAAAACAGTTGTCAACTATACTTAAAACAAAACCATCTGTGCGAAAGCCAAATCTCCTAATCAACAGCCTAGTTTTCGACAAATAACTAGATTAGGACACTAATTACTTGTAATGAGCCAAGCCGAATAATTGGATATAAATGAAGTATCTAATGATCTACACATCCAGCTAAGATAACTGATGCAAGACTGATAATTTCTGTTGCATTTAGGGACTTTTTCTCTGGAGCATGTAGAAAGATGGCAAACTATTAGTTATAGGACATAGTAACAACGTTGCCAATGGCCATTATTACATTCAATATGAAATGACATTCACAGCCCTTTTTTTCCCCGATGTTGTAATACATTTCCGAATGCAACACGGCATACAAGTTAAAATACTAAATGTAGGGATGCACAATATACTGACAATCATACATGACCAATAAATAGATTTTTTTAAGGCATGGTGTTGGTCTGAAAGAAAGAAAGAAAGAAAGAAAGAAAGAAAGAAAGAAAGAAAGAAAGAAAGAAAGAAAGAAAGAAAGAAAGAAAGAAAGAAAGAAAGAATAGCAGCTGAAAATATATCCAAATTATTGCAGAACCCAACATTATTTCTATTTGGCTTGCACATTGTTAGTACAAATAAAATAGCATGTTTACTGAGAGCCTGCCAAATTTGATAACTAGTGAGTTACCATTTCTGTGGAATGATGAATCATGCATAAGACCAGATTTTGGAATTCATATTGACTTTAAGAGAAGTTTTACCTGCAGATGTTTTTAGATGTGTTAAAGGTGTTCATAAAATCTATACTGTCAAAATGGTTGCCACATACATTAAGAAATCTGGCATGGTGCTGTCACATGGCAAAACTATCCGCATAGCATTTTGAGAATCCCCTAAAATGGAAAATAATATTTATTTAGAAATAAACTGACGGTTAGTTAGTTAGACATGCAGCAGATTCAGCCTCATCTAAAGGGACATATATTGCATTTCCAATAGGAACAGTCCCTCTGGAGTACCCTGGGGTTAAAGTGCCTTGCTCCGGGGCTCAGCGATAATGGCAGATCCCAGTAATTCTCCAGGTTCCATTACTAGCCAAGATCTTCCAATGCAAAACTAATGCCAACACCGCCTATGACACCATTACCAAGTTGTATAATATGCATATATTACATTGCAGTTTGACAGCAATAAACTGGAACAGACTTTAATCAAGTCACACTGTGGAACTGGACATCAATAATAAATACAGTACAACACCAAAAGCGACAAACTTATGGTGTACAGTGATGCTAGTTTCAAAGGTTGGCCTAATTACGCACAAAACATGGCTAAAAGCCCAGTTAAATTGGCTGAAAAACAAAAAAACGCAAGTTAAGAAAGATAATGGCTTTGACTTAGAAGGATAGTTCACCCAAAACTGAAAATTAGCCCATGATTTACTCACCCTCAAGTCATCCTAGGTGTATATGACATTCTTCTTTCAGACAAATACAATCGGAGTTATATTAAAAAATGCGCTGCCTCTTCCAAGCTTTATAAATGGTGGTAGTGGGGTGGGCAAATGAACATACGGATTCCACTTAAGTCTAAGTGCAACTTATGCTAGTGATGCGACATACTACGCTATGCCACAAGTTGCGTAAGTTGCGCTTTAGGCGTAAGTAGACTGCGTATGGCCGTTTGGCTGGAAGCTGGAATTTTACTTTGTAACGTGTTAAATATGAATATTTTTCTTATACAAGCGCATCACTTCACTTCAGAAGGCCTTTATTAACCACCCGGAGCCATGTGAAGCACTTTTATCATGGATAGATGCACTTTTATGATGGATTGATGCACTTCTATGGATTTCAAAATAGAAACAGCCATTCACTGCCATTATAAAGCTTGGAAGAGCCAGGACATGTTTTAATATAACTCAGATTGTATTCGTCTGAAAGAAGAATGTCATATACAGCTAGGATAACGTGAGGGTGAGTAAATCATGGGCTAATTTACATTTTTGGGAGAACTATCCCTTTAAAGGATGATTTTCATCAAAAGCAGCATTTATCTTAAAGGGGTCATATAATGGTACATGCACTTTTACAAGTTGATTGTACTGAAATGTGTGTTGGCAGTGCCTGTACACAACCATCATAAAATGATAAAAATTGACCCTCTCTGAAATCAAGCAGTTCGATTTTGTGACGTCACAAAATCGACGCCCCTCCCACGATTGTGATTGACAACAGCATTTCAACACAGACCCGCCCTCGCTCGTGAGCGAGCTGTCTGTCATCATAGTGCATTGATATGCTGGAGAAGAATATGGCATCTAAGCGATTGTGGTGTTCTGTTCTTGGGTGTAATAAGGAACACAGCAGTCATTTTGATGTTTTGATGGATGTAGCGTCTGGACCAATCGGACACACACAATTCATTTATTTGATGAATAATCCAGCAAACTCACTGTGAAACTTTCACCAAAACTTAACATCCCAAATGATGCTAACACACTGGCAGGATGGTGTCTTGTTACAGGAAACACAGGGGGGTTTACGACCAAAAGGTATGTGGCTGCATGTGTAAGAGAGAGACAATGGGGGGACAGAAACAATCTTCCATGCAAACTTCGCTGCATTAATCAGAAACTAACTGATCTAGAAATGAACGTGGATCCCAGAAACTGTGTGAATGATTGTGATGTTTTGTGTCCTATTATGTATACACCATAGTATGTATTTTATTATACAACATTGTAACTTTACCTGTATCATGGCTCCTATCAAATTAATCCTCATTTGATAACTCACGCTTTGATGTACATCACCTTCTCTTAGAATGCAGTGTGGATTTGTTATATCTAGCTGAGTATTAATGAACAGAAAAAGAGGGCTTGAGACAGCGTTGTAAATCTTTCCCACAAAGGAAACTCCTGCCAGAAATTCCCTGTTTCTGATTGGTTCAAGGCGTGCCTTTTGGTTAAGCTTTAAAAGGCCCTTCCGTTAGCCCTGCCTCTCTCTCTCTCAGCGCTTCTCAGCCAACAACAACGCAGTTTCTGCTGTTACTGGGAAAGGGGGGGAATTTATGTTTGTTTAGTGTTAGTTATGTTTGTGATTTAGTTAATAAAATTTGTGCACGATTATGAATTTGGTTTCTGATCCTCTGTTTGCATACAAAGTCCCTTTTACGATTTTGATCTTGCTACATGCTAATTGCTGTACATAAGGAATAATTATTTTTCAGCGACCATGAACAATACATTTTCCTTAGAATAAATGAATAATCAAAGAGTTCTTTGGAACTGATTAATTGATTGTAATATTAATTTGGCTTACCTCAAAGTTAATCTGATTAACTGACCCAAATATTAATAATTAATCATAATTGGTAATTATGGATTATTATTAATATTTCCCCTTAGAGCTAATGTCCTTACATGGAATATTCCCAAAGCATTGACGCGGGGATTCCCTCACGGGGATTCCCCACAATCAACTTCCATGCTTTCATGTTTGCAAATCATTTCACACCAGACAGCTTTACAAACGAGGGTCAGTAAAGCTGGTTTTGCTAAGAAGCTGTTCCTGAAAAAAGGATTGGTACCAACTATTCGTGTTCCTGCTGCACCTCCAGAAGAACTGAAGTGAGTGTAACGTTTTATTAACCTTTATATTAATCTTTATATTAATCTTTGCAAATCGCTTGCTGCTCGCTTCACGATGAATACGGCTGTTTACACTCAGGTACATTACAGCATGTTTTCTATGTAAGACGTTCTCAATATAATTCATAATCCCACGTTATAATGAACGACGCGTTATGGTTATTGTGTTACTGTGTTAAAAACGGTGTCCGCACAGAACAGAGGGGCGGGGTGAGCAAAGCTCATTATCATTTAAAGACACATGCACTCAAATGGCGTGCTGAAAACAGAGCTGTTTTTGACCAGGTAAAATTAGTGTTTTCTTACAATACTAATGAGAATTTTTAATTAAAGTATATTACAAACTTGTAATTTATACCCTAAAGAATCATATTAGCTTGTACAAAAATGGCATTATATGACCCCTTTAACGCTATCCGATTGACACAATCCGATTTTGATTGTTCTATTCTCTTGTGTCTTATCTTCGGTGGTGATTGTTCTTTAACCTAACAGCATTCAAGCCAAACAGATAATCATAGGCAGAGCTGCGATTGCGTAAGTTTTGATGTAGACATTTGGACAGATGAACCAGCGTCATGACGACACCTCGCTAATGACTGCTGTTTGCAAACATCTTTAGCACAGCAGAGACTGATTACTATATTCACAATGCTGGTGAAGGAATGTTTGCCACCAAGGATTACGTTGAACGGAGACTTCTAGCCCCTCATCTTCTTGCTGAGCCCTCGTGAATTTGTAAGAATCGATCAGGGGCTCAAGAACAGCGTCGCAGTCACTCTATCAAATGGCAAAGTCGCAGCTCTGCAGATCTTGAGCGTTTGATCCCTGTGTTTTAAACACTCGTGAGACTAACCGGTAGAGAGGTGGTGATTGATTGTGAGGAACTTTATAAACAGCTTTGTTTATCAAGGCTTCTGCTAGACGGAGAAGCGATAGGTTGAGTCTCGGCATTCGGGTGCGCGGGGAAGTAGCAGAGCTGTAATTACTTCCAGGATATTAAGTCCTTCATGCTTTTCCATGTCTCTTTTCGGATAAATTGTCCCTGCCTCTCGCTGAGCGAGCTTCCTGCAACAACAGTGACACTCTATCATTAAACTGTATTAAAGCACATTTACAGGCAGGAGGGTTGCTCTTGATTCGGGACCTGCACGTATGACGATTAATCATTACCGGCGGGTCTCCTCCAGAAGCTCTAGTGTGGACAAAATTACTAGTTCTCTGATGAATGTGCTAGGTTTTCGATTAATCATGAAGAGTTCATTTCACCTAATCCTTCAATGCAACCGTCCTAATAGAGTCAACACTATAACTCAGTAACAAGATAGCAAGGAAAATATCTGCACTACTATAAATCTCTAGAGATGCTTTTTTTTTTAATTGCTTGCAAATTCACCTCTGACTAACTGTAATCTTACACTCTACAACACAAAAAACTAATAATAAACTTGCAGATGCCCCCAAGAGGAAACAAAATATGACTGTCACTTTGAATTCATTTCAAGTCAAACCAGGCAAACAAAATTAAACTTTCGATCCGCAAACAATTAGATAGTGATTCGCACTCAATTACAGCTTGCTGTGAACGGTTTATATATCCGATATGCATGTAAAATTGGAAGTTAATTGAAAATGTGCTTGACATTTGCACAGCCGAGAAAAAGCAGCAGACGGACAATGTGGAAAGTAGGATTTTTCTTGCTCTTTAAAACTGAGCTGCAAAAACCCAGAACTGCCTTCGATTGACATCACAGCCATTTGATAATTGACATACGACCGCCCACATTTCTGTACAAGCACATAGTCTGTATTCAGAAACAGGCCCATTATCCAGAGAGATAACAAGGAGGAAGTTTGTCAATATTCAAACTTGCATTAAGATGAGTTACGTCAGGTATGAAGTCACTAATAGCAAATTACATTAGTTCTTGAGTCACGTAACTTTCAGTGGCCATCTATTTCTAAAGAATTTTCATGGGATTTACATCTTTCCCAAAGCAAATTTGATCTTGAATTCTTGGTAAGATTTTTTGGTAACACTTTACAATAAGGTTCATTCGTTAACATTAGTTAATGTATTAACTAAAATGATCTAACAATAAGAAATATATTTGTTATTGTATTTATTATTCTTTGCTAATGTTAGTTAATAAAAATACAGCTGTTCATTGTTTGTTCATGTAAATTCACCGTGCATTAAATAATGTTAGCTAATACAATCTTTGATTTAATAACGTATTAGTAAATGTTGTAATTAATATTAAGCTGAAGAAGTATTGTTCATTCTCAGTTCATGTTAACTAAGGTAGTTCATACATATTGAAACTAAAAAGCCTATTGTTGCCACAAATTTGTTTTCTGATAATGCACGCTCTGCCTGAAATATCATTGGTTTTTGTTATTGAAATGTTATCATGCTGTTGAAGTTATATGTAAAATTATGCTTTCCAAGTATTTATCTGATATACAGAATATAATCAGTTTAGTGTATGCAAACACCCACCCTCAATCAACTGTTTTGGTGTCCATGCAACTCGCATCCTGCTTGTAATATAACACTTTATTATGCACATGCACAATTTGAGAGGTAAGTCAATCATAAGAAGATATATTTATTTATATTTATTAAGTCAGTATTCTTTTCTACCCTAAATTGTTGACAGATAAATTATTTCTAAGATGGTTTTCTCAAGAGGTGTAAACACTGTGGGAAAACTGTTTGAACAGTCATTGTTTTTGCAATTCAGTTTGCCAGATATTTCACCCTTAAAGGTACAGTCCCAAAAACATCCTCTAATAACATACAAAAACTTATGTAACTGGTATTTGGCTTGCATTGCACTAACACAATCATATAGTAGTTTACTACAACTAACTTGGCACAGTGGGCAAACATATTTAGTGTTCTGTCAGCACTTGATGGAATGAAGAATCTCAGTGATTCACACACTTGAGAACATGAGTTTAAAAGCTGTATTAGCTCAGAGGTTCGAGCGGTAAGCCAATCAGCCACACGCCCCTAAGAGCCTGCAAAACAAATTAAGAGTTTGTCTGCTCACAGTTATTCACACAGACAGCGAATCCATTTAGTTTCGGCTGTTTGAACCACCTGAGGTGGAACGAGACAAAACATTAGGAGCTGATAGTTGCTGCTTTTTAATTTAGCAGCATAATGAACGTAACAGGCGTGAACCACCCAGCTTCCCCTCTTGAGTTCTTTGCCATTTCGTTTACTTTTATTAATTCAGTAATTTTCGAAAGGCAAGAGGGAGGCAAGGATGAAATATTCTTTGCATTTGTTACATTCGTAGATGAGTTACATTTCCAAATGAAAGTATAAGAAATGTTTCATGCAGGACTAGATATGGTGCTTGTCTATGCCAAACTCATATGCAATATATTAGGGTGTTTTGGATTGTTGCCAGGGTGTTGTGATGTAGTTGTTAAGGCATTCTTTTAAATGTGTTGCTATGTGGTTACAAGTTGTTCTGGGTGGTTGCCAGGGCAATGTGTCAGTTATTTTATTCCATACAAGTATTACACAGTTTCAACACTAAGATATAAGAACAAATCCATATACAATTATGTTTAAAAAGGACAATATTTTTTTTATGAAACATTTATACATTCATTTTGAGGGGACAGTTCACCCAAAACTAAAAATTTCTGTCATCATTTACTCACTCGTGTTGTTCCAAACAGCATTTCTTCAGTGGAACATAAAAGAAGATATTTTGAGATGTCTCAGTGGAAGTTAATGGCAAATTAAAATTAAAGGGTAAATTAAAAAAAATTAAAATTAGGGGGTGAATTATCCATTTAACAATGAGTAAAAGCATGTTGTCAACTTGCTCCAAATAATATTTTAATCACCTCTTTTGGATTTAGTAGAATGTTGGTAAAACTTTATGTTAGTCCACGATAGTCCACTTTAGACATTCTACTATCTATAAGTAACTTTGCAACTACATGTTAACTAACTGTCAATAGAGTATTAGTAGACTGGATGCTTAATATATAATTACACTTTATTTTGATGGTCCACCAAAAGATATTCTACTGACTATAAGTAACTTGGCAACAACAAGTCAACTTATTCTACTAACCCGAACCCTAACACCTAACCAAAAACAGTCTACTGACAGTCTACTACAGTCTACTAATACTCTAATGAGAGTTAGTTGACATGTAGTTGCAAAGTAACTTATAGTTAGTAGACTGCCTAAAGTGGACTATCAAAATAAAGTGGAACCGAATGTAAAAAAAAGAAAAGAAAAAAAGAGCCAATTATTTAATTTAAATGGAAACAACATGTTGTCTTAATAGTATAATGCTAGATATTTTTTTTCAACACAGCAGATTGGTCTTTACAAATTAAGAAGAGAGGTTCCTCACAAGGGCTTCATCATATTGGGTGTCTGTGGCATTCAAAAAGTTTGAATCCCCATTGAATCCCACAGCAAGCACAAAGAGCTTGTTCCAATTTTTTAATTAGGTTTGAATAAAGCACAGAAATAACCAGATATTGTCAATGTTCATGTCCAGCTAGTGCAAATCAAAAGCTATTAATAAGCACAACTAATGAAGCTAGTATGAAGGTGTTCATCATATAGAGGGGAATAATCTTATTTCATGGACAGCGTAATATATAGACCTCTTTTTAATTAAGCCTCACATTTGCGTATGGTGGACATAATAATTGCACATAACTCCATGTTTTCCGCTTCATGTGCTGTAGAGATAGCAGCGGTCTGCCCTGGGGTCTAGCACTAAGGCTTCGGCGGATACTTGTGCAGTCAACACTCTTCCAAAGATAGCTGGCATGCGCACACACATATTAAAATGCTGCTTTGTGATTCAACTAGCTCCCTTTCTGCCGTAAACTCCATTTAAATCAACCCATTAAAACTCCAAAGTGGAAGATTGATTTCTCCGATTCCTCCCTCCATCCACGCATAAACACGTTATCAGAGCTCACACTCGACTGCGTCTCAGCGGTTAGAGAGAACTCTTTGAACTGCCATGTTAAAGTTTTGAATTGCCATGTTTGACGAGCAAGTGAGACTGTGAAACTCAATAGCGATAGAGTGAACTCATGTGATGTGTGTGTTTATTTCGAGTTGACTGCAGTGAAGGTTATGACTGTCTATGTCCTGAAAACAGGAAGCATGAGTGAAACAGAGGTTAGGATAACTGATTTGGACAAAAAGTCCAGCTCCCACTGGAAGAAGAGCCAAGCTCTGTTCCAAAACCTTGTGAGCAGCCTAACTAATAGGTAGTAACTAACAGCTAACTAAGGCAATCCCAGAATGCTTTGCAGCAAGCAAAGTGAGAAAAAGAGAAAAAATCCACTGCCCCATATAGCCTCACTTTTGCTTTGATTTACAATTGATTTCAATAGAGTTTGATCAATTAATTCCAACCCAGACACAAACACGTTGGAAAATAGTCATAGGCCCTTCTGTTTTTTTTTATTCACATTACTTTATGATCTAATTAAACTTTAATAATCAAAACGGATCAATTGTACTCCACTAATTGAGATGACTGGGGAAAAAGTGTCCCTATCAACATGAATTCACCCAATATACTTTCAGACATTCTGTGTTTGTTTGAATTTTTATAGATTCTGTTTTAATGATTTAATATAAATGTATGATCAAAAACAGTGGTAATCAAATGAATGCATAAATCAGCTTAATTAATCTTTTAAAACACAATCAAATGAAAATCAAATAATTCCTTTCATTTTTGGCAAAGCACAGCACTACAGAGGTAGGCTTAAAAAAAGTTGTAATAAACTTATTATTACTTTGTACACTATACTATAGAAAGGCAATATATTTATTGTCATAATATTTTGGTGGGTTGTAGTGAAAACCTTTGAGTTTCTGTGCAGTTATGACAATAGTTTTTATCAGTTGAAATGGTGACCATTTCTAGAGATGAAGTTAATGTAGAGCATCCTCATATAGTGTTGTTGTGGTTTAATATTCACAGACACTAGTCTGTATCTAGCGATTTACTAGTCTATACTTGTCTATACACTATTGATTTGACAGCCCTACTTTTGATTTATCCATTCAAAATTTTGCAAAATTTTGCCTTGACATTCCACTTATACAGTCAATTCTATTTTTAAGACCGGATTCCGCGATTCCATTCCGTTCTGTTATAATAAATGCTCTTGCATTCTGAAATGAGGTATCTTAGGGTAGAGTGAAATTTATGCTTTTAGAACATGTTTTGAGGAAAACAATGATTTCTGTGATATGGCCACTGTCCTTTGACACAGGGAGTGCGGAAATTGTTATCTATGAATAAAAATAAATAACTAAAAAAAACATATATTTTGGTATTCTCGTAGGCATTTGAGACAACGGGGCTCCAAAAAGCGAAACAAAATCCCATCGATAAAGAGTAAATTGGTAATCACAGACAAAAGAGGGAAGAGGTTCTCGGGCCGTTAGCTGCACCAAAGGCTTTCTCATTACATGATAAACAAACCCCTAATGAGAGCTCATTTGCTGCATATTGCCCTTACTAAATGGCATCAGGGGTTGACATTTGGCTGTCTGTAACCTGCCGTGCCACTCCGCAGGGAAGACGCATGCAGCTCATAGCCAAAGTTCAACTGTACATGGCCTTGCCCTCTCTTTTTTATTCAGATCTATACTAGCATCACTGTGAATTTCAGTAAAAAAAACATCATTAGTATCAGCAGTAAAATGGAGTGAATAAGAGCAGCTTAGAGCACAGATAGTGGCATCCATTATGTCTCCACGCTCACTTATCCAAGCATTAGAGCTTCTCATCTAAACACACTAGCATCCAATTTATTTGCTCTCATTATTTATTTTTTGCCTTCAAAAAGAATCATCTGCTTGAGAGCGGTCTAAACTGGAGCTCTTGAAGAGATGCAGTACACATTGATACTTATGGAGGACTCAATAAACTACTGAGTACAAACCAAAGGGTGACGGTTTGGCTAGTTAGACCTTTGGCTAGAGTGGTCCTTTCTCCATACTACGCATTTGGATGAAATTCATTTTGTTACAGCAACATTTTTTTTTTTGTATTAACTAGATGTTTTACCAATGGCCAATTTATTGGATGGCTTGGTGTAAAATGGTCTTGTACAGTATATTTGACGCTCACAGTTCCGTTGTCAGATGCTCAATTATTGTCAGCACGTCATTTTCTTGTGGCTCAAAAAATGATGAGTCACATGACATTTACAGCTTAGGTGACTGACTTGAACATGCATACCCTTCAACATTTCTCACATTATCACAGTTTATTCGTAATAGTTTAGAAAATGGTAATACAATATGACAAGAACTCAGAGTTACCAAATCAGTTGACATTTCACTGGTTTTGGCAATCTTTCTGTTAGACTGTCTCACAAATGAATAAGGTTGAATAGCTGTCAGCTACCAATTACCAAGCACTGCTTAATTTTGTTCAGTCTGTGGTGTAAAAAGGTCGCATTAGCAATTAGAGAAAAAAAAAACACTTAAGACTTAACACTTAGAGACTTAGCACATTGTTAGGTCAAAGTGTCGGAAATTTTGGTCCTAAATTTTTACACATTTTACTGGTAGTCCACTGTATAAAGAATTTTTGGATATAATATGTCACAGTATACTTTATTTTGCTATCCTCACTTACATAAATTAACTTTAGTATCCTGCACCCACTAGTAAAAACATATAAAAACTTATATCTGGTGTCTGAATAATTTTTGGTTTTACTGTATCTAGTCAAAACCTGTACCATTTCTCAATAAGAACGGTTCCTGCTTCTCAACACCTAGAGGTGAGACAACAATATATAATTACGTACATTATGAGGAGTGCAGGAAGGTTAAAAGCAGGTCAGATTGGTTCATACAGCAGGTTTTCATGAGGTCGCTGTGGTATAGTCCTTTTAACCTTTTTTCTGTCCCAGTAAAGATTTTCCCCCTGCTTCAATACTCATTAATTGCCCTCCTGCCAAGAATAGAAGCCATTACGAACGCCTAGAAATACCAGGGGGTCAGACAAAAGTCACAGTGAAACAAGACACACCTACTCTTCTGACACGTTGATAAACCTGCAAGAGAATCTACATTATTTATACTGTTATGTCACATTCTGCTCATCATTTACTCACCCTCATCTCTTTTCAAACTTGTATGACTGACTGACTGACTTCTGTGGAGTACTTAAGAAGAATATTCAGACTTTTCCACTCCATACAATGAAAGTGAGCAAATAAATGACCTGATCTTCATTGTGTTTGAGTTCATCACCTGCCAAGATGCATCAGTGTTTGGTTTTGAGACATGTGCGAACCAATGAAGTTTGATATAATTGCCATTTAACCTGATGCAAAGTGCCTTGATATTTGACTGTATGCAAGTGCAACTAAAAAGTTCAATTAAGCAAAGTGAAAGATTTTTTTATTTTGTCATTAAGTTCGAAGGATTTCATATGGACTAATATTTATGACGTGTTACATTTTTTAAAGCCTCGGAAGACTATGAATCACAGTAAACATCTCCTTTTGTGTTCCATACAAGAAAGTAAGTCACATTTTTTTGGGGTGAACAATTCCTTTCAATAAGCATTATTTAACGACAGCAACAATTTATTTTGGATTGTGCTTAATTAAGGATTTATACAATTCCTGATTTCCTCATTTTCAAGAGCCATTAACTGTTACGCTCATTAAGAAAGCTTCATTAGAAACCAACCCTCAATCTCTCTTGAAATTCATTCCCTAGTCTTGCTCTCTGCAAGATATACTTGAAAAAAATCACAAAAAAATTCCCGCCCAGCAATCCATCTCTCTGCAATTAGCATTCTCCTCAAGAACTGCATGTGTACAGCTTCTGAGAAAATATGGGTCTTTAAGTATTTCTTGGAGGCCGGTCCTAATGGGAATAAATTCCAAAATAAAAATGCCTTTTTTTTATGTTTAGAAAGATACGATATGATACGAAGGGGTAAATTGAGTGAGAGAAAGACAGAGCAGAAGCCAGAGGCCATATTTAAGATGAATACTGCACACTCATGCAATCTACTGCTATGAAAGACCTGCATCCCAAAAGACAAGTCTAATTTTCACAGTTTGATATGCTGGGATAGAATTATAACTCAATCTTGTCTGAATGGAGACTTATTTAATTCTTTACATAAGGTCTTTCCTTCAATCTAAATCTCTCCCGATGAATCTTCAATTATCAAACTTAACCTTACTGTGGAAGTGCACTCAACGAGTCTTCAAAAACTATTGTCTCGATTCTATGACAATGGGTTATGTATATGAATCTTTATTTAATGTGTGTTTAAGGTATTTTTTATGTTAACTGGTACTATTCACATGTTTCTCAGCATTACATAAGACTGCATTCATTAATTGCAGAAAAGGCAACCCCAGAGTGCACAGCAACAACAGGTAAACTGTATAAACTGTGTTTAAGAGGATATTCGGCAGGGCGGCCATTTTTACATAATTCTGCGTGTATAATTCCTTTAAGTCGTCTTGTGCTTAAATGGTTTAAAACCACTTGAATGTTAAAATTGGAAAGACTTAAAACTGTGCAAATGATAAACTTTTGTGACAAAGCAACACTGTTCTGATTGGACCAGTGATACTTTTATCACGTTCGGTTCCGGGACAATCCATCTTGTCGAGCCCTGAACAACCTCAATGAAAAAAGACACTCAAGATGAAAAGTTGAGAGATTTGCTGATTATAAACACAAACTATTTTACCCAGGATTTTTTTTGTGTGTGCATTTTGTGATCAAATTGAAAGAACTAGAAAGTTGAGTGTTATCCATCCATCCATCCATCCATCCATCCGTCCATCCATCCATCTACAGTACAGGTCAAAAGTTTGGAAACATTACGTTTTTTTATATTTTTGAAAGAAGTCTCTAATGCTTATCAAGGCTGCGTTTATTTATTTTATTACAAAAAACAGTAATATTGTGAAATATTATTACAACTTAAAATAAGTTTTCTATTTGAATATACTTTAAAAAATAATTTATTCCTGTGATGCAAAGCTGAATTTTCAGCATCATTACTCCAGTCTTCAGTGTCACATGTGACATCCAGTCTATCACATGATCCATTAGAAATCATTCTAATATTCTGATTTATTATGAGTGTTGGAAACAGTTCTGCTGCCTAATATATTTGATGTATAAAAGGTTAATTAAAAAGAACTGCATTTATTAAAAAAAATATATATACATTTTCTAATAATATAAATCTTCTTTACTATCACTTTTTATCAATTTAACACATCCTTGCTGAATAAAAGTATTGATTTATTTCAAAAAAATAAAATAAAAAATAAATAAATACTGACCCCAAATTACTGACCAGTAGTGTATAATGTTGTTACAAAAGATTTCTATTTAAAAAAAAAAAAATACTTTTTTTTTTTTTTTTTTTTTAGTATCCTAAAAAAGTATCACAGGTTATGAAAAAAATATTAAGCAGCAGAACTGTTTCCAACTTTGATAATGAATCATCATATTAGAATGATTTCTAAAGGATCATGTGATAGACTGGAGTAATGATCCTGAAAATTCAGCTTTGCATCACAGAAATAAATGATAATTTAAAGTATAATACATTGAAAACCATACCATACACCAATATATCACAATATTACTTTTTTTTTCTGTATTTTTGATCAAATAAATGCAGGCTTGATGAGCAGAAAAAACTTCTTTCAAAAACATTAAAAATGGTAATGTTTCCAAACTTTTGACCTCTATCTATCTATCTATCTATCTATCTATCTATCTATCTATCTATCTATCTATCTATCTATCTATCTATCTATCTATCTATCTATCTATCTATCTATCTATCTATCTATCTATCTATCTATCTATCTATCTATCTATCTATCTATCAATCTATCTATCTATCCCATTTATCCATCCATCCATCCATCCATCCATCCATCCATCCATCCATCCATCCATCCATCCCTAATTTAATAACAAATGAGTGTTGCGACGGAAGCGAATCAATTTAAACTAACTTAAGCTGGAAAATAACTTTCTTAAAGAACCGCTATAAAGCCAAAACAATCTCTGTTACCTTAAATTATACGTTTATCTCTGTAAAGCTGCTTTGAAACAATCTACATTGATAAAAGCGCTATATAAATGAAGATGACTTGACTTGACTTGTTTGTCTAGGGCAACTTGACCAGAGCTGACTGCAGTAAAGGAGGTGAAACCACAGGTTAGGGCGCACCAAAGTCAACTTCTTTGCCACAGATCTCCCATAACACCACTATACCTCTAACTGGTCCATGGCATGGCAGTCTTGTGGGGCACGATAGGCTATCGCATCAACGGTCATGTGTGTGAAAACAAAACAGCAAAAAAGGGAACGGAATATACAGTGAAACAAAAGGATAAGGAGACAGAATATGAGAAATAATCTCTCTGCTGACACATGGCAAAGGCGGGTGAAGACTGAGGCCCGGGGCTGTTGTCTGAATGCCAAACAGCAGCCGTGTGCTGCAGAGCTGGTGCAGGGGATAATTCGGAATCACTGAGCACTGTAAACACAATAAATCAACCGCCCCACAACACACTGCTGATACACACCACTGACTCGCTGCATATTCAACAACACACACACACACACACACACACACACACACACACACACACACACTGAGCAGTCTATTCACTCCACAGAGATGCAAGTCTAAAGCGAAGGCAAAGATTTAGAAAGAAAAAAGTAGTTTTTGGATTTCTGGATTGAGAATGCTGAAATTTTTTATTTTTGTGACATGATGCAATTCTGATTGAAATAGAATATTTGAAAAGTAGGACGAGGCTTGATTATTAGGAAATTGATAAGGAACTGATTAGTTGGCAGAAGTGGGTGTTCCATCGCTGAATGAAAGTTTGCAGTGTGTTAAGTTTATAAATCAACCAGTTCATAAATAAAATACATTTTTAATATTTACTGGTAGCTAATGATTCAATCATAGTGATTTTTTTTTTTTATTCTCCCTTTGTAATCCACAGGAAAAAAAAACATCAATTATCATGTATGTTTGTAGTAAATGCTGATAGAATTGTGGATGAGTTGTACAGTAACATCAGCTAGAAAAAAAAAAGTTTCTTTCAGAAATAGTTATTACATGTTTAAATCATTTTTATTACAAAGACATTTTTTATTATTTGTTATGATATTCCCAGTAAAAAAATAAATAAAACAAATGTATTAATAAAGAAAATTTAATGTTGACAAATAAACTGTGATACGTATATTCAACCTTACTCGGATACATAGAGTACACACGTAAAGCAATACACACATGTGTGTATATATATATATATATATGTGTTAGTGTGTGTGTGTGTGTGTGTGTGTACTGTATATATACATATACATATATACACACACATACATATACAGGTGAAACTCGAAAAATTTGAATATCGTGCAAAAGTACTCTACTTTACCTATAAGCATACAGTAATACTCATGTAAGCTGCTGTTTACATCGTTGTGAATAATGTAAACTATTATCGCACACACACAAATATATACATATTATATTACAAATATAACATGAACATCTTGATTTTCTGTAAAGCTGCTTTGAAACAATGTGTATTGTGCAAAGTGCTATACTAAAAAAAAAAAAAAAGTCAAGTCATTGGAGCTGTGATGGTTGATTGATTGACAGGATGGGGTGAAAAAAAGAGAAAATAATTCAGTACCAGAAGTGGGAGTTCGGATTATATAAACAAACTCACATTGTACTTCTGGTGACACATCTGCCCTCTTCCAAGCCTCCATGCCTAAACCCTTTACCTCTCAATCGCATTGTACGGCGTAAGTGAGTGTGCGAGGGGACGAGAAATAGAAGAGTCTCAAAGGGACGCTACAATGTCACCTTACAGCAGCTGCTGTTGTCATCACACTAATGCAGGCGCACTGACCCCTCGACCCTGCCAGTTAATGAGGGAGGAGGGGGCTCAAGCAAGGACACAGAAACCACACGAAAACTCCCTTACCTGGAAATCTTTTTCTTCTAGTATCTCTTTCCTCCATCGCACCAGGAAGGCAGCACACACGTACAAATGGAAATGAGAGAATCCTTCAGGCTCCGCCTGCGAACACAAAGATGAAAGTGTCATCAATTGTCACAACTGAAGGGGTCCTATCGATTTGCATTCTGACATTTTCATTATGACAATTATATTTCATTATCACAATTATAAACTCATTAAAATATGACCACAGTTTAACAGAGCTTGGTTCAGTAAAAAAAAAAAAAAAAAGTACATTGCTATTAACAGTGCACTAAATAAATTAATGTTACCAATAATATAACCCAAACTGGGGTTCACCCTGTAAACAACTGTGAATAAATGAGTTAATTTGGTAACTTTCGGTGATATTTGGTGTTAAACGATGTTATTTTAGCATAATTGTGATAATATTATAGTTATTAACATTTTAAAGTCTTTCCCATTTTTATATTTTCAATTTCAATTTTAAATTGAAGTATTAATGTTTTTTTATGTCTATAGAGCTTTTATTAATTTTTATGCATTTAATTTTCATTTATTTTAGCACATTGTTAAATCAGTGAAAAATAAGAAATGAAACTAGATTATTTATTTATTTTTTTCAATTAAAAGAAATATATATATTTAATGGTTTTAGTTTCAGTTTCAGTTAGCTATACTAAACCTGGTTAAAAATAATAAAATGTTTGATTAATTTCCTTCCATTCCACTGTGGTCCATTAAGCATCAAGAACACTCCCTATGATAAGTCCCCAAACAAACGCACCTGATCATGGTTATAGGAACTCAAAAAGAAGACTAAGCAATGATTGGCTCATTGATAGCAATTAAATGGCTAGTTGATACTGAAAAAATAAAATAAAAATAGTTTTGCACATCTCTAATAATGATGAACATAGAAAGAAGCCAGAGTTTATGACAATTTTCATTATTAAGAGTTCGAGAAAAAATCCTCGATTTAGTTTGACCTTTTATTTTACTCACCAATTATTTAATACTCTCATTTAGGTTTCTTGACACATTTCCTGGCGGTGCAGAAGAAAAAAAAACACACACACACAAAAAAAAAACAATGAAATTAAAGGGCAGGCTGAAACAAGATGAGCCTTTATGTAAAGGCCTAGTGGGAATAATAATAGTAACCCTTTTAACAAGAACTTGTGTCTGCTGAATGGGACAAGGACTGGTGTGCGTTATCCTCCTCAAACACCTTGTACTGTGATAACCTTGTTGAACCAATCTATTCTTCATCTGAATATGAACATACCGTCATAGAAAAGAGCTGTAGTCAAAGCAGGAGCGCGTGACAGCAAGTCATCTGTCAACACTTGAAAGCGAAATTGATGCAAAAATCACAACCAATCAGAACATGTGACGTTGAAACATGATATTGGACAAATGGGTGGGTCAGTATGGTGCCACATAAACTAAAACCAAGAAACAGTATCTCAAAAGAAAATTGAGTTGTTGTGCTTTCCCCCAATATCATTTGTTTGCTTTATCACATCGTAACTACACTGTAAAATTGTTGTAAAAATGCTACTGTAAAACCTGCTCAATGGTTAACAGTAACTTTCCTTATTATATCTGGTAATAAAAACAAATAATAAACAAAAACAAAAAAACTATAGGCCTAATCTACCAGAGCATTTCATAAATTGTTACATTTTTTTCAGTTTTTGGAAGTCATCTTATAATTTACAGTAGAAAGACAATGAATTGACTTGTTAAATGAATCCTTATTGCATTGTTTTAGTGTCTTGTGTGTTACAATGATGCCATTATGTATTTGTATTACAGAGCAGCTTTATTATATCAGTAATTACCTCAGCTTGTGGTAAAGCTGCTTGTGATGAGCTTTGATTCTCCATGTGACTTTCTCTTCATCCTTTTTCAGTATACTAACATTATATAGTATAGCACATAGTACGTTAGTGTATCACAGTTATATATATATTAAATTTAGGGCACAAACTACTCGTCATCACATTTCAGATGTCCCCACCTCTAAATAAGAAAACAAACTGTTGTTGGTTTCTTGACATATCAGTCAGACAGCATCTTCCTCTACATGGATGCTTTCTTGCCGTTAGCCAAAAGTCTGGCTACGTGAGATGCCACCTGAGGAGCCCACGTGGCGTAACCGCTCCAGCTGGAGGTGCAACGAGCTCCGCGTGCAGAGGAAGGGAAGATTATCTGCAATGCCAGACACGGACGGAGGGTCCTAATGAAAATCAATGGACGCGTTTCTTCCAGCAATAAACAGGAAGGACAGGTCTCCCCTTCAAGGGTAAGCGCGGACAATGGAAATCTTCCCAACTGTACCGCGTGTTAGAGCACCACACACAAAACAGCGCAGTATACGCCAACGGTGGCAGGAAGTGGTTTCGAGACGGCGCTCGTTACATCCAGTCCAATTACCCCGCAGTCATTCTCAGTCACCTCCTCGTCAAAGTGACCACACAAGCGTGAAATGCACTTAATTAGACACTCAATAGACAAGGCCGAGCTGCAAGGGCATCTGCATATGTTCAGCTGTGCGGGAATGAACTTCCATCTCTATAATGCAGAGCTCTGGCTTTCTTGCACGTATTTATAATGCTGTTGATGACATGCACCGCTAATTTGATTTTGTTAAAAGACTTAATCCCTGGGAACAGTTGCTTAAATAAATAAAGAGACATAGGTGAATTACTGTTAAGACGCCATTTTACATTTTCTGATTTCCTTTGGACATAGTTCTCTCGAAAAGTTTAATTCTGTCATTGTTTACGAATCCTCATATCACTTTCCTACAGTTGTTCAAAACCTAATGACTTAAATTTTTTCGTGGATCATAACATTGATGTTTAGCAGAATGTCTTATAATTTTTAATTAAATAATTTGCGCGTTCACATATTCAAACTTCCTGGATTGCATTCAGTAACGAAACATGAGAACTAATACCGTTTTGTGTCACTGGGTCAAATCTAGAGCTGCGTCTTGAGAAGCCAACTTGAGTGCATTTTGTTGCAGTGGCAATGGAAAGGAAGATTATCAGCAAATACTGTGATCAATTTTGCTTTGCTACTCACAGAAAAGGCCATTTTGTAGCATTTTTGCAGCTTGACAGTTGCAAAGAAGTAGCTTGGATATATTCCACCTTTGTGTTCCACTGAGGAATATATGTGGGCCTGGATCACGTTTTTCTCCAGAACGGCTAGATAATTAAATTAACTAAATTAATTATTTTTTTACAACAAAAATGAACCATAACTGAACTCACTTAAGCTGGACTATGACGCTATTTTCTTTTAGAAACAAATGTTGCATTATTTTCCTGTTATCTCTGTAAAGCTGCTTTGAAACAATCTGTATTGTAAAAAGCGATATATAAATAAAGATGACTTGGAATAAAATGACGGTGAATGTGATGACAAGATATTAATGGGTGAACTACTTCTCAACGAAGGTACTACTTATGTCCAAATGTAATCATTGTCTTGTAAAGAAAAGCTGCTATAAGTTCTGAGAAGGCGTATGTATTTTTAGTGTGTTTTTTAAAGCCTGTGGTCTAGTTTAATGAGGGAGTGAAGGCTGGGTTCACCTTTTGATGGGCTGTAGTTTCTCTTCATTGATCATTTTAATTATTTTGTCTGTCTCTCCCCCGGGGGGGCGAACGGTTGATGATGGGTCTTAATTAATGGAGGCAGTGGGGGAATAGACACAGTGGTCCATTTTGGAACGTTGTGACGCAAGACCTGGTGACACACTTCAGGTGGGATAAGTTTAAAACCAGGACAAACTCCACACACATAGTCCACATTTGAGTACCAACATGCAAGGATACAGTGGAGAAATTAAAATAAAATAACGCACATATCAAATAAACTACATATAATGCAGTGTTAATGGTGCTTGCCTGTGCAAAAGTGGAGCGACTGTTTGAACTAAGCACACACCACTAGTGTTATCAAATAATTGCTTTGTAGTGGCTAGTAACTTTGCCTTTTGACGAAAATATCCTTTAAATTTATTCAATAATTCATCATGTCATATTCTCAGTCATTTGACAATCTGGCAATACTTGTTATTAGTCAATTCTACTCTGAGTAAAATCCAGTTTTAGTTACTTAATGGAAGCAACATTAGTTGACGAGAAAGTACAAAGTTAAATGCAAATATTTCATATATTAAAAATGTATAAACATTTCACAAAAGAGAAAATTGTCCTTGTGAAAACTTCTGAAATAAAATATTTCATTATACACACCTGTCAATATTGTGAATTCTTATTGTTTTAGTTATTTGTTGTCCATGTTGTGTGCATATTAACAATACATGTATATACATAAAACATACATGCATATACATAATTTTATATGAATTTTAACTTGGTGCATGTTCATTTATGCATTTACATCTGTTCATATCTTACTGTTTTTAACATTGTTAATAATAATAACAGTTGCTTTAACAGTAAATCAGCATATTAGATTGATTTATTTCTGAAGGATCATGTGAAACTGAAGACCGTAATTACTGTATTTCCGACCCAAAACATTTTAATGCTATTCCAAAAGGTTCAAACATTCACTGATGCTCCAAAAGGAAACATGCTGGGGGTGTAAACTTTTTCAATTTGAAGTTCAAGGTAAATTGTAATTCATTTGTAAAAATACAATAATTAAACAAAATAAGAATAATTTACCAATTGTTTACCAAACAATCCTCATCCTGTTCAAAAGTTTTTTGCAGATTTTGCAGATTCTGCAAGATGTATGTAAACTTTTAACCACGACTGTATTTGTTAACCATTTTCAGCAGTAATTAAATTAATGAGTTGGATAGCTACCAGGCCACTGTTCTGAGTGTGCTAGGGTGTTCTGGGTGACCACCCTCAAGATTTTATGGTACCTAGATATGGTTTGAGTCTCTCCGTTTTCTAGAACGAAAACCTCTTATTAACAAGTTCCATGATTTGAGGCATCACTAATGTCTGTAGCACACGCGGGATGAGCAGTGGTGGACAGTAACGAAGTACAAGTAATTCGTTACCGTACTTAAGTAACTTTTTAGCGTATCTGTACTTTACTTGAGTATCATTGTTTTGTGAGACTTTATACTTTGACTCAACTACATTTCGAAGTGGAAAACCTTACTTTTTACTCCACTACTTTCCTAAAACTTGTCGTTTCTTTTTACGTTCCTTTCCACAACATACATGCGTAACCAGTGACAGGTCAAAATAAGTACACGTGCTCCGCAAGTGTACCAATCAGAACACGTCGTGTTTCGCGCAGTTTGGGCGCTGCTGCTGACTGCGCCTGCGCGCTTTAATGTCTATGGCTGCTGCCTGCCTGCTTCTTTTCGCTGTCACGTTTAGCCAACGCAATAATGGAAGAAGCGCCAGACATTGAAATTGAGCACCCATGGCCATATTTAAGCGAATTTTTTGAAGTAGTGGAAAGGAAGAACGAGTCGTTCATTTTTAAGTGCCTTCTCTGTCTGCCTCAGAAGCATACGATTTCTTCTTTCAAGAATTCGCCATCCAATCTAAAGAAACACATCGAGGTAAGTAATTTTCAGTTTGACTGTGAAATTAATTAAAGGCTAATATACCTGTCGTTTTACCCAAACTGGATATAATACGCTCATACGTTGTGTTAATAATAAACGTGGACATCAGTTCCATTGTGCAAGGTTAAGGTAGGAAACTGCAGACCTTTAGCAAAGCTCATTAACACCAACACTGCAAAAAATGCTTTTCTTACTTAGTATTTTTGTCTTGATTCCAGTCCAAATCAGTCCAAATCTCTAAAAATTCTTAAATAAAGATTCATTTACTAAAGTAGTAAAAGGATATAAGATATTATGTCTTGTTTTTTGGGGAAATAAATCAAAATTAAGTGAGTTGTTGCTTAAAAAAAGCAAAATTATCTGCCAATGGGGTAAGAAAAATTATCTTGTTTCTGTTTGAATTAAGGTTATTTTTCTTAGTGGATGCTTCTTGATTTAATAATTTGTAGAGATTTGGACTGGAATCAAGACAAAAATACTAAGTAAGAAAAGCATTTTTTGCAGTGAAGGCACTTGGCTAGAAATAGCCTAACATTACCACCTAAAAATGCCATTTACTTGTCAAGCTCGTTCATAGAATGTGTAGTGTGTCTAAAGAAATTCAATGTAAAATGATGAAAATGCATTTAGGCCGATGCATTTTTCTGACATTTAGGCTTCTATTTGACTAGGTTTACATGCAAGGTATGATTGATTGGTAGCTACTTGAACAGTAGCCTGCCACTGATGTACTGTAGGCTAGCTAGTTACTCAGCCTTCTCGGCAGCCTACTTTGTACATGCAAAAAAACATGAAATGTGCACTTCATTTATGAAATTGAGATATATTGCTGTGAAGATATTATGTTCATGATGTGTTTTCCCCCCTTTCTTTCCAGAGAAAGCATTCAAGTCACTTGGAAAGATACAATGCCCTGACAGCCCCTCGAAAAAGAAAAGCTGAAAACCCAGTTCCCTCCACTTCCAGACAACTGAAATTAGGAGAAACAAAAATTGTGAATCAAACAAAGGTAGACAACGTAGTCATAAATTTTGTAATTCAGAGTCTTCAACCATTTAGTGTGCTAGAACAGCCTGCGTTTAATGCTTTAGTGCAAGAGCTACAGCCTAATTCACGTGTGATGTCCAGAACTACATTGCGCCGGAAAGTAGAAGAGGGTGCCCAAGAAATGAAGAGAAATATTAAACAAGCAATGTCCTCCATTGAATTCATTGCCACAACAACTGACTGTTGGAGTGCAAGAAGGAGAGGATTTCTCGGGGTCACTGCCCACTGGGTGGATCCAGATTCATTGAAGAGGTGCTCTGTGGCACTTGCTTGCCGGCGGATTAAAGGGCCACACACTTTTGATGTGTTAGGCAGTGCATTGAATGACATCCATTGCGAATTTGGCATAGAGAAAAAAATAGTTAGAACCACCACAGACAATGGGTCCAATTTCATAAAGGCATTTAGAGAATATGGAGAACAACAACAAGATGAGAACAATAACTGTGCCTCCAGTGTGACTGAAGAGGATGCTTGCAGTGATGATGATGAACAGGAAGAGGAAGGTGTTGATGTTGACTTCATTGAGGTAACACCGATCTTAATGGAAGATGATGGCTTACAATTTCAGCTTCCAAAGCATCATCGCTGTGCATGTCATCTATTAAACCTTGTTGCCACAGTTGATGCAGCCAAGGCCAATTCCAATGACTCCTATAAAAGACTGTCACGATCAGCTTTTGCGAAATGCAGTGGCTTATGGAACAAGACATCTCGATCCTCCACTGCTTCAGATATCATAGAGGAAACGTGCAAAATACAACTGATCCGGCCAAATGACACACGATGGAACTCATTATTTCTCTCTGTTGAAAGAATCGTGAGAATAATCAAAGATGAAGGAGAAGGGGCCCTGAGAACTGTATGCACTGCACTGAAGTTGCCAATGTAAGTGTAACTTTTTTTAAATATACCTTTCATTCCAATATGTAATTTTGGAAAATATTGCTTAACTATTCAGTTGCTTTAAGTAAGGGGAAATTATAGGACAATTATAGTCCGAGCAGCGTCACCATTCAACACACACACACACACACACACACACACACACACACACACACACACACACACACACACACACAAAATCACTCACTCACTCACTCACTCACTCTCTCACAGACAGACACACAAACACACACTCTCTCACAGACAGACACACACACACAATCATTTACTCTCTCACAGACAGACACACAATCACTCACTCTGTCACAGACAGACAGACAGACAGACACAGACACACAATCACTCACTCTGTCACAGACAGACAGACAGACAGACAGACAGACAGACACACACACACACACACACACACACACACACACACACACACACACACACACACACACACACACACACACACACACACACACACACACACACACACACACACACACACACACACACACACACACACACACACACACACACACACACACACACACACACACACACACACACACACACACACACACACACACACACACGACTTAAGTGTTCTTTATGTTTGTTAGGTTGAGTTCAGTTGAAATTTCCTTTCTGGAGGAATTTGCCAGAACCATGGGTCCTCTCGCCAAAGCCCTCAACATCCTTCAAGATGAGACGGATGTTCAGATGGGATGGCTTCTGCCAACTCTGACGCTCCTCATCAATAAGCTTGAACGAATCCACATAAATTCCAGGTGAAGATTCTTTCCCCTCATGTTATTAAGGTGTATTCCTTATCATACACAATTCAACTCCCTTAAAACTTCATATAGCATACGTGTAGGAAGTTAATGTGTGCCATTAGTAAAATTATTTATAAAAAGAGGCCTTTATGAACACATTGACCAAGAACACAATAGATGTAAGACCGTCAAATCATATTTCACAATTAAGTATTGGGATGCTTGTTGTTATTGTCATTGTCTCAGTATAAATGCACGCTGTAAATGTTGTGATATTGTACTGTATCAGTTTCTCTCCCCCACCTCTAATTCCAGGTACTGCAAACCTTTGGTGGATGCAGTCCTAGAGGGACTACAAAAGCGCTTTAAAGACATGATGGCAGAACCAGAGTTTATTGCTGCTGCCATCCTGCTCCCAAAATTTAAAACAGCGTGGACATCTGATGAGAACCTATTAAACCTAGGTATGTATCTATGTATGTACATATGTTTGTGGCATTTTTATTTCAGATGTCATGCGCTTAGTTCACAAAACAAAAGTAAACAAAAAAACTAAACAAGCACATTTATATAAGTTTATTTACTTAAAAGGGTGGGGGGTGGGGGGTTGTGACCTGGATTCATATATATGCCTAAAAGGCAAGTTTGATGTAGATGGACCCCATAGCCTTATTGTTCAAGGTACTACATGCTGTTCATGTTGTTCAGGAAAAAGAACAAGGAAATTTGACACAACCTAGACTGAGTTGTGGCCAGGGAGTAAAGCTGATCTAATGGGGCATAGAAACTGATCTTTGCCCTCATATGTCAGCTTTAGCTGCCTATCCATAACTGTGCATGTTGCTCCAAATTAGTTCATTCTTTTTCCTCTGTACTGTACACTGGAATTTCCCTATCATTTATATAACATGATTTCTGGCATCTGTCCCAATATATGTTGTATATTAGGACTTGCCTACATCAAGGACCATCTGGAGGAAGAACGTTCACATCAGTCACCAGCCAATGGATCGAGTGCTTCAGATGACGATGACTTCTTTTCAAGCATGAAGACAACTCATGGGCAGGAAAGTGTTAAACAGCTAGAAGGGTACCTTGCCTCTAAAGTAGACAACAAAGAGATACTGCAATCTTATCCTGCGGTTTGCAAATTGTCTCTTAAAATCAACACTGCCTTACCAGCTTCTGCTGCATGCGAACGTCTCTTTAGCACTGCTGGACTGATTTTCAGCCCAAGAAGGGCAAGATTGGATGCCAGAAATTTTGAAAATCAGCTCCTTCTCAAACTAAACAAAAAATATTTTAGCTTTAGGTAGGTCATACAGTTAACAGTGCTATTTCTGTTATTCTTCTGTTATAGCACATCACTACTAGTTAGTAGTTCTACATTCTACGTACTTCAGGGTAATCTGGTGGTGTGTTAGTTTCTGTTTTTGTGTGATTTATGCAAACACTAACATTTGTTTATAGAGTGGACATACAGCTGTGTTGTAAGGAGTCATGTTTAGTAAATTGGAAAAAAGACATCCTTTGTAAACCTTTGTAAACTTGAGTAAATCCGTTTTTGCAAGTTATTGCACAACTCGGCTGTGATGTAGTAAAGGAGCAATGTGCCATGTGATAAAGGAATAAGATTTCTACATTACTTCAAACAATAAATTGTTAAAGAAATACGTGTCTAATGTGGTTTCCCCCCACCCTATTTATTCCTAATCATGTGGTTTCCATTTAGTAGGATGTGCTTATGATAATTTCAAAAGATATCAGTACCAGATATCACAAATAGAAAACATTGTATTTTCAGAGTGGTGTTAGTGGGCTTTTTTTTTTTTTTTTTTTTACATTGTATGACTTGATTGAGTGTATAAAGGACATGACAAGACATTGGAACTACATTAAACCAAATTACTTTTACTTTTGATACTTAAGTACATTTGAAGTCAAGTACTTTTATACTTTTACTCAAGTCGACGTTTAAAGGGAGCACTTCCACTTTTACTGGAGTAATATTTTACACTAGGTATCTCAACTTTTACTCAAGTACATAGTCTGTGTACTTCGTCCATCACTGGGGATGAGTTGTTAGTGTTCGTTCAAATCCTTAGCAGGCACCGTTAATTACATTACGGGGGCAAATCTTTCTAAACCTCTCTTGACAAGTCTACTCACAACGGTATTCGTTCAAAGCAGAACCTCGAAATGTCTTGACGGATTTTCATGTAAATACAAGTGTAAGCTTACAGCCATAATTCAAAATCGGCTGAGACACAGATCTGAGGTACACGTCATAACATACAGCAAATGCAGCAGTCAGAGCGCTTTGGCAGTAGTTTGATGCCACTCATTGGAGATCATTGGTTAGCAAAAAGCCTGCAGTCAGTTTTTACTTCCATCCTCAAGATCTTTAGAGAGTCAGTTATTTACCATTCTAATATTAAAGGCGCTCCTAACACGAACGCAGCCTTGATTTACCAACAAGTCTGTTGAGATTGAGTAGATCTGACATCGAACAGTTCACAACTTTCATATTTACCCATCTTTCGGCCTCAAGCAAGAAAAGAGAGAGAGCGCACAGACGAAATGGAGTGGGTCGCTCTGAGTTATGTTCAGGGTGATGATTGCCTATTGGTGTAACCTACCGGCCTTAATCAGAGCAGCAGGGAAGATGACCGTCTGAGGGTATCAAGCTGTGACACGCTCTCTGCTACTGTGCTTTATTACTTTATTAAACCTCTCTCTACCTGGGAGATGTGAGACTCCTGCTGTCAGTGGGGGGAAAAAAAATATCGCCCACTGTCTGGGAGCATGTATGTGTGCAGTCAAATGTCAAAGGGAGACCTCTATAATTTGGGAGGACGTGTATATCTTTCAGTGAAACATCAAATAGCAACAAACATGACACTTGTGACAAGTCATGACCCGGTGTTTATCTAAGAGTGGACGTTTAAACCCCGGGACACACCAAACCGACGCCAAAGAACTAGTGCTGATGAAAGCCGACTGTGTTGTTGCCTGGCGTCGCCTGCTTTGGGGGAAAAAACGGCACTTGAACACACCGAGAAAACTACAGCCGACTACAGCTAGAATGTGCATTCTGTGCCTGCGTGTAAATGAGACAACTGTCTATTTCTGCAGATATATTCATCTATATTCGTCATTCAAAAATGGAAACTGACGCTGCAGGCTGCAGATACACAAACCATAAACAAAGCAGTGCGTGCTTACCGTTTTGAATATCAATCCTGCTAAACAGTTTCTTTATTCCACTCCACTCACGAGTGGAAGATGGAATAAAGAAAATGACGTAACATTAGAACTGCTTTCTGTCTGTACCGTTTTGACTTCTTTGCTCGCTGTTTTGCTATTATTCTCATGCACTGACTCATTCACTAAGCTGAACAGCCAATCAGAGTTCTCTCTCTCGCCGACGGCCCGACGCCGATTCAACATGTTGAATTGGCCAGAAAAAAGCCGTTGAGGACCAATTTCAGCCGACGGTGCGGAACACACTGAGAAAACTTAGTCGGCCGACGCACAAAAACTGCCCGACGGCCGGCCGTCCGCTTGGTGTGTCCCGGGCTTAAGAATGGATGAGTGAAATATTTCAGACAGCAACTGCAGTGTATGTGATGGAGGAAAAGGTTGCAAAACTGTAAAAAGGAATGTATAAATGCCCACGTCTTCGCCAGTGTTATGTCAGGTTCAAGCCCCTGTCAAAATATTACCACAGTTGGACACCTTGGGGTAGCTGTTTATGTTGTGTTATCCTGTTGTAGTTGATCATGTAAATACAGCCGTTATTAATGTACAATAATATTTTTTTACATACACATTAAAACGTTTGGGGTCAATAAGATTTTTTTGTTTAAGCTGCATAACGGTAATTTTATTCAGGGTGCATTGATCAAAAATGGCAATAAAGACTCAACGTTTATAATGTTACAAAAGATTTCTATTTCAAACAATGATTGTTGTTTTGAACTTTCTATTCATTAAAGAATCTGGAAAAAATATCACCCGAGTGTGAATCCCCCCCCTCATCCCCATATTTTATAAGCATAAATACAAAAATCTTACTGACCCCAAACATTTGAACGGTAGGGTATGTTGATAGAATATTGCAATGAACATAACATAGCACTGTTATGCATTCTTCAAAGGGTAATTATATAACACTTAAAAAAAATACTGTATGTATACACAACTCAATATAAGACTGATCTCCAATCAAGTTTGATCTCCAATATCTGTCTACTTGCAACAGGCCAATGCAGTTCTGAGCTTTTCATCAACCAAAATTGTCCTCTCTTTTTCAGTCTTTTTCAGTTCGCTTTCAGTTACACAGAGTTTTGGCCTTTGCTGTCGGGTGAACTTATACACAGTCCACGAGGACCCAAAAAGTTGGAACTATTTTTAACTTGACTTTTGACAACAAAAATGCGAAACCTAAGATGACAGGGCTTTCCATAGCCGGGAAGAGAGGACAATGTACTTTGAATTACAGAGAGGGCGTGAGAAAGTAAGAGTGAACCCAGACAAAGAACTTTATCTGACCATAGGTTTTATACTTTTTCATGCAACTCATTCCCATGGGAACTGAGACTTTCAAACTTCAAAAAGGGAGCCAAAGCAACGTAAAAGTATTATTAAAAAGTCATACGATTAAATCTTCTGAAACCATAAGATGTGTGAGGAATAGAAATTTAAGATGCTATTTAGTCTAACCTTCCCCTTCAGTCAGCTGTTAACTGCAGCGAACGGACTGAGTCAGTGGAATGAACTCGACAACCTAATAAGTTTGACTCAAGATCAAGTCATTCAGTCAATTGTTCAGTCCAACTGGATCTGACTCCAAATAATGATTTGTTTGAGAATCACAGATCTCTACTTCTTGCATGGAAGACAGTTATGATGTCAAGGTTTTTAATGGATAATAACTTAAGGGCTATTCCACCCAAAAAATGAAATTCTCTTATTATTTACTCTCTCATGCAGACCTCGACCTTCTTTCTTCAGATGAACTCAAATGAAGATTTTTTTAAAGAAATAGTCAATCTCTGAGTCCATGTAACGCAAGTGTACAAAAGAAAAAGAACAAATGGTAAAACTATTTAAAGTTCTCCTTTTTGGTTCCAACTTCTAAATTAATTATGTAAATTATGACCCTTTTTTTTTTTTTTTTTGAGAAATAATCCTAAAGGAATAAGGAATATAGGAATAGAAATTTCTCTGAAATCAATGTTTTGTCTGAGAGCCACTAAGTCCCGTTCGATTATAGAGTGAATTTGTCCACAGCCGTTCACTGAAGTCAGCTCCAGCTCAAGACGGGTGCAGCAGAGTTGACTTTTGCTAACACTTTTATCGTAAATGATTGAGTGCAGGCACCCAGTGAGCTGTTGCTCTATAAGTGATTGAGCAGGAACTATGAAGGAGCTAGCAGTGGAGATGAAGTGTTGAAATATTGATGTTCAAGGGGCTGTGCCAGTGACCTGGACCTTGCCTTCTGGGTACTGCCTTTTCTGTGTCAGAAAACATAGGGCAATCATTAGGGGAACCCCACGGGACAGGTAAAGGGATTCAGGTCGCAGGTTCAAATCCCTGATGGGAAGATTCTGTCCAATGTGCCTTACGGTGAGGTTTTAGATCAGAATTCGACACAGATGAGGAAAAAGAAGAATGGAACTACAGCTTGGTGCACAGATGTATTCAATACACACATGCAAGGCAAGACCTATGAACAGCATGGGAAAGGAAAGGAAAGGAAAGGAAAGGAAAGGAAAGGAAAGGAAAGGAAAGGAAAGGAAAGGAAAGGAAAGGAAAGGAAAGGAAAGGAAAGGAAAGGAAAGGAAAGGAAAGGAAAGGAAAGGAAAGGAAAGGAAAGTGCTTGCTGGAAGTGAATTCTAGATATGGGAAGATTTCATTGGTATTCAAGCCTTTAGGAATATGCAGAAGAGCGTAGTTGGAATTGGCTAAAGCTAGTGTTTCTTTCCTTTGGGAGATACTGCAGATGAGCCTGTCCTAGCAGAAGCAATCTTTTAGCTCATTACGGAGGCAAAAGGCTTGAGCTGGGGGAGTTTTGTTAAACTGTACAGGGCTAACAAGCACCAGTGAACAGCAGGAACGCAGCAACCATTGCGCGTGTTTGAGCTGAATCTGCTAATTCGCGGCACGCCAACAAACCGTTTTGAAGTCCCCCTGGCTCTATAGCAGAGAGAAGTTTGCCAGACCGCCAGTCTCTCGGATCAATCACCAATCAGGGGGAGCCAGGGACACCGTGCTCTTTAGCACAGATGCTATCACGCTTCACACTTAGCCGCACATGATAACTCTAAGCTTTTTTTTCAAACAGCCCTCTCACAGAAATGTATTTGCTGGGGCTTGAACAGAACTGAGAATGTAGACCAAGAAGATGAATCCCAGAGAAAAATCTCAGAGCTCCCCCTAAAGGAAGACCACGTAACAGGTTATGAGATGTTTGTCGGCGATATCAAATGCTCATCCTGGGGGGCGTCTCGCGAAAGTCGGCGCCCAGATGTGTGACGTGCAGTTAGTGGTGTGAGCACACAACATTAAAAGAGACTCCTTGCTTGCCTTGGGCTTCTAATAATTCCCCCCCGCTGAGAAACCCAACAAACGCATCAGAGTACTGAGTATGCGAGGTGGATGTACAGAAGAGAGCATAAGACCTTGCTGCGGGCAATGTAGACAGATGCTCACATATTTATTCTTTAGTCCACTGACTCCTATTGACTGTAATGGGTCGCGAAACATCCCTGTTCACTTTCAGCTGTGCACGATAACTCAATAATTGAAGGCCACGCTATTGATTCATTTGGAGGGAAGGAAACTACAAAACCACCTGCTGGGTAACAAGCTGCATCATGACAGGGCAAGGTTTCAAACATTAAATCAGCACATATACATTCTGTTAGAAGTGTAGGGTTGCCTTAGGATTCACTCAGGGGAGTTTAACAAGAAACTGAACACTCATAGTGGTATATGTTAGTGTTATGAACATGTTTAGAGCCACGCGAAGGAACAACATATCGAAGACAAAGGTAATTGTAGCAAGGTTGTCAAGGAGCATAATTGCTTTCGTAAGCCTCTGCTATTCACGTACACGCATATACGGCAGATGGCTGTGATACACATTCAGCGTGTCAAAGGGCCACAGAGGGACTATTACTGTTTTCAGGTTCAAGTAGACTAAGACATACTGAAAGTGTAATTGGACTGAGGGGAGGACACCTCAGGCACTGCGCACAATACTGCCATTGCAAATAATACATCTCTGCTTCAGTGATGAGACAGTCTCAGCACATTAGTAAAACTGCTTTCGTTTGATATTTTTTGCCAAGTCTACAGAGACTTGGTGTCTCAAAACCTGATAAGACAACAACAATAACAAAACAAACAAACAAAAAATAATAGTACACAAATTATATTTACAATTATGTTTATTTATTTGGTAGATTCAAATTATTATATTATATTATAAAAACTTTTCCTTAAGCTCTGTCTGGCATCTTGGACGAACAATTCTCAACTGAACCTGAAACAGCTCATTCTGGGATTGCTCTATCTATAAAAGGTTTAATGTAATGTTCCCTAGAATTTGAGAGAATGCATATTCATTCCCAAATGTGCTGTCTAATGAGACAGGAAACTAGGTTTTGAGGTATAGCCAGGGACATCTCATAAAATGTGAAGTCTGGCAAGAAACCAGAAGCCTTTCTTAGACTTTATGCAAAGATAAGTGCTCTAAATTAGTTAAATTAAAGGTGCTGTAAGCAATTTTGTTATGCATGCATACATTTACCCCTACAACCTGACAGATATCACTAAAATAGGTGCCCTGAGAAATCACACCTGTCTCTGTGACAGCCCTAGGCTCTGTAAACAGCAGGAAGAGTCAGAGGAGCAGCATACACTTCTTTTTTTTTTCTTCTTTTTTTTGTGTGTGTGTGTGTGTGTGTGTGTGTGTGTGTGTGTGACTGTGAATCACGCTGTGCATTATGAAAAAGCCTTAAAGTTGTTCATTAAATATTCAAAGGAAACTTTTGGGAAACATACCATAAACATAACTGAGAAACAGTGAGATTTGTGGTGTACACTCTCTTATTTACAACTTTAAAAAAATAATTTTTACAAATATTATTGGAGTATGTTTACAAGAAAATACTATTTCTGTCTTTCTACTTCAAAAATTGTTGAAGTCAATGTGTTACTTGCAGTCTCATTGCAATTATTTGTGAAATTTACTTGCCATTTTTGAGTGACAATCTTTCCTAGATTTGTTTTTCAAGCAAATACTACATACCCCACCCAATACAACACACTCAAAAGGTTTAAAAAGTGCCACCAAGATTGAAATAAATATCCAGAGCATTATCCAAAGTGTTTCATATATAGGCTATGTACGTAGCCTATGTATGTAACACTTTAGATAATGCTCTGGATTGTTGATTCAATCTTGGTGGCACTTTATAAATCTTTTGAGTTTAGACTGTGTTTAGACAGTTTAGACTCCTCAATTAGAGGAGTCCAGTTTAGACTCCTCTATTAGAACATAATTATTTTGTAACGGAATGAAAATCACACAGAAACTAGGCAGTTGCAGAGACCATGAGCTTTAAATGCACTGTTCACTGCACTACATATGATTTTTGTTTACTGTGTAGAGGGTTTCTTGAGGAGTTGTGAAAAAAAATAAAATAAAACATGCTCTGAAGAACATGAGTCAGCGTGTAAAGCAGAAGTGATGACAACAAGCAGCACAGATCAAGAAAAACTCACAATGCACTGTGAATGGCACAGAAACCATCTCCCTGAGAGATACAAGGGAAGGTACTCTTTCTGTTTTCAAAAGCCCATGAAATATTCATCATTCAGACTTGGCTAATTCGGGCCATCAAGATCTTTAAGGTGAGTTAGTATGACACAGATTGTCAGAGTCGGCGAGCGAGGGGGAGAGAGAGAGAGAGTGCGAGCAGTCATTTTCAGACTATTTGGTTATGCATTAAAAATGCATGGGATGAATTACATTCTATTCCTGGCCTCTGTTGAGGAATTCACACTAGGGTCCAAAATCGAGCACTTGGCAAAACAGAGAATAAGAATAACTTTAAATTTCCAATCTCTGAAACTTCACTTGAGCAGAAAAGAGCAGTAAAGTGTTCAATAAAATATGATTGTACTGAATATTTAAAACGAAGTATGAAGAAAGTGTATCAGTTACACTGCTTTAGGATTTTTGGACATTACTTCAAAAAGGTAATATTGCACCATTAAAGCAGCATCAAAAGGAATCACAAAGTATATATATGTTTCATTCATGAAATATGAGAAGAAAGAATTTGAGTTAATTGTGAACTGGAGAGGAACTATACATTGCTTTGTTCATGTATAATGCAACAATTTACCTCAGAATGGTTTTACAAACCACTTAAACTCTGAAATTAGTTCTGCATGTTTTAATGAACATTTTCCCCATTTTCCATTTCTCAGGAGTCATGCCCATTGGATGATGCCAAACAACTGGTAATGAGATCATTCAAGATCATGTCCGATAACAGATAAATGACCAATATTGATATTCTACACTCAAAAAAATGACTCATTGGACAAACTCAATTTAATTGATGGCAGGATTTCCATCCAATAAATATGTGTAGCCCCAACTTATAAAAAACTAATTCATGCAATGAAATGTAATTAAGTTGGTCCAACTCAATTTTGACTAACTTAAATGAGTTGGTCCAACTCAATTATGAGCAACTTAAATGAGTTGGTCCAACTCAATTTTGACTAACTTAAATGAGTTGGTCCAACTCAATTATGAGCAACTTAAATGAGTTGGTCCAACTCAATTTTGACCAACTTAAATGAGTTGGTCCAACTCAATTTTGATCAAATAATTTATATGAAATGGATACATTTAAAAATAAGTTTTATGCTTCCTAAACTTAAATTAGAACATTTAATTAAAAAAAACAATTAGGAAATCCTTATTTTGTACCCCATAGAGACAAGAGACAAATCTTGATCGAGATGTTTTTATTTAAAACTCAATAGTGCAATAGTTATTTAATGTGAAAAGTACTTAGAAAAATGCATTTTAAAGCCTTTTTCCAAACATGTACAAATGTCTTTGTTCTTACTGAACACAAAGGAAGATATGTTAAAGAATATGGGAAACTGAACAGTTCTGGGCCACCATTGACTTCCATAGTAGGAAGAAAAAATAACAACTATGAAAGTCAATGGTGGCCCAGAACTGTTAAGTTTCCCATATTCCTTAACAAATCTTCCTTTGTGTTCAACAGAACAAATACATTTATACAGGTTTGGAACAACCCCGGGATCAGTAAATGATGACAGAATTTTCATTTTTGGGTGAACTATCCCTAAAGACAAGAACGACAGAAATACACACAAAAAGTGTGTAAGAAAAAGCATGTAAGAGTGTTAAAAAATAATAATAATGTGTGGTGTGTGTGCGTGCATAAGTATGTTAATGACTCAATATACAACAATGTATTCTCAAATAATTCTCATTGTGTTCTCAAAAAAAGTGCACATCTCATGCAAACAGCTTGATTTTAAATTGCTGGATTTTTGCATTCAGCCTATGTCCATCCAAGTTCATTAGGATTTTCTGGATAAACTTGAAGGTGTACTTGAGGTTGTCAGGAAAATTAAGATCAAGAGCATAAATGAGACCGAACAGCATGATGAATGCCAGGATCACGCAGTCTAGGTCCCTCAAAACCTTAATGCCCTCGATCACAACTCCTATGTCTGCTGTACAATCTCCTCTTTGGATTTTGTAAATCCCCATTTTCTGCATCCTCAGTGGCCTGGACAAAACACAAAACACTTTGGTTAAGCCCAGGTGAATTTGACCCTTTATATTTTAAAAGTAATCAGCAAATTGCATTGCTACTTTTCACTTTTACTATTACATTGTTGGCTGCCATTTATTTCCATTTTATGGACATAGACATACACATCTGAAAACTTCTACAAATTCTATTGTGTTCAGATGAACAATGAAAGGCATACACAAAGTTATTACCCCTGCAAAATTATTACTATTAAAAATATTATTTTATTAAAATGAATAAAACAAAATGATTATTCCACTAATACATATTTTATTGTGAAATTAAAATGAAAATTGAGCATTTAATAATAATCAATCATATATTCTTTTAAAACATAAAAGTACTAACAGAATTGTTGTTATATTCATAATAATCACTTACCACATACTCCTTGAAGAAAGAGATCTTGGATACTTGGATCTTCAGTCAAGTAGATCATCAGGCCTTTCAGGGTGCACTCTCTCCTGATGTTTATGTTGTCACACTACAGCAGGGGGAAAATCAAGACTGAAATTAGCCAAATGCAGAAAGCTGTACAATAACTAGACAAAACAGAAGACATTGCATGCATTTATACTAACAGAGTCTCTGATCGCCAGGGCGTTTTTGATCTTTTGCCCCTTAACTCCTCCTTTGCTCTTGAAGATCTGCATCAGTTTATCTGAAAAGTGGTTCAGCTGTAGGAACATTGATTGCAGTGGCTTCGTAGTGATCTGCATGAACTCTGCGTTCACCTTCAAAATGGAAAAAAACAACAACAAAAAACAATTTCTTACTACGAAAAGAACCTAATAACGACTAAAATAAAACACTACATAACATGTTTACTTACTTCACTCTGCTGAAAGAGAGCTGGCCATTGATTCTTGAACACCTCTATCATGGGCATTGGCTGACGACAATGGGTTTGAAGTCTATTATGGAATGTGGATTGTGTTTCCGGTATCTGTGGGTGTTAAATGTACTGTAAATATTACTTTCAAATGCACATCCTACAAACATACACTGAACTGTTTCATTATGCCTGAGATGTCCATTTATGTGTTGAAAATAATCTTTCTGTTGCTAGCTCCTTGCATGAACACACATGATACTGGAATGTTGTTAATTCTTCTGGCTTTGGAGTTTCCTGTTTAGCATGTATTTTGTATGATTAAGAAGCTTACTCCATGTACTAAACGTGCATGGGCAATCTGTGTATGGACATGGATAGCGAAAACTGCCCCTAAAGCACACGTGAGTCTGCCTAAAATGCTGCAGAAACAAATACCTGCTAGCTAGTTTCGATGGACACATTCTTTGCACTAAAAAAGAAACAATCCTAAAAAGAAGAATAAAAAAGTATTATAAGATACCATATTTAACAAATGACACAAGCAGCCTAAATCAGAATATTTGAATATGACTTACTATAAATAGGAGGTTGCTGTTCACCTGGTCATGTTCATAAAACTGTGAAAGAGAAGATGTTGATTAGGAGTGGGAACCAGTATTCACATGAAAATATGCTTTTTGTTTACATGGTTCTGTTTTACCCAACTCGTTCACTTAAAGGATTAGTTCACCTCAAAATGAAAATTTCCTGATAATTTACTCACCCCAATGCCATCCAAGATGTTCATGTCTTTCTTTCTTCAGTGGAAAAGAAATTAAGTTTTTTGAGGAAAACATTTCAGGATATTTCTCCACACAATGGACTTCAACGGTAACCAAATAGTTGAAGTCCAAATCAATGCAATTTCTAAGGGCTCTGAAGTGCTTCAAAGGGCTCTGCATGATCCCAGCTGAGGAATAGGGTCTTATCTAGCGAAACAATCAGTCGTTCGTTTTCTAAAAAAAAAAAAAAATCATGAAATGTTTTCCACAAAAAAATTAATTTCTTTTCCACTGAAAAAAGAAAGACATGAACATCTTGGATGACATTAGGGTGAGTAAATTATCAGGAAATTTTCATTTTGAGGTGAACTAATCCCTTAATATTACAATTCTCTCAAGTAATTAAATTGATTTTAAAATAATTTTAAATGTTTACTTGGTACAATTGTCTATATCGTCTACAATTGTCAAAAACAGACGACTATCGTCCATTCTGTCACATTTTTCAGGTGTTCTGGTGTAACTTAGGCTAACCCGTCTGTCACTTGCTCTGATTTACCTTGGGCAGCTCAGCTACGATGTTGTAAATAGGTAGTTTACATGATCAAAGTAATCTTAATATTGAGATATAAGTTCTACCTTATGTACGTTACCTCTAGTTTTAATTATTCAAACAGGTCTTTGAACAAAAAAGGCCTGTCGTGTATTTTTTCCCCCACAGCGCTTAATGTCATATGGTGATTGTGAAACACGGAACACCTCACTTCATGATTTTATGGTGAAATGTCTTATTTTTCATGTTAGGCAGGTCAAATTTGATCAAGAAAAACGCAATGTGGCCAATTCAGCGTGAGTGAGTGACGCAGCTAAAAATAGACTCGGCGCCGAAACAATCGCGGCGATCGCAAGCCTCCAATTCATTTTATGACGGATATATCAATCCAGCTAGCAAGCCAATAAGTTAAGAACCAATTTTGCACAGTTACAGTCAAATTCGGGATCGTTAGACTGGTCTAACACAGAATTTAAACGTTGCGTGAGTAAGTTAAGCTATCGAAGGGACACTTAAAACAATTCACCTTGCATAACTTTCACTGCTGTTGCATATTTCACTCAAAATCATGATATAAGTTACACACCCTCTTACAGTGAGGTAAATTCTTTATTACAAATACTCAAACAAGATAATACTTACTTACCAATAACGAATACGACGTTGCAGTCCTTGCAGCGGCAGACGATAAAATGGCGGCCACACCCTCTGAGCATCTTCTCTGAGCTTGTCTTGCACATGCGCAAATGACGCTCTCCGAAGCCAAATTAATTTGAGTTAACCAAATTAAATGAAATCTCATAGATGACACTATTTATACATTTTACGTTAGACTTATTAAATATATATACGTATTATTCCTAATCAGATATATTTAAATAAAGTGAACACAATTTAAGTGTGTCATACCTAAGAAGGCCTTGAATCATTTTTTTGAGTGTACTTTGTCTAAATAAATAGAAAATAATTTAAGCAATACAACAATGTACAGCATCAAAAGTGTATTTTCCTTTTGAGATATTGTGCATTTCTATTGTTTGCATTTCTTCAGGAAATTAGCCTACCAATGACTTATATACAGTGGCCAATAAACTTGTATATGAGAGTACTTTTATTTAAACTACAGATATAACCTTTAAAAATTTTTACTTCGAGAAGAACTTTTCAACAAGCTCAGTAAAAGTTTCCATGAGTATGTTCCGTCTGAAGTAAATTCACTGAGCACAACAAGACTTTCCTGAAGTCCTCAATCCACGGCCCTCTCTGAGTTCAAAGACGACTGAGCTGGGTTCACTTCTCTCCGAGCGAGCACTTTCAAGCAAGCTCACGGCCCTGACAGCACGGCTTTCATAGCTTCTGGCCAAACATGAGTGAAATGGCCCAGTGATTTGATGGAAGCATGAGAAAGGATTTTGGCCGAGGTAACAGTAGGCTACGACGCCATGACCACAATATCACTATGAGGTCAATGCACACAAGTTTACGCATTGGAAATGTCACATCTTGAAGTCTTCAGAAGGGCACACATCACCTTTCATTTCAAAGACAGATTCACTTGGTTCACTTCTCTTTGAATAACACTGATCGACCTGCTCAGTTTGAATATATACAGAGGAAAGTCACCCAAAGGTTTTAAGAGCTGTAAAACTTTTGCATCAACTGCCAACGCTTCCGAAAGAGGAGGTTTGAATAAATCAAAACTTGCCCCGGCAGTCAGTTCTCTCTCTTGCTTTTGCCTACTCATGCTGCCCTGTTACACCGACACAGTTCCAAAGCCAAATCTTGCACCATGCATTTCCACCAAAGTAAAAACTGGCTCTGGCCCTAAAACAAGTTGGTCACAAACTAGGAACCATTGTCACCAGTGGCTCAGAAGCAGGATAGTGTCATGAATTTAAAAATGACAAAATTCAAATCAGCAGCTCAAATCGCCACAGAAACCACTAAAAAAAAACGAACATTATAGTTCACAAAGATTCAATTCAAGAGGGTGTTGCACATTCAGTAGATGGATGCCATATCTGATGTTTGACATGCTGCACAGCAACTGACAATTTTTATTTCTCCCTTTCTGTCTGAAATAAAATGATTTTAATTTTAAATGTAAATTGATTGCTGACAATCATATAGTGTTTTTAATCCTACTAATTAGTAGTAGTAATTTGCCATTCTTAAAAAAAAAAAAATAATTCCCCTGCGTGTTTCAATTTGCGAACTAGAGATTTTTTATTTTATATTTTGTTAATGCTACATTTAACCTACTAATTGAAAATCATTAAAAAATTATACTAAAAACAATTGTTTAAAAATAATCATTAAGATTTAAACACTCAATTGTATGCAAGGTGTAAGGAAACCATTATTATTATTATTTTTTTTTAAGTTATTAATTTTCACTTGTTTACGGCACATAACATCTTAAAAAATGGTATGAATGTTTTCTAAATAACATTTGAATCATAAGTGGCACATTTGTTTTCAGCTATACTGAATAATTGTTTTATCCAAAAAGACATGAACTACAATGTAAATACATTTACTGAATAAATCCCTCAAAAAAAAAAAAAAAAAAAAAAAAAAACTCATGTGACTCAACAGAAGATGTGATTGGATTACTGGACTAACCAGTGGACCAATTTCATTGCAGAGCATCTGAAATGTTGATTTGGTCATTCTGAAATTGCTGAAACAATGTCTATCTAAATGATTGGGTACAATTACTCTGAGGTGCAAGTAATTTATGACATATGATAAAAGAGCAACAGCGGATTGCAACAACTTTCATTTTGATTCCAGATATTTTGTGCCAATTCTCCAGGAATTGATAACATTGCTCTCTTGAAGACTTGAGATGAAAACAGTGCTTTATTTGCTAATGTTTTATGCAATATTCCAATTCTGTGCACAAGTTAAATTCGCAAATTCGGATGGAAACATAACTTCTGACTACTTCAATTATTTGAGAGATACATTACTATAAGCCTATATTCCTAAAATTCTGAGTAATAGTCATAAACAAAGACAGTGATGTATGTTTATTTGTAGGCATGTTACGTAGTAACTCAGATACATTGTTCGGCTCTCACGTCAGTGGAAAACTGGTGCGAAAACAATGAGTAAAAATGGGTTGCTGCTGCAAATCCTGCCGCAGTTATCTCCTCTTGCCCTTGCTTTCAATGTTTTCTCAGCTAGCAAAATCAATATCGGAAAGCAACTCAGAGAGCCTGTAATCATAACCTGACCAAAACTGAGACCTTCACCAAAGAAAATAAGCCATCAATGGAAGTTAAACTTCCTTAAAAAACAACATTTGAATGTACTGTATTTGCTCTGCAACCAACCAGCCTTCTCTTTATTGGAATAAACGATCAATAGTGCATGTTAAGCAATATCCTAGTCTTATTGACTTGTGACTGGCCTAACAAGAGATTGTTTTTGTGGCGCCCTCCGCGCTAACGTACACATCAATGACGAGGCTGGTGTTGTCGGAGAGAATCCAGTGACACGTCCCCAGTGAGTAACAGCTAGGCAAACAAACCATGTGAACTGTCTACTGGAAAGGGTTACAATCGGTGTAAAATCCAAATCAGTCAAGTAGAATAAAGGGACAGTTAGCCATTGAAAGCATTTCCTCTGTGCTGTAGAAATGGAAGGAAACTGACATTTAAGGCAGTAGCCATCTGTTGTTAAAAGGAAGCATAGTGCATGCAACTAAGAGACAAAGAAATACTTATAATGGCACAAAATGACCATGAAAGTAATTCGAAAATCTTTCAAAGAAAGAATTAAGCATAATTTTCCAACTATTTTGAGGTGAGTGCACGGAAGCGCCAGGGCCGTTGCATTCACTCGGAAATGGCAGCTCTGTTATACAGCGAACAGCGTGAAAGTGTTGGGTTAGATGTCAGTAACACCTCTGAAGTTTCTGGCTTTTCTTCTTTCATACTCTGGGTCTTTTCATGGCTTTGTGCTAAAAAATCTAGCCATCTACACCTAGGGAAACCTAAATGTTAAGCAACTGCCTTTAGAAATGTCAGCTTATATATAAAAGCAGATACATTTCCACAGTGTTTTTCAGAATTGACATATAATAAGGTGGATGTATTAAAATTAAACACCCGTCAAAGATTTTCTTTGTGTCTTAAAGAGTTCCTTTGCATCTTATATAAGACTGAATAGATTTTCTGTGTTTCTTCTGAAATTATTATAAAAATGCTTGTTTTCAGAAACAAAAACTTGGAGTACCTATATATATATAGGTATCAATCGCTTTGCGTGAAGAACAGTTTTTACATTTTAAACAGTTTTTTTGATTTGTTCAATGAATCAGTTCGATACATTTCACTAAAACCGACATCTGTATTATTAGTTTATTAAATATCTCTTTATTATTGATTTTTTTGTTGTTGTTATTATCGACTTATTTAAATACCATTGCTATAATTTTAGCAGTGGTCTTTAAATAGTGTGCAGAGCTTCAGAAAAGTTGATTCTTTAAATACATCCTCTTTATAGGACCGTCACAACAGCGACAAACCATCCTCTCATTGCCAACATCTATGGAATTTCTGTTTCTGCCTCAGAGTAGAAGATAAAAACAGTAATTATAAGAACGTTTAAAATTAAAACTGTGATGAAGTAGCAATTCCGAGATTCTAGATAGTCAAAAAAAAAAAAAGCATGCGTGTGTTTACATGCACACTCTTAACCCGATTGTGCTCAAGTCGACAATGTCAATGCGGTCATGTAACCCGTTTTCCTTCATTAGTGTAAGGCCATAAACGGCTTAAGCATAAACCGGTCAACACAGCTAGAGTTTTGCCCCTTATCCCGATTTCACCCGGCATGTTAACCTGCGTTAAGTCGGCTCATTGAAGCGATCATGTGTGATATGTGACGGGAAAGCAGATTTAGACAGAGTGAGCATTTCACGGTAAGGGAGGAGGAAATATATCACAAATTGCGACTCTTTCTCGACCAAAGAAATGATAAAAATGTGTTCTCATCATGTGCAGCAGACGTAGAAGTGGTTCAGTCAAAATGCTGCATCTGTAACTGCATGAGAGGAAAATATATGAGACTGTAAGTTTCCCGCTGACATGTTGGAACGCTCTTCGGTTTCTAATGCTTTTTTTGAACATCTCAACCGACACAGCAAATTGAATACTCGGAATCAGATACACTCATGATTACATTTTGATGCCACTACCAGGGAATAGGTTTTACCTGATTTATGAATAAAGTCTTGTAAACGCTGTTTACCAAGTTGTTTGTTTGCATGTAAACCGGGACAACCGGTTATTCCGATAAGCTGATTTTTGGGAGTTATTAGTGTATTGGTGTGCATGTTATACTCAAAATCTTTTATTTAATTTTTTTATAAATCACAAAAAAAAAAAAAATAGAACGGTAACACTTAATTTTACAGTGTCCTTGTTACATGTTACATGTACTTACCATAGTAATAACAGTAAATTATGCATTATGTAGATAAACAAATGGATTTATTTAAGAAAAATGTGTTATTTATACATAACATATTTATATATAATATAAATTATATATAAATATATATACAGCATATACATGCAAATATTTCTTAAATATATACATGCATGTGTGTGTGTATATACAAAATAATTATACATGGTACACATTAGGGCTGGGTAAAAAATATCGATTTCTCGATTTTAATCGATTCTCATTTTTATGAAACGATATCGACTCTTAACTAGGCCTATTATTGTAAACTATGGGAGTCAGTTGTAGCCTATAGGCTTCATTAGCCTACTATAATATTGAAGGTAAAAATGAACTGATTTGTATACAAACACTTAAAATACACTTATTTATTTTTATAATAATAAAGTTATATGAAATTATATAAAAATTTAAATGGTGGCTGTCATAAAAAACTTTCCAGATTTATTCAAACATGCATTAAATATTGAAGAACATTAAAACTGATAATGAATATGTAATATGGTGCATATATTTAACAAAATGCTCCGGTTATACTAACGGTTTATGGTCACTGGATATGTTTTTTCTGAGGTAAATGTGACATTACATGTCATTGTTTACTAACGTCTTTCCACGGTTGAAACACTGATTGAGCGATTCCATGTGACATGATACGGACTTCGATAAGTTGTACTCTATCTTTTAACACACTTTCAGATGCTCATTCATGTTTATTTCGCGCTGTAACTGGTATTATTAAGGCGGAAGAGAAGATCATGTGCGCTCCGCACTGCTGCTTCTCTCAAGCTGAGCTGCGCCAGAGCGATCTCACGCCACAGCACCAAAACGGTAATTATGTTTTTGAATTTCGTAAGAAAATGGACATAATTTGAAATCTGAGACTTTGTTTCATATCAATAATAAAAAAGCACAAATTATTGTGATGACTAATCGATTCTTGGGATTTAAGAGATTTGTTTTCCTTGAGAAAATTTGCAATGTTTTGTACCTGATATCAAAAATAATCAATATTGAATCGAATCGAATCATAATCGAAATCGAATCGAATTGCAAGCTTGTGAATCGAAATCGAATCGAATTGTGAAATTTGTGTCAATACCCAGCCCTAGTACACATACATATTATGTAAACACAAACTTTTATTTTGGATGTGATTAATAGTTGCACAGCCCTATTTGTTTTAACTAACCATAAAGGTGAACAGGGGCAAAGGGTGAGTAAATTATAACCATTTTCAGTTTAAAAACACTAGCATAGCTTTTATATGTAATTGATCGCACCAAGACTGTTAAGGGTCTCTTTTACCTGATAAGTGTCCCACAGGCGAATGGTGCAGCGTAGAGGAAGTTCTCTCATAAGCAAGTTGTTCATCCAACGGAAAGCAAACTGCAAATACTCCACCTCATACTGCTGCATGTGGCGATGTACCATCTCTGTTCAGAAAAAAAACAAAAAAAAAAACATCACAATAAATCACCACCCTGTCGTCAATCAACCTATTCATCTATCGCAAACAATTAAAGCATCATTAGAATCTCTTCAGTAAAATTGAGACCAAACAATAAATGACAGGCGCTCGGCGGACACAACACAACAATAACACTTATTCTCCTCGCCGCTTTTCTCGCTCACAGACAGCAGACACAGTTCATGGATGACAGCCTGCCGGGCGTAAGACATAACACCCTAATAAAGCCGTAAAGAATTTCTCCGTCCATGCCATCATGTGCTCGACGCTGTCATGTAAGCATGAGGTAATTACTCAGCTGTCAACCCAATGTCTGAGCGCGTTATGTTAGAGAAGAAACGGCAGCTTTATTTATGGGTGTCTCTTTAATCAACAGGGACTCGTCTACTGATGGGTAGAGTGTGTAACATGCATGACTGCGTGAAATATAGGCATCTTCATTCGCCTCCTGATAAAGATGGCAATCTTTGGCCATCACATGTATGATAGGATACGGTTGAGGGTTGTGGGTGATATACCGAATATTCACAATATATAATTATATATAATCAGGGGCCAAGCTCTGAAGGTGCGTACGCATCTATTATAATCGTTCCTATTCTTCTTCTTCTTATTCTGTTTTGGGAGTCTATGGCAGCCCATAGAAACGCTTGCGGGGAAGTTCTGAAATTTGGCACACAGTTAGAGGACAGTCTGAACTGTCACCATAGCAAATTTGGAGTCTCTAAGGCAGCGGTTTTCAAACCCTGGGTCGCAAATCCTTTGTTTTCTTTATTTTACAAAAGCACAATGTTTTGTTTTATTTGCGAGTGTACACAAATAAAAGTAAACACTTAGCAGTTTCAAATCATGTCCTGTATGAACAAAATGACGGAGTGTGTTTACGCGGAGTGTGTTCATGCGCACACACGACACATTCCATGCAGCATTGCAATCTTGACATCGCAGCCTGTTCGTTATCAAAATAAAATAGCCAACCTAACATAAATATTTAACTTCTCTGTTTAAATAGTCAGTCGTACAATTCGTAGCCTAGCATTCAGCGTTTCCAAGCACATTTTTTCGCATTATTTTTTCAGTCGATATTGGAACGTGAGTGAATTAATGTACAAAGCCTGTAATAAATAATAGTTTAGCATCCAAATCATCGCGAATATGGAAACACTTTGATTAGAATGAGAGAGTTACGTGAGCCCAGCGCCAGTTACTTTCAGTTTCGCTTTAAATTATTTCGTTTTGGCTTGTTTTATTTTTTCATTCTTGTTCTGTTCTGAATACCATTAAATATACTTGACTTGTTTGCATGAATAATGTGCGGACAAATTCAATGAAGTGCCCGCCAAAATAAACATGAGGCTATATTTCTGCAATGCTTTTGAGTGTTCTGACCAAACTTGGTGTGAGTCATGACAATCATGACCTGAGGTTACTTGCACAGTTTTGGAATAACTTCTGAACGGTTTGGCCAAAAATCCCAAAACTTGTCTCTTTAGATTTGGTACAGTATGCCAAGTCGAACGATACCCAATTTTCATAACAGCGCCACCTATTGGTCAAAAGTGATAGACCATTAAAGCATATTACTAATGACTGTATTTGATTTTTCAGGCATTTTGCCTAAAATAATCTTAATATGCTTTAAATTGCTCGTTGGAGTTGGTCTGATGCTTCCAGCCATGATGGCCTGATTTGTCGTGCCTTCTTTGTGCTTGGACCCTTAATTGCTGCTTGCAGCTATATTTATATAATATAACAGTATAATAAAATAGTCTTCAGTGTCACACAGTCCTTTAGAAATCATTCTAATGTGCTGATTTGCTGCTCAAGAAACAATTATTTTTAATGTTGAAAACAGTTGTGCTGCTTTATATGGTTTGTGGAACATGGGCTACTTTTTTTTTTTTTAAGGAATCTTTGATTAATAGAACGTTCTTCTTCAATAAAGTCTCCTATTATAATGGCAGATGAGGCTGGAGAACACCTGACAAGAGATCAGAGACCATTCCTCCATACAGAATCTCTCCAGATCCTTCAAATTCACAAGTCCATGTTTGGTTTTTATCTGTTGTTATTTGATAGAATCCATGATGCCATGTCTCTGAACAAGATGTCCAGGACCTCGAGCAAAAAAAAAAATAAATAAAATAAAAATAAAAAAATAAAAAAATAAAAGTAAAATAATAGGTGCACAACATTAAAGATACAGCAATATATTTAACTCTAGGCACGGATACTTTTTTTTTTTTTTTTATCCCTGTGTGCACCAAACCCAGCTTTTGGGTTTGCTGACAAAAGTTCTTCTTTTTTTAGATTCATCTGACCATAGAACTCAGTCCCGTTTGAAGTCCCAGTAGTGTCTGGCACTGAAAAAGCAGATGACTTTTCCTGAATACTTCCCTCACGATGTACTGTTTGACATTTTTAGAGGCTTTCAGACCCATTTCTGCAATCCTTCAGTTGTGATCCTTGGAGAGTCTTTGGTTACTCAAACTATCCTCCTCACAGTGCATTAAGACAATATAGACACTCGTCCTCTTCCAGGCAGATTTGTAACATACAGTGGTGTGAAAAAGTGTTTGCCCCCTTCCTGATTTCTTATTTTTCTGCATGTTTGTCACGCTTAAATGTTTCAGATCATCAAACAAGTTTACATATTGGTCAAAGATAACACAAGTAAACACAAAATGCAGTTTTTAAATGAAGGTTGTTATTATTAAGGGATAACAAAATCCAAACCTACATGGCCCTGTGTGAAAAAGTGTTTGCCCCCTAAACCTTATAACTGGTTGGGCCACCCTTAGCAGCAACAACTGCAATCAAGCATTTGCGATAACTTGCAATGAGTCTTTTACAGTGCTGTGGAGGAATTTTGGCCCACTCATCTCTGCAGAATTGTTGTAATTCAGCCACATTGGAGGGTTTTCAAGCATGAACTGCCTTTTTAAGGTCATGCCACAGCATCTCAATCGGATTCAGGTAAGGACTTTGACTAGGCCACTCCAAAGTCTTCATTTTGTTTTTCTTCAGCCATTCAGAGGTGGACTTGCCGGTGTGTTTTGGATCATTGTCCTGCTGCAGAACCCAAGTTCGCTTCAGCTTGAGGTCACAAACATTCACAAGGGCATTCTCCTTTGGGATTTTTTTGGTAGACAGCAGAATTCATGGTTCCATTTATCACAGCAAGTTTTCCAGGTCCTGAAGCAGCAAAACAGCCCCAGACCATCACACTACCACCACCATATTTTACTGTTGCTATGATGTTCTTTTTCTGAAATGCGGTGTTACTTTTATGCCAGATGTAATGGGACACACACCTTCAAAAAAGTTCAACTTTTATCTCGTCAGTCCACAGAACCTTTTCCCAAAAGTCTTGGGGATCATCAAGATGTTTTCTGGCAAAAATGAGACGAGCCTTTATGTTCTTTTTGCTTAGCAGTGGTTTTCGTCTTGGAACTCTGCCATGCAGGCCATTTTTGCCCAGTCTCTTTCTTATGGTGGAGTCATGAACACTGACCTTAACTGAGGCAAGTGAGGCCTGGAGTTCTTTGGATGTTGTTCTGAGGTCTTTTGTGACCTCTTGGATAATTCGCCGCTGCACTCTCGGGTAATTTTGGTCGACCGGCCACTCCTGGGAAGGTTCACTACTGTTCCATGTTTTCACCATTTGTGGATAATGGCTCTCACTGTGGTTCACTGGAGTCCCAAAGCTTTAGAAATGGCTTTATAACCTTTTCCAGACTGATAGATCTCAATTACTTTCTTTCTCATTTGTTCCTGAATTTCTTTGGATCTCAGCATGATGTCTAGCTTTTGAAGATCTTTTGGTCTACTTCACTTTGTCAGGCAGGTCCTATTTAAGTGATTTCTTGATTGAGAACAGGTGTGGCAGTAATCAGGCCTGGGTGTGGCTAGAGAAATTGAGCTCAGGTGTGATAAACCACAGTTAAGTTATGTTTTCACAGGTGGGGCAAAAACTTTTTCACACAGGGCCATGTAGGTTTGGATTTTGTTTTCCCTTAATAATAACAACCTTCATTTAAAAACTGCATTTTGTGTTTACTTGTGTTATCTTTGACTAATATTTAAACTTGTTTGATGATCTGAAACATTTAAGTGTGACAAACATGCAAAAAATAAGAAATCAGGAAGGGGGCAAACACTTTTTCACACCACTGTATTTAGTTTATTGGAACTTCTTAATTATTGGTGGAACAATGAAATTTCCAATGCTTTAGCTATTTTCTAACAGCCACTTTCAATATTTTGCTGCACTACAGTATATTCTTTTGTTTTAACAATTGTGATGGATGATTAAAGGAATTTGGCCTTTGTTTTACCTCATATTTTCTGTGAAACAGGAAGTCATGGCTGGAACATTTCATGTTCCTAGTCAGCCTAGAGTGCTATTTATGGGATTATACCTCAGAAATATTTTACTCACAAGAACTGTATTTTACGTCTTGTAATAAACATTTAAATATTGAGGCAACTATGGATGTTTGCTTAAAATGATGGTTCCTCTGGGTTCGTCTGGATTCGTATGACATTTGTATTTACTCTACAAATATCATACGAATGTCATACAGAGAATGTCATCATAAGGACAATATACAACCCCATCTCCAGAAATGTTGGAACATTTTATAAAATGCAATAAAATCAAGAATCTGTGATGTTAATTCTCTTTAACCTCCATTTAACTGACAAAAGTACAAAGAAAATATGTTCAATGTTAAAGTTAATTTTGATTCCTTATGCAATGTCATCTGAAGTCTCGAAGGTCTTGCCCTACAAAAATGGAGATTTCTCTGGATTCCCTCAATCTTTTCACAATATTATATATGGTAGTTGGAGAAAGACCTAAATACTTTTCAATCTTGCGTTGAGAAATGTGATTTTTGAATTGTTTGACAATTCTCTCATGAAATTTGGCACAAACTAGTGAGTCATTGCTCATCTTTTCTTGCAAAGACTGAGATGCTCCTTTTCAGACTCAATCATGAAAACCTCACATATTGCCAATTGGCCTGCTAATTGTGGACTGTTTCAACACAGTTTAAGTTGGATATTCTGTATTCTTTTCATTCTTATTTCGCATCTGACCCAACTTTTTTGGATTATGCTGCAGCCATCAAAATTAAAATGAATTTCGCAAGCGAAAACATTGGACATTAAATGAGAGAATTAACAAATCACAGATTCTTGATTTTATCTCTCTTGATTTTTTTTTAAATGACCCGACTTTTCTGGAATTTTGGTTTTAAATACTATATCAAGCCATGGTTGCAAGCATACCCACCCATGCCGAAGATCAGCTTCTGTCAAACCTCACACTTGCCTTGACAGTGTCATTCTCACATCCAACCCTCCTGAATAAACAACTTACACTCATTAACACTGAATACATCTCACTGCTTAGAAACGGAAGGGATAGACTGACAAAACAAACACACCAATTTTGCTTATTAGAACTGCAAATCAAAATCCTCATATTTTTATCCTAATTAAAGGGTGAGCAACAGATAAATATGTCCAAGAAGAAGAAAACAAAAAACAAAACTTCTAGTTTAACATCATATTCCAAGTGTTTATGTATTCATGGTCATAATAATGCTTTTAAAAACATCTTCATTTATCGTTTTGACAGTGAATCTAAAAATAGAAGTAATGATCTGTAAAAGGGTTTGTCGAATGAACAAACAAATTAATAGTTTGAATTAATAATAGTAGAATTAATAGCTATTAATCACAATTAATCACAATTAATCTTCATAGGGACACCCCCCTCCCCCTCCAAAGGCAAGGGGACAATCACACACACACACAAATTAATAATAATAAAAACAGCTCTATGCCAATAACCATAAATTGAAAATATTCACATGAGAACCCCAATAAAAACTTCCAGGTATAACTTTGGGGAAAATATAGTTTCAGGTAGTCTAAAAAAATCAAATATCAAATAAAAATATCTCAGAATATACCTTGCAGCTTTATTAGCAGAATAAGGATTTTCTGCAAGCAGAATGCATTTGCTTGCATGCTCTTTCCACCTTCAATGCAGCAAAACACATGCAGGTTCTGAGGAGGATGGGGAACGGAGGTGAGAGTTCACAGAAAGACAAGTGAGCTGTTTGCCACGATTCTGCTGAGCAATGAACTTCTGCTCGACTTCTGCCCCCGCCCATCTATCCCATAATTACATCTGCACTGACCCTCTGTCTCGCCCTCACTGAATTTGTAGCCAAAACCTGCTCAGACACCAAGAGAAAGAGTAGGTCTACAGCGCCCACCTTCAGGGGCGAGCAGCTGTATCTGTACATGAGCCACACAGACGGAACCAGGGATGTTATTGTTAACTAAAACAAAAATTAAAACTAAAACCATTAAAGGGATAGTTCACTAATAAAAGAACCATGATTTACTCACCCTCGAGTCATCCTAGGTGTATATGACATTCTTCTTTCAGACGAATACAATCGGAGTTATATAAAAAAAATGTCCTGGCTCTTCCAAGATTTATAATGGGAGTGAATGGGTATATTTTTTGGAAGTCCTTCAAAGCGCATCTATTCATCATAAAAGGTTTAACTAAAACTAAAATTAAAACGAAAACTTATTACTTGAAACAAATTTTAGTAGGCCTGGGAAGCCATTCCAAATTTTAATCTAATTATTAATTACATGATGTGCCGAATAATTAAACATCAAATTTGGCTGAGAAATTACCCACAAAAGATAACATAAAATGCATTAAACATGCACTTTAAAACTACAAAGGCCATGATTTTTTTTTAATTTTTTATTTTTTAGAAACTGCATTTGAATTTGTATTTAGATATATTTACAGGCCATTTATTGCAGCTCAGATGTGGCATGCAATAAAAACCCAAAATAAAGCACAAAACAAAAGTTTTCACCCGTCTGGCTCTTAATGCATCGTCTTTTCTTCTGGTGCATCAGTGAATGTTTTAACCTTTTTTTAATAGTTGTGTTTGAGTCCCTCAATTGTCCTCAGTGTGAAAAGACTGATCTTAAAATCATACAGTAACTGCTGGAAAGGGTTCAAATATGCAAACAATGCTGGAAAACTGAAGAATTTTGTATGATCTGTCTTATTTTGTTAAAATTATTCACATTCTCACAGATTCTGCAAGCGGGTATATATATATATATATATGTGACCCGTGCTGGCAAAATGAGTCGCAATGAGCACATTTTCAAAAAAGCATTAGTTATTATTATTTTTTTTTTAAAACATTCAAAATGATGTATGATTTCATTGAATTAGGACAAAATAATGACTGAACTACATCTGTTTGAAGTTGATCGTCAGCAAAGTCAATTGAGAAAAAAAAAAAAATCCAAAACAAAATCACCAACTTTGGTAATAACACCAAATTTGGCACACACCAAGTCAAAACCAAATATCTATATGAAAAATATATATTCAACTATTTTTTCCATGATAAGATAATTGTTATACACATCAAATACACATCAGATGTTTTTCCCCAACAGTTAACCAACCGTTCAACTTGAGACATATCAGATAATGTTTACATGTTTACGTATGTGTGATATACTATGGGTGCAATCGAATCGGCTTGAGCCACATAATCAGAGGAAACAAGATTTTTGTTTCTGGCCTTTACGGTTCAAAAGTTCTTAGCATAAACATGAGGAGAAGGAGAAGGAGAAGGAGAAGGAGAAGGAGAAGGAGAAGGAGAAGGAGAAGGAGAAGGAGAAGGAGAAGGAGAAGGAGAAGGAGAAGGAGAAGGAGAAGGAGAAGGAGAAGGAGAAGGAGAAGGAGAAGGCCAACGATTTCAATAGGTGCCTCCGCACCTTCGGTGCTTGGCCCCTAATTAATAAATCTATAATAGTATATCAATGATACCATTGGTCATGGTATCAAATAACACCTGGTCATGTACAGTATATTTAGATTATATAACACTCACTATATAATTTTATAATTAATTATATAATTAAAAGTAAACAAAGAAAGTTAATCAGAACTGGACCATCATGTAGGTGAGTAAATGATGACAGAATTAGATTTATTTTATTTTTTACGCCAACTACCCCTTAACTTTGGACCAGGCCACCTTTTCACGCATTAATGGTTCCGTTCTCTGAATATGTATGCGTGTATGGATTATTTATTCACTGTTTCACAGATCTGGAGATGTGACAGTTGACAGTAGCCATTGTCATTGCCCTGTCAAGATTGTACAGATGACATTTATCATCATGGCAGAAAACTACTTCCTGTGCTTGTTCATAAGGTGGAAGTGAAGGGAAGTGAAGTGAAGGGAAGTGAAGTGAAGTGAAGTGAAGGGAAGTGAAGGGAAGGCCAAGTATGGTAACCGATACTCGGAATTTGTCCTCTGCATTTAACACATCCAAGTTAGTGCACACACATTAGGCGCAGTGAGTAGCGAACACACACACACTGCAAGCCAGTGGACACACACACCCAGAGCATTGGGCAGCCATTCACTGTGGAGCCGAACCCGCAATCTTGTGGTTAAAAGTCTAACCATTAGGCCACAACTGCCCACAACAGTCCAATAATCCACATTACGAATCCAAATCACATCCACATCCTCAGTCAAAGAGGTGATTCATGCAAAGTAAATGGAAAACAGGCAGGTATAATGCACACATTTATCAGGGCCCAAGGCAGCACAAAACAGCCACAAAAAGCTGTTTTTCCCCTTTCTTTCTTTCCTTTTTTTTTCTCTCACAGCTGATGGTGGCTCAAATGATTTTTTCCCCTACCCAGATCCAGTTTTCGGATAACAGTGTGATCAGCAGAAATCAAGGTCTATATGACATTTTCAATTCTGTTCTGGGCAACTTATATGTGAAAACAAGTTGGATATGCATTTCATTTTTCTGCAACGTGACATAAAAGTTAACTGTGGTATTGGAATTCACGCAATCGTTGTGTCAATCTAACTCAATATTTGCCTTAACTGCACTGCTGACCCATGATATACATCACATAAAAATGGGGCCTGACCTCAATAATATATGAATCACCTTATATAAATATTTAATTTATAATACATATCACATAATTTAATCATGTAGCAAATTATAATAATCTAAATGTAACATCTGCATTTAATATTAATATATTAATTTATAAAATTAATAAATTAAACTAACACATTTAATAATTTTCTATTTAATTTCTTCATAATTAATTGACATGCAATTTGATGCTAACCTTGACGGCAGCTTTATTAGTATTGCCTTGATTTTTTTTTTTATTGCGTTTTTAAAATGGACATGCTGGACCATATTTGAAAGTTATGAGAGCAAAAAAAAAAAAAAAAAAAAATCTCAGCAAAAAAAAAAAAAAAAAACTTAATTGGGCAATTTGAGTTACAGTTCGGCACAAGATACTTTCATGTTCAGCAGTGGAAGAGAATGTGCATGAAAAAAGCTGCCAAGAGAAATCAAAAGGGATAGGTCCACCAAAAATGAAAACTGTGTTATTATCTCTCACCTTCACATGCTTCAAAACCTGTATGACTTGCTTTCTTCTGTGGAACATAAAAGCAGATATTTTGAGAAATGTGTCAGTGTTGCCTGGTCCATATAATGGAAGTCAATGGTCACCAAAATGGTTTGATTCTTTAAAAATGTGTTCTGTTATATTCCACAGAAGAAATAAATTCATACAGGTGTAAGCCTAACTCAATCGGCCCAATGGAGGCATCCGGTCAGCGGTTGAAGGTTTCTGCGTGTTACTGCCTTTCCTCTACCCACCCTCCTTTGTGTGCAATTTATCTCTAAACTCTTAAAAACCTTATTACCTTTTGTTTGACTTCTTTGGGAATGAGACCTTTGTACCAGTTGCACTGAGACATTTTAAATGATACCAAACATGTCTAATACTGTATGCTAATTATTCACATTAGACCATATAGATTCTTGGGTGAATTTTGGTGATCTCAGCATGAGGGAGAAGGGATGGGGGAAGAGGGAAATAAATGTAGATAAGGAAAATTCTGAGGTGAGACTTGTGTCTCGATAGTGCACAAGAGTGAGTTCAAATGTTAATTTCCTTTGTTCTCTCAGAGAGTTGCCCTCTCTTCCAGTTTTTCCAGCCTTACACAGGCTTAGAACAACATGGTGAATCAATAAATGATGAAAGAATTTTCATTTTTGGGTGAACTATCCCTTTAAGAAATCCAAACGAGGAAATGACAACAAAAGGAAATTTTATGTCCAAAGCTACATTTGCAAGAAAAAAAAAAAAAAAAAAAACTCATCATTTTCTAAGAAGTCTCTGTACGGCTTCACCTGAAATTTTAATGTCTGCTTTATAACCTTATATGATTTGTGTGGAAAAAAGCCCACATTGTGTCCTAATTTACATAAATAAATTCACCTTGAGCAATTTGCATGCTGATGAACCTCAATGTATTCATACAAAACAGACGAGATAAGAGGAAACACTGTTCACGTTCTGGGGCGCTTCTGACGAACAGAATTGTTTTACCGTTAAACAACTCTTATGGGCTATGGTCTAATATGCCTGCTAATTACTACAAGCCCTCGAAACGAAGTGAAAGCGTACGGTGACAATAGTGTGTTTGGTTTCCTAATGAGAGTGGAGTGTGAACGAGACATGAAGCGAGCGAGAGCGAGAGAGAGAGAGAGAGAGAGAGAGAGAGAGAGAGAGAGAGAGCGAGAGAGAGAGAGAGAGAGAGAGAGAGAGAGAGAGAGAGAGGGGGGGGGGAAAGGAGAATTCTTGCACATTCAACAGTTTTAGATAAAAAATAAATATTCACGAAAAATTACCATCTAATTCACATATATAAATTATGCATCATATTAACACGCCAAACATGATGCAATTCAAACTACGCACTGGGTATCTTCTGCTCATCAAGACTGCATTTATGTGATCGAAAAACAGTAAAAACAGTAATATTGTGAAACATTATTGCAATTTAAAATAACTGTTTCCTATTATATTCTTATTCTATTATATCTATTTTAAAATTCTATTTATTCTTTTGTGTCACATGACCCTTCATAAATCATTCTAATATGCTGATTTGGGGCTTAAGCAGTGTTTACCATCCAATGTTGCCTTGGCTTTTGGCTTGCTTAGTTGCGGACATTTAATATTCAACAATATTATTGATCTGCCTTACTTAGGGTGGACGATGATGCAATTTTCTTCTAGAAACAAACTTTGTTGTATTATTTTCATGTTATCACTGTGAAGCTGCTTTCATACAATCTGTATTGTAAAAAGCGCTATATAAATAAAGGTGCCTTGACTTCTGATGTTCCGGAACAACGGAATGGGACGGATCCGGTAAGTTAGTGAGGTTGGGAAAAGTAACTGAAAGCGCAATCTCAGGCGGGTTTCACTCCTATTATTTTTGATGCACATTTTGAAAAAAATGTAAAAAACAAAAACAAAAAAAAATTTGGATGGAAACGGCTGACATGCGAAATAAACTCTCAAAATGCTCTAGAATATCTAGAGTAAGTGTGCATTAAGGTGATGGAAACAGTTTATTTGCATACTGATGACGTGTTGTGACCATTTGTGCATGTAAAACACGTGGCACATGGCATTATGCATTAGGCCCAACAGGTCTGACCTTGACACACAATTCTTCCTACATAGCATTGACATTCATATAGAATTCGATGCAGGTAGGCTATCAACGGCATATTGAACATAGCAGTTGTTTAAGCCCACATATGAGATATTTCATAAATTCCTCTGCGTCTCCTCGCAGATTTAATAAAACGATGTCCAACAACACAAATAACTCTCTCCCAAGCAACGGGCTCCATCACAACAAGAGGTTCCCTTAAGATATAGAGTGGAGCAGGTATGACGCCACTTTGCAGGCCAACCGGCAGTTAGCATCACACTGGTTCCCTCGAGAAAAACATAATAAGATTTTCCCATAGGCTTTTGGATTACTGCTAAAAACAAGCTCTTTGATCAACAAAAGTTCATGATATTTACACTTTTTGTCCATCAAGATAAATATCACAGATAAATGCAGTCGCCAGAAGTGAAAAGCCAAAGGTACACGAATTCAACGTCACTATCCCTAAGCTTCCGACAACTCTTTCAGTTTTTATCTAAAAACATGGAACCGGAAGAGCTAAAATGCTAACCCGCTTCCGCGTTTTGGCCAACAAAGTGATGTCATACCTCCACCACTCTAAAATGCACATAAGGTGTTGGATGGAAATGCACAATGATTCAAGAACATACAAAATGCAAAACATCTAAATTGAAAATTTATGCCGAAAATCAGAATAGACTTTAGCAAAAACAATATGCGACAAAACCTGTGTTTTCATCCCTTCTGTTCAAAAGAACAAAATCATCCCTTCCTGGGAAATTCTATAATACAATAATATTAATAAGATATTAACAGACAAAGCATGGTAAATAAAAACATGTCTAATTTCTGGGATTGACAGCACAGAAGCGTACATCCATCATTATGAATTTGCGGTGCAGATCTAAGATTTCAAAAGTGTCAAAAAGGTGACTTCCAAGTTATGAATGAATTATTCAGTCACATACTTTCTAAATCCCTAGATCTAGATCGAGTCGGATCACTGTGGTCAAAAACAATCAAACCTATCATAACATAATGGGAAAAACATGTGCAAGTAAACGTCCTCAAAGAGTAATGGAGATATACATCTTTGCTCTTCTCTTTTCATGTACTCTCTTTGTCTTCTCCATATAAGGCAACGTCCTGCCTATTCTCTGTCTTCATCTATCTAGCAGTCTGATCGTGTATTAAATTTCTATTGTGAGCATATTCTTATTTCCAAGCCAGTTTAGACATTGAAAAATGGAAGTGCTGCAACAGAACAATGAAACATTCAGCTGATCGGGATGTTGGGCATGGTCATTGATCACAGAACTCATGCTTGCACATCGGAATAAAGCCCACAATGAAACTTATTCTGCCAAGATACCATCTGATTGTCAAGTCATCTTTATTTATATAGCGCTTGTATAGCACTTCAAAGCAGTTTCATATTAATAAACAAGGTCTTCATCTTCATCAAACATGAGACAAATTCAAATTCTGCTGTAAAACAGCATCTGAGGCAAGTTCAGGGTTGATTCAGTTCGGGTCAATAGTTTTGTAAAGTAAATCAATTATGAAATGAGTTAAATTCATTTATAAGCTGCTCTACAGAAGACAACCGTACACTTGGAGTCAGTTCAATGTTGATTCACTTCAGTTCAATAAGAGTCAATGTTGCAAAATCTATCAATTACGAAACAAAGTTGATTCAGCAATAAATTCCTGTACTGTACTGTATAAAGACTATCCTGTAAAGCAGTGACTCTCAATCTTTTTTATGGGCCAGCACCCCCCTATCCCTTATCTAGGTACCTTTCTGTAGTATATCCGGTCTAATTGTTTTCTCTAAATATTGGTGTTGGGTATTATTCTGTGTTTATTAAAATTAGGCCTACTATTATATTTACACCATTCAAATGGTAGGGGTCAGTAAAATTCTTGGCGATCTTGAGTTTTCTTTAAAATTCTATCTGACATACCCTGTTGCCCCAAAGCTTAACCCCTTGCTCATCACCCCCAATTTTGGCAAGTGCTGCATACATGACATACCCAAAATAAAAAGGTTGCTGCTCATAAGTCATTCTGAATATACACATAACACACATATATTTAGAAAGCCAACCCTTGAGAGTTTATAGTTCAAGACTCAAAATTAACCAGACTGTTATTAATATTGAGATATATAAGCTCAAACATAAAAACAAAAGCAACAAATATTAAGATTATATTTATTAAATGTATAAAAATATTATTTGAATTTAGGATAGCAACTTATAACCACAACTAAAGTGTAGCCACAACTGTGGTCATGCTTCATTTCAAATCTGAGTATGTTATCTCTAAAATTATGCATTTTATGAAGCCTATTGTGAGACCATGTCAGGGGAGGATTTCAGAGAATTTTTTTTAGAAGGCTACAAGTTTCTCATCAAATAGTTTATTGCCCTCTAAACGCCAATTTACAGTCTCTGACTCATGTCTGGCAGGAGAACGGACCCATTAGTGTTCTTTTCATTTAAATCGACCAAACTCACACCTTTGCCGGCATGAAACTTTATCTTCATTATTCTTTTATCCTTATTCTTTTGTTTGAATTCAGCCATTACAGCCTTTCTTCTGGCATAATGCTTGGCCATCGATAGCTATGTAAATCGTGAATACATGATTAATCCTTAAGTCTTGTTTAGAAAACAAACAATACAAAACAATTATTGGAATTTTTAAATGCGAATTACTTTTAGTTATTATTATTATTTTTAGAGACTTGTTACAAAATCCTGTTTAGGATATATCCAAAGTGGATTTTTTTACAGTTCGTTCTTACTTTCTTGAAACTCTTCAAAAAAAGCTTTTTTTTTTCTACTACTGTGATTTTATCATTACATTTCACTGTAAACCCTAACACTCAAAATAATTAATTGGTTTGAGTAGGACACACTTAAATTAAACGAATTAGTTCAGTCAAATTAACTTTTATGAGTATTTAGCACTTTCTTTATCTTTCAAGTTCACATAACTGATATATTTTAAGTAAACTGAACTGTTTCATTGTTTTGAGTTTTATGAAATTATTTATTTTAATTTAGACAAACTTAAGTTTAAAGGGGGGGTGAATTACTGTTTCATGCATACTGAGTTTTTTACACTGTTAAAGAGTTGGATTCCCATGCTAAACATGGTCAAAGTTTCAAAAGTTAAGTTGTACGTTTGAAGGAGTATTTTTGTTCCAAAAATTGTCCTTCCGGTTTGTCACAAGTTTCGGAAAGTTTTTTTCGAGTATGGGTATGTCTGACGTAAGAGAGGGCGGAATTTCCTTATATGGGTCCTAAGGGCACTTCTCCGGTAAGATCGAGGGCGCGCGCGCACTCGTAAAACAGAGCAAGAGAGTGAAAGCAGTTCGCCATCAAAGCGCCCTGCCCGGCTTTTGGGAAGTCAGTGTCACCAAAGAAGTGTGTTTTTAGTTGCCAGGGCAAGACAACCCTGCACAGATTCCCAAAGAACCCGGCGTTAAGGCACCCGTGGATGGAGTTTGTTTTCCTGAGCATAAACGGAGTTGTTGTTCCCTGCATTTCGACGATGATTGTTTTATAAACAAAGCCCAGATCGATGGATTTGCAGATCGTCTAATGCTTAAGGATCGAGCAGTCACAATGATAAAGGTTCGCGGTCGTTGGAACCGGACGGTGAGTAAAACTGTTGAACAAATGTCTCTGTGTGTTGTTAGCTATCGGCGCGTTAGCACAGCTTTAGCTTCGCCCACACGGCCCGCCCCCAGCCGCTCGTTTTTTTCCGGAAAGACTCGGTACAGCCAATCTTTCAATTAAAAATATAATAAAACAAAAGACTTTTTGGAGATATAAAAGATGCAATATTACTCTATAGGTACTCAAGATTAACAGGAGATTGAGTGAAAATGAGCATTTCACCCCCCCTTTAACTGAAATGGCTGGGATGTTTTTTTTTTTGTGTGTAAGATTAATGTTAAGTGTGAGATTTAGTAGTGATTAATGTTTTGTTATGCTAATTTAGAAGAATTTCTGTTAATGTTGGCTTTAGGATAGTTACCATCATGGTGACAAGTGGTGCATGCAGCTTGATTTGAGAGCAAATAATCCCTTTATATTGTTGCACTCATACAGCAAGTGCTTCTGTATAACATACTATTGCTAATATGTTAGCAAATTAGTATGTTAGCAGATTAGCTTTTTAAAGCTAACTAAATTTATACTAATAAAAGTGTTCACATTTGAGATTACATGAAAGTTTTAAGTTAATTGTATGAATTAATGTATTCATACATTTTAACTGTTCTTAACTTGAAATGTTTAAGTACAAAATAAAAATCTGCTAGTTCTGCTTACTTAATTGATTGCCTTAAATGTTTTGAGTTCTGCCAACTTATTCGGGTTTACAGTGTACTTCATAGATTTAAGTTATATTAACTGAATGGAATTAGTACTATTAACTTTATTTACCCAAGTTATCTTAACAATAAGTTATTGAGTTACTTGGACACAAATCAAATATTTTTTTATGCTTAAATTGTTTGAATTAATAAACTTAAATGATTTAAGGCAATCGGTTTCCTCAAACGGTTTGAGTTAAACTAACTCATCAGGTTTTACAGTGTTTGGATGGATGTTTTTAATTGGCTTTCAGTGAAAAATAATCATAATTATCCCCAAGTTTTAGAATATATCCCATTTTTGAAGAATATGTTGAATCCCCAGTTTAGTGCTGTCCTGATTTATTTCATAATCTGACCCCCCACCCCACCACCCCCCACCCCACTTTCAATTCTTTTACTTCGACGAAAGGTTGGATTTTAGCAAATTCTTTGAATGAAAGATCAAAAGGATAAACAATGCAGATTTCTTTTTAAAGCCATCTTTGATCATATTTACCAGGGTGGCCAATAATTCTAACCACAAATGTATATAAGGTGTCAAAATAATAATGAATAATCCATTTCTAACAAACCCCTAGGCATTTCTTGGGAATCATTATGATGGTAAGAGCAGTGAGTTAAAGTTTAATAAAAGGTGTTTCACTACAGCATGTAATCATGAGAACAGGAAGTGGAAATGGACATATCTTGAAGGTAGTTATGGTGTTCTATAAAATCCTATAAAAAGCGCCTGCGGCTCTTTTGAAAAGCAGGCAGATAATTAAAGCATAGGATCGCTCTACGGTGAGGAAATTGGCAGGCCGCTTAGGGCCTGGTGGAGACGGAAATGTAAAAGAAATCAATGTAGCTTGATCTGCTTGATCTGTCACAATGACTTCACAGAACCAGACACTTTATTTTCTGACTCAGAGCAAGAGACAGAGAACCAAGTTCGAAATGCAGCGAGAAATAAAGCGGTCTTCATTGTAAAATTCAACATTGCACTACAGGCAAAGGCTTGACAAAAATTAACCATGACAAAATGCATGGGGTTACGCATGAAAGTACATCTGCATGCACGTCACACAGCCAAAGGACACAAAAAGACCTCACACACACACACATACACACACACACACACACACACACACAGACATACTGGTGTTATAATGTCAGGTTTTCAGTCTGTAAAGTTGTTCTCAGTGGAAAGGAATGGCTTCTTTGCTCTTTAGCTTACCTGACAGCACGGCACAGTGCAAAGCCCACGAGTGAAATTTCTATGACAATAAAAACGAAGGTCTTTCTATAGCGCTGACATTTAAAATTATATACGTGCACATACCAGTATCATTAGCCACTATGTGCTATTTCAGTCAAACTCTACAGCACTTTCACAAAGTACCTTTATTTTCTCAAGCCTTACTCCATAAGTAATGCTAATTCATGAAATGTTATAATAGCATAAACAATGATGCTGGAAAGTCATTCAGTTGTGATTTATTGCTGTTTTGCAAAGTCAAGCATAGTCAGGCAGTCAATATGCGTATACAAACACCATTTAACTTATTGTGCACTGTTTGTATGTTGGAAAATATACCTCAAATTAGGTGGTTTATTGAAGGGAGGACTATCAAACCTATTTTTGCCTGGTAGATAAAAACCACCACAAAAACAACAAAACAAACTTAAATTTAAGGATAGACCAGAACCATATTTAGTGGCCAGAAATGCATAGACTTGAGCCACTTTTGACTTGAGCCAGTAAGTAACAACCAATATTTAGTGGCCAGAAATTCATTGACTTAAGCCAGTTAGTAACAACAACCAAGAAATGAACTGGAAACCACCCACAACAAGCAGGGACTGTGGCAGTCAGATTTGTACGAACAATTACCAGAAACTTACTGGTGCCCTAACTTTACTCATATTAAAAAAATATAAGAAAAAAGGCATTGTTCATAATGCCATGCTCATGCTTTTAATTTAGTCCAGTTTTTTTTATTTGTTTGCATAATTTGCAAGAGCTCAATTACCAAAAAATAATTAGTTGCAGTCCTAATTAACAGCACATATCACCAAACAGAATGTACAAACAAGTGGGACAGATTTACAATGAGCTCACACCGCACACTTCACATCAAACTATGTTCATGCCATCTGGCTGCCCTCTCTATTCAGCTTTACAAGCAACCTGTCACAGGTACAATCTCTATGTAACAATAACAATTAATAATAATTAGTACACAGACACACACACACACACACACACACACACACACACACACACGCGCACGCACACACACTTTCCCATTTTACTAAACTGTTTTTTGTTTGTTTTTTAAATAAAAGAATAATGGAATATCGTAAGACTGTACATAAACAACATGACATGCTCACCAAGTTGAGTCAAAAACTGCTCATAGGGGGCGCTACAGCTGAAAAACCCTGCTCAAATTGCTTTGCAACCGATTGATCAAACAAGTTGAATTTAAATATGGGTCTTCTTTGGTGCAAGCCAGGGGCGAAGTGAATATCAAGCAACTCAGAATGGACCAAATAAACTTTATTTTTATCTGAAAGTACTATTCAGTTAGAGGAGTTGCAAGACTTTCTGATGCATTTCAGAACTCTAAACCGGTAAATGATGCAATTCTTCCTCTTTCCCTCTGCACATTCATTACTGACATTATTCCCGCCAGTGTCTCTCAAAGGCATAACAAAAAAGCAGGTGTTTTGTAGGCGTGACCTCAGCACCTGAGCAGTGCATCTGTATCCGAACATCTGGGTGTGCACGAACACAAGCGAGAAGGGACGGACAGCTCACAGCTGCGAGGTCAGAAGACCTTCGGCCTCTCTCGTTGATGTTACGGGACGGCTTCCTGTGGGGAACGCCTGTCATGTCGGTGGGCCGCTGTGGGCCCTGACAAACATGCCCTAGCTCTACCCTGACTGAGCGGAGCCATATGGCGACGGAGGCAGAATGAACACGTCCCATGAACAAAGGTGTCGGAGCATCATGCGTCAGCAGCGCCACGTATACCCTGATCACTTCACTGCAGGTCTGGGCCCAGACCTTCCCAGCAGCCGCATGTTTTAAACCCCCAGCCTCATTAGTGCTGGAAGAGGTAACCTCTGTTCGGGACAGGAGAGTGACCAAGCATGCTACGTGCCTTAGCGTAGCGGCGAAGAAAAGAGTGCAAAAAGGGTTCGCCTGATTGATTTACATCCTCAACTTTATTACAGGGGAGAATACGATGTAAAACACCACGACAGTGCCAGATCTAAGAGCAGCCTGATTAAGGTCGACATGTGCCGTCCTTACAAGGGGGAAATTTGGAAATAATGCGACAGTAATCCAGGCAGCCTGATGAAGATGAGCATGGCAGAAACCCAACTCTCTGGCGACCAGCAATTACACCCTCCCTTCTCAAACACGTCTTTTATATATGGAAACGGCAACCCAAACTGAGTGAGGGCTGTTCAGAGGACAAGATAAAGGGATGCTGGTAAGAGAGAGCCGTCGTACATTAAAAAATGCAAGGATATGCGCACTTTGACCTTGCTGTATTAACTTCCAACTGAAATTCTGAGACCTTGTTGTTTTTCATTAGGAAAAAGACATAACAAAACTTTCCCCTCAGCTGGCCGCAGAGTATCCCCCTTTGGAAAGCAGAGAGAAACCAATAGCTTTTCTGTTGCGACCCTATTTTCTTGGCATGTTGTCCCTGTTGGCCCAGATGGCAAGAATTAAAACATACTATTGCTATTTGCGTCTTGTCCTACCGAGTCGAACCCAATGATTTATGCTGTGAACACAGCACGCTGACCCATAGGACTAAATCAAGAGAAGTGATTATCTGATGTGGACAAGAAATCCCCACCCAATTGACTCGATCAAATTAGGTTTGATCAGACTAGATTAACTAAAATGAAGGAGTAATGGGAAATGTGAAAGAGGTGTTTGGCATCTAAACTTCACTCACAAAAAGCACATTTCTGTTTGAGCAGCTGTTTGGGCAAGAGACAAAAACTTATATTGATATTTAGACCAACAGCATGCTTGGAAGTGTGATATTGCTTTTATCCAACAGTTGAATGAACCAGAACTCAAAATTCTGTAGAATTTTAGAAAATACTGCCAGTTATATTAAAACATTTTGCCAATTAAACCAATGTTTAAAACGAAGCCAAAGCATCAACCATTGCGCATCGCACACTGCGTCCTAACCAGTCGTGACGCCATGACACACACGATCATTTCTATGTTAATCCAAGGTTCTGTCCAAACCATCTGTGACTGTTATATGATACAAGTGATAGGGGATTCTATTTTTGGAATGGTTTCTATTTCTACAACATTATGGATGACAGTTCAGGCACCGACTGTGTTTTGTATACTATTAAAAATGGTTTAATTTGAGTATGTGTAAAGCAACAATGGATCATTTAACTCAGATCTTGAAAATAACAAAAGAAACATGAACGTTCAGACTGTGAACTCACTTATGTAAACAAACGAGTGTATTCCAAGACAAAGATTTAATGGGATGGATTGTGATTAATTTTGTTGTGTCTAGTGTGGACAGACAAATTGCTTATTGCTGAATTCTAATTGCATCATAACTGGTTAGGACACGGTGTGACGGTCCTTTTCCAAATCAATACATTGGCGAATAACCAACACAATCTCATAGAAATTTGTAAGTATTTTACATTTTGGCAAATTAGTGCAATTTGTCCAGTCTCATTTGTACATTTTCGTACGATCTGCTCAGTGACAGTTCTGTTTAGGGCTGGACCATCCTGATTACTTTTTCTAAAAGAAAAACGTTTGTTTTTGTATGATTTACATTTTTACGAATTCATATGAATGAGTTATATACCTAGAAATTTGTTGGAAATAATTTTTTTTTTCTATTATTAATGGGGCAGATCATTCTACAATTGTGGTATCCCAATGATGATGTTTATACTTTTGAGTATATAATGTTAAATAACACACTGTGTTATTAACATATTATTAAATTGTGTTATATTATATACCTAGTGTATATGCACTAAATGGTAGGCCATACACTGCCCTCACAAAAAATAGTCACAGAGGACTCAGGTCCATCAGGATCACTAACGGCATCCTTCAGAATTACTCACAAAGCAGAAGTTATTGTTTAGCTAAAAAAAAAAAAAAAAAAGGCTGCCGTCATATGCATGAATCCCAAATATCAATTGTTCCCTTTCATTGGTTTCTTTCCAAGGCACTTCCAAACCCCATTTAAATGTCTAATAGAAGACATTATCTGTAATCAAGAGTGGCTAAACACAATACATGTGACAGGCGAAAAGCTCTGGAGCCTGACAATGTGAAGGTTACTCAAGAACAAGCCAGAGTACAAACACTTCAACTGATATTGCTCAATCACCAGGCTCATTAAACCATGTTAATGTGCTTGTCTCGATGAAATACATCACATTTCCTGATTCAAAACTGCTAGACTGATGAAAACTAGAGAACATCCTAGTTTTGGCAGGTGGTATACTTTGTTTTTCAGAAGATACAAAACATCTGCCTAAAGGTAGTTGTCCACGGGTTTGGAAAAAGGATCATTTCTTTAGTAGAAAAGCAAAAATGTAATCTGCTACTTATTTCACTCTGATGGGTTTCATAAATAACAGAATAATCAAAGACAAGAAAAGACAAGAAAGCTTTTGTTACAGCAAAAGTATAGAATTGAGCAGGCAATCAAAACAAAAGTGGAAGAAAGAACAAGCAATTCTATATAAAGCCTACAAACTGATGAGAGTGAAACACAAAGTCTCTCTCTCTATTTCCCACATAGACACAAAGTGAGTGTGGTGAATACATCAACAATATGCTCTGACTGCAGTCTTTCTCTCAGAAATTAAAGCAATCATTGGGTCTAATGCAGGCTGAGGAGATAGAGGCCTTGTGAGGGAGGAGAGGAGAGGGCTTCCTGTCTCCGAGAAATGGGCATTGAATTCTGATTACGGCCACCTAATAGAAAGTAATGAGAGAGGCTTATGCTCCAATGCCTTTTGCTTTCCTGGCCAGAGTAGCGAGCGTTCTCTACTAAAGGCCAAAGCACTGGTGCACTGATTGGGGCTGACACTGCAGCTGGGGGGGAGAGAATGAGAGAGAGAGAGAGAGAGAGAGAGAGCGAGAGAGGGAGAGAGAGAGAGAGCGAGGGAGAGAGAGAGAGAGAGAGAGAGAGAGAGAGAGAGAGAGGGGGGGGGGGGCAGAAAAAAGGAAAATATATAGAGGGTACGCACCATCAATCCGGCTGACCAGCTCCTCCAGTGCCTTCACTTTCCTCTGAATACCAGGCTGAGCGAAGGTGTAGTTGTCCTGGAGGGAAAAGAGTAATATAAGAAATGTAAAACTCTACACATATTTGCTCAATTAAATATATGTAAATAAATGTAAACACAAACATGTGTGTGTGTGTGTTGGTGGGGGGGGTCCTAAATGACTTTGCGTTTACAACACAGTTAAATCGAGTCTGATTTTGTGACGAAACTTGTTTTGCATGTTCAAGTTTTACTTAATTCCATTTTTACTGGTTACAACAGTACAAAAAAGTTATAACAATGTTAATTTGTTAGGAGTTCCTTATGATAATGTTACAAGTATTATAACAGTCACAAGTTAGACAGTATGCCAACACTACTTAAGTTTACACAGATGCCATAAACTTGAAATGAATAACACCAACGTAAAATAAAACTCACAATAATTAACTGTTCAAGTCTAACACACTGGCATAAAATAATTCAAGTAACACTGGTGTAAACTAATAATGAATAACATTGTCGTAAACACGTTACAAATAACACTATCACTTATTAGATGTTTATGATGGTATATTCTTGATAGGCGACAGTACTTTTTGCTGTACTGGGAAATATATAATTTCTAGAGGTTCTAGATTCAACATGCACAATATTTCTTCTGTAAAAAATAGTTGGTAAACGTAATAGTTACATAATACATTGAAACTGGCTAGAGGGGGACGAGTAAACAAAGTAGAGATGCGAACACAATGACACAATGGATACAGCACACACCGCAAACACCCCATACATATGCACATGTATGCACAAATGCATGCACCACTGCCCATCCACACTGAGAAGGAAACTGTGTGCTGGCATAGCTCAACTGCGTGCTGGGAATAGTGATCCCTATAATTAAGTGATAATATTCATCAAGGTCCTGTGGACCACAGTGCAGCTTAATTACCACATTCATTTCAGCCTACGTTAAAAGACCCTTCTTGACCAGACAGCTACTTAAGAGACCCCCACCCACCTCTATCTCTCCCCAAGCCTCAGTGGGATTCCCTTTGCGCTCCCACTGGAGGAAACCTAGACTAGCTATACTGCTCATAGAAATTGAGCACAAGTTCAGCTGTCAAAAGCCAGCGTTAAACAAGCTGTAGGTTAGGGATGATAAATTGGGTGGTTAGCTATGCAGAGATTGTCAGCCATGGATATAATCAACAGAAGTTGCAGAGCCATCATTCAAACCAATAAAACTGCTGATGTGAAGGAAGTATGCGTACAAGGAAAATAACAGACTGTGGATGTATGCATTGTATGTGAGAGGGATAGTCAACCGTAAACGGGTCCAAAGATACCTGCTGTGAAAACTCCCCCGTTAACCAAACTGTGTGAGGAAAAGATGTAGCATACGAGAGAGCAAGTTAATAACTTGGAAGGTCATATAAATGTGTGTGTAGGACAGAGAACAGCAAAAAAAAGAAAAAGGAAAAAACAACAGGTTTTAGGATAGTCTTGCACTTTTGCTTTCAACCTTCACTGACTACATTTTTTATCTATCTTACTCATTTACTGGAGTGCATGGAAAGACAGAAGCTGCTCCTAATTTTTAGATGAAGTTTAACATCAAAATCACTGCCATGATGACCATGAGAATGTATAACTTCATTGGAAAAATGGAGAGATGACAAGTTTCAGTGACAATAAAGGTTGACACCTTATCAAGCGGTCCGAGACTCCGAGTTATATCATACTTAATAGGGACACCCTCATACAAACTTTTGAAACTTACAAGTACATTTAGCGGCAAAGAAGATTTGTAATTGTATAGAATCTACATTCAAATGGTGGCTACCCTTTTCATTTGCAATAATTTGCACTTATATCAGTATTATCTGGCTTTTTACTCCAGTCAACTTTCATTGGATCAACCTCAAGTGGCTCTTTTGAGGGATCCAAAATTTGGCAAGAGGTAATGACTGTAGGGGAGTTAATTATACACTTTGGACAATCACCTAATTGCTTGCCAAATAGCATTGTCCCTTGGGCCTTGGCAACCCCAACAAGTGCAAATACCCAGGACTGAACAAAGAGAAGGATTTTCGTAATCAGTCTTCAACTTGCAAAGGTGGACAGACAGATATTCTGCACTATGCGAGTAGGTCTATGGCTCCATCTTTGATGAGACTTCAGAGAGTCAGGATACTTTAATGTAGCCTGGGAGCAGCTGAGGCGGCAAACACCCGCGAGGGGAGAGAAGTCATTAACCGATAAACAATTTCAGCTGTCCTTCAGGCTCAGATGTGCAGCCTCTGCGCTCCAGAGGTGCCTTAGATGAATACATGAATAGCTGGATCCCGACCATTAAAAAAGCCACCTCCTCTTTGCAGTGACCTCGAAACAGGACTTTAAAGGGGCAACACAATGAGGCGGCACTGAAACAGATGGGGCGTCGGCGGCCGAGTCCGTGCTTAGCCTACTTTCACAGGTCTACACCTAATCTTCAGCTGGAGCACTGACCCTGGAGGATGCTTGTGGCTCAGTGAACATTAACGCTCCATGCCGGGCTAATCTATCTCTGCAGGAGTCCCTGAGAGTTAGGGCAAACCAGCCCTGTTGTGGGGGAATGAGTGGGAATCATGTTTCGAGCTACAGTCACAATCAGGCCAGATCTAAGAACAAGGGCATCTCGTGGGCAAAGTCTTGCCTCCAACTCTTGCATACCTACCAAGTGCTAAGTGTATGTTAACAGTCAAAATTGACTCAGTAACAACACTCATTTGGGATACAAACACGTGACTATCAGTTTAATGTTGTTTCTACACTATTTTAAAACCACATAAACTGATGACAATGCTGTGCCCAAAATACATTTTTCTGGAAGGTTTAGCAAGTGAAAGAAAATATATGTAACACTTAACAGGAAGTATCATGCTATGTCATGTCACAAATACAACAGGTAGTTTAAACTGTAGCTGAAAAGTGAACTTTGTAGTTTCATGACATTTGTGAGGAGTCACCAGACAATATGCTCTTAATGGCTTTCTTTGTGGAACTTGAGGACTTTATGTTATCATTTGATTCTAAACTTCCACAGTCTCTGTCTGTTTATTGTTGGTTATTGTTTATGCTTCAAATACGATTTTGGTGCTTGCAGAGCTCCCCTGCATGACACTGCAGAAATAAAAAAAAGTAAAAAAAAGTAACGGGGCTCATGGATATGACTCCTTCCTTGTTTATGCTAACAAGGCAAAACTGACTCCAGCAACACTCCAATGGGATATAGAGCGAAAAGAGATCACCAGTTTAATTTAGTTGTTTTTCTGTTGCTTTAACTCTGTGAGATTGCCCTGGAGACAACATCTGATAAGAAACCCATTGGATGGCAGGAACTAAACAAGTTAAATGCCTCTTTCTCTTGCTCCTTGTATGTCATGTTCTGGAGACACATGGATGCAATGCAATTAACTCTGAGGCAGGAAGAGTGGGTCAGTCTTAAGCATGCATTAAGTCTCCCCAGAGACCTCTGTAATTATGTCTGCATTATTAAAGCACCCATGCCTTAATGAAGTGCAGGTGCTCTTACACACTGAACCATGGGAGCTGTAAATAATCCAGTATCCATAGTAATATCATTAACCAGCTCTGAACCAAGTTTAGAGGATCCTGAAATCTTGAAAAGAACAACTAGGAAGGGTTTGACTTGGACCACTATAACATGCTATGACAGAAATTTTATACTGTCCTAACTATATATCACTCACCTTCAGTGGATTACTAATCTCCCTTTGGCACTTGCTACAAAGGGACTGATTTGTCCGCTGGGTGAAAAAGAATAAAGCCACAGACTGAACAAAAAAGGTGATCTGAAATCAAAAGAAAAAGGTGGTGACTTTTTTGTAAATAAGTGAATAACTGTAAATCTGAAGAGATGAAGGCCAGTCCTTTGATAAGAAGTGTTGAAAAGATCCGCTTGATGCAAACAGCAGGCCTGCTGAAAGGATTTGGAGCTGTGATGATGACCCATGATAACCCGAGCACATAATAAGACCTCAGCTTTGTGTTATTCATGGAGAGGAGAGGGCTTTTACACTCTCTCTGTGGCTGCTGGTGCCTTTCCATTAGTCTAAGCAGCCCTCTTTTCCTCTCTGAATCGCTCCTGCTTTTCCAGGCAAAGCTGGATCAGAAATAACCCAGCAATGCAGAGTATGAACATCCAGGATCATGAGCTTATCTTCTGAAGCTTTCCTTGTCTGCATTCAATGCTTCCCTGGTTCACTCTTTTAAATAAACTATACTCTTCTTTTCTATGTCAGTCACAGAGTCTTAGAAGAAGAGATCACTGAAAAATGAAAATTCTGCAATTGTTTTTTTTTCCACCCTTGTGTTCCCCCCTTCCCCTGTGGAGTACAAAAGGGCAATCTGAAGACTTTTCACTACAGAATTCAAGCTCCAAAATGGATAAAAATGACACCATGTAAGTATAATATATGTTCCATGTGCTATATTCAAAGTATTCTGAAGAAATACAATTACTTACAGATTTCAAAACACATTCTTGATTAAACAAATTTGACTTGGTGCCAATATTCTGTTGCAAGACAAGCAAGAACTAATGGCATTTTTGCATTAATGATGTCAAACCTGATGCATTGCATCAAGGCACTTAGCTTTGATCTGAAAAGGGAATGCAGATAAGATTTAAGAGCTTTGATAAAGGGAATATCAGTATGTTTCTCACACTGAGTTATGGCACGGAATCAGACAACGTGAGATCGTAAGCCATATAGACTACTTCTATGGTCCTTTTTGGAGCCTGACAACTGTGTCCACTATGGAAAAGAGCTGAGAAAAGAAAATGGGGTTGGAACGATGTGAAGATGAATGATTGGCAGAATCATCATGTTTTGTTTCTTAACGTCTGTTGTCTCTCTCCAGTGAATTCCATGGCATAGCCTTTACATTATCTTGATAGACACAAAGATACACTTGAGAATGTATTCGCACAATGCACATCATATTCATGTTATTGTGGCCAGGGGCTGATGGATTTGCCTTTTAAAGATATGGTTCATGAGTTTAGTGCATTCACATGTGCATGCTTAGAGGAGAGTTAATGAGGGAGGTTATGTGGCAGGCATAATATGAGCGACAGGCTGCACTATCAGACATCTGACTGTGGGGCTCAGTGAGGTGAGACGGAGGCATACGGCTGTCAGTAAAAGAGGGACAGGAGAGAGTGGCAGCCAAGCAGAAAACTCAAGCTTTTCCAGCTGCCACTTCCTCAAGAGTGGCTGATTGAATATAATTGGCATGGGGGCAGGAGAATAACTCAGCCTTCTAAAAACAAAAGAGCGGCCCCTGCTGCAACCCTCGCAAAAAACACTGATACACACGTGGAATAAAATAATGCTTCTGTTGAACACATTATCCTACATGTGCTGAAACAAAATTTTAAACAATAGCCCCCTCTTGGTTAAACAACAGTTCAGAATATAGCCTGACTGTGCATAGAGTCATGCTGGCCCAGGGGGAAACAAGTAAAATTACACGCTGACCCAGTACTTTGTTCTTCACAAAGAGAGAAAAGGAGTGTGAAAAATTAAAATAAAAAACAGATTGAGGGACAAGTCTGAGTGTCTAAAGAGTGCTCTTGAGATGGTGTTGGTAGCTGTCTGGCTGATATGTTGTAGCTTCGCTGGTCTCAGCATGCAAGAGTGAAGGACATCTCAAACCCTTTGCTCTGAGAGGCGCCCAGCTGATAAGGATGAAAGAGAGCCGCTTCATCTGTATTCTCTCTCAACCCATTGGGTCCTCCAGAAAATTCACACTTACAAAAAAATAAAACCTAGGACGCATTTCCGGCAAGAGGTCTGACATGCAGTGTAGACTCTTCAAAGATCATGTGTTGAAGGCTAGAACTTGATTTGGCATACACATCATAGATAAAGAATTAATCAATGCTAAATGTGTAAAAGATGGAAGTAAAGGCTGGCAGGCAACTGTCTGAGCATGTGTCAATGCAATCTGCAGAGCCGCAATTCCAGTCAATAAACTGTTCCAATGAAGCAGAGGAGCAATTGGCCAAATCAAATTGTTAAGGCCTCAGGCCCCATTTACTTTTTTTGCCACCATTGAATGCAAATATTTATCTGATTATCACAAAATAACAAGCTCCACAGGCAATTAATTTGTCCTGGCTGTTTAACCACATTCGAGGGTGGGGGGATAACAGACGAGAGAGATAATAAAATGGACATATTACCTACAGGCCTGATTTCTGGTAAATACAACCGGGACTGTTTACCTCCAGTCTCTGTGGCTTATGTGAAACATTGAATGCCATTGATTTTAATACAACAAGGGGTCTCCTAATCACGGGAACTGAGACAAAATATAACAACATTTGCTTCTCTTTAGTAAATGAATGATTAACAAGTCCCTTTCTCCCTTTAACCAATTTCACACATTCCATTTCTGCATTTGACACCAACCCCCAAGAGCTACAATGTGCAAAATGGTTGCAAATGGTTCCCTTCCTTTTTCTTTTAAGTTGGCATACAGAGAGAAAAAAGGGAGGTAGAGAAAGGGGGGGAAGCCAGAGAGGGAAAAATAGGCTAAATAAGCAAGAGGTTCATTAATATCACTGAAGGTGCATTTTACTGACAAAGGGTCTCGTGAGGCACCTATTTATTTAGGAAATTAATAAAAGCGAGCATTTGCCCCAGTGCAAATGCCACTTTCTGTCCACAGCAGCAGTTCTGAGCAAGCCCCATTCCCCTACCGCTGTTCCTCTGACCTTGGTTCTAATTGCACGGAAGATCCCCAGGAGAACGTGTTTCCCCCTAATGGTTTATAAACAATTTTAAAGGGGCTCCACTTCTCTACAACCTTAATTAGTTTATGGTCCTCTGGCTCACACCCCTAAACCCCCTCCTATCCCGCTGCTGACAGAGGAACCAGTAGGGGGTCTAATAGTGGTGTATTAACCTTACCGAGCGGGACAATTTACGGGCTACTGCACTTGTTTAACTTCTCCCCGGTAAAGTACACATAATAAAGTGAACGATACAGTTATAAACTAGCCAAAAAAACATGTATCTCAAGGGGCAGACAATTTACAATGTCATGTACACAGTAATATAACATTTACTGAATATTGTAACATCAAAAAAATGACTTTTAAAAACTGTATAACATTATAGAGTTATAAAATCCTCAATATTGATCAGATGATGATGATCATTGTGTTTTCTATGATATAAATATTCTGGTGAAAAATGCGTTTATGTCAGGAGAACAAATGCAAACTTTGACTAACTGTAGGACTAACTTAGGAGATAAAGCAGCACATAACTCAATCATGGAAGCTATGATAAATACGTAATGCCAAGTAAGTAATCATGTTGATTAGAACTTATCCACATTGAAAAATATGCGCCCTAAGCTAAGCTATCTTTAAGATGTGATTATCTTTATTGAATAATTTGGCCAAGGGAATCCACGTAAGAGGATTGTGACAAAAGGTTGGTGGCAGATGCTTCCAGATGTCTCAAACGGTTTAAGAAGTGTGAAATGTTTGCAGGGAGGAGACAAAGAAACGTGAATAGAGCACTTTGCAGCATCTCATACATTTAACCACTTGGCTACACCAACTGATGTACATGCTAACATTTCTGAAGTTCTCCAATTAAAACAATTTCTGTAGTTCCTCAAGTCAGCATGTGAGACAGCATTAGACTGCTTTATATACACGAGTCAAACAATAATCTGGATTTAACATATGGCTGATACGAGGCAGTTCAGATATGATCTGATGCTTTAGTCTTATGAGTATGATTTTTATATGTGCGAGCAGTAGTACTAAAAAAAAAAAAAAAACCTAGAAGCAGCTGGAAGCCCGAACAGTGTGGTGCAAGAAGCGCTGATCAGAGAAAAAAAAAAAAAAAACGGAAGGGTAAAGTCAAGCAAGGCATCGGCAGCAGCAACTGTGAAACGGATCACAGCAGAGCTGTTCACATGAGCTCAATAATCTGCCTCCATCACACTCTCAAGCCTGTATATATAAACGCACATGTCTGCCACTCTCAAGTTTTTTCCGTCACCTCTTATCTGGCTTATGCCTCTTATTTGGCTTATCTCCATCATGCATTAGCTTTTCCAGAAAGGAAAACAAATTCTTACATATTCTTGTCACTTACCTCCACTTTCACTGCACATTAAAGGTATTTATTTGGTATATATTATATTGTATATTCTATAAAACCTTTAATGTCTGATGTTAACTGTAAGTAGTTACTTTGGGCTTGGTATAGTGTATTAAGCAATAAGCCATGACAGGAAAAGATCTGTGACCGGACTTCAAATTAATTCTATATTAATGTGCCAAGATACTACGAACTAGTTATGCTACAGAAGTTCTAGTCTGTTAACTTGGTTTACAAGCAACAAAGTGCTGATATTTTGCATTCCTCAGCTTGCCTGTGTTTGCTACATATAATTCCATAGTTCACAGTATCAAAGAGTTTTTTCAAACTAGAATGATTTTCTTTCTTTTGTGGAACACAAAACAAGGTATTTTGGATAAAGGTTCAACTGTTTGTTCAAAATATCAAAACCATACTGGTCCCCATTGACTTTAATTGCATGGACAAAACAGGGATTTTCATGTTCCACGGAAGAAAGTAAATTTTAAAAGTCTGGAGTGACTAAAATGTCATTTAGTACATTTAGGTGCGTAGGAATAATTCATGCTACAGCATATTTTTGGGCAGTCAAGCAACATTCTTAGATTCTTTGTACATAATTCACAATTAAATATAGCTGGGTTTCTATTACCCGTCAAATTGCGCAAATTGAAATTGCGAATTGAAAAACTCCAATATATTGCAAAAAAGTGTTTACGCTCCCATGAGGTGGTTTTTCAGGCCATTCAAAAAAAGAATATTTTGCAAAACTGCAATGGAATTATTATTATTTTTTTTGGATTTACAGGTCACCTGGCGTACGTAAAAGTCAATCAATCTTTAAAGGTGGCGCGGTATGTTTGGACAGAAAACGTGACTTTACTCATCTTTTAAAAACAAATTACGTGAATACTGTATTCTAAACAACAAAGAAATGCCACAATTTATCAAGACCTTGAAGGAGGGAGAAACACCTAGAAACACCTCTTACAGGGCTGCTCCCAAGGATAAGGGCTTTCCTTGCAATTAATGCTTGGATAACACGCCTACATCTCCTTCGATTAAAAATAATGGCTAGTGCGGTGGCTGCGATATACATAAACCTACCAACATCTGTCGCCATGATTTTTGGAATGACTTTATTGTGCAAAAAAAAACAGTTTTAGTCGCATAACATTGGTTAATGGAAACACCGTCATTTCAAATAGTTTTTTATCGACATTTTGAAAATATCGCAAAAGTTTTACGCAAATCTGTAATGGAAACCAGGCTATTTTTTTTGTTTTGTTTAAAGAAATTAATACTTTAATTCAGGCAAGGATGCTTCAAACTGATCAAAAGTAAAAGCAAATCCATTGTTACAAATAAAGCATCTATTTCAAATAATTGCTGGCATTTAAAAAAAAAAAAAAAAAAAAAAAAGTTTCATGAGAACCAAACTATCACACAAAAAGTGTTTTAGGCAGGTTGTGCAACACTGAAGACAGGAATAATGGCTGGTGTGAATTCAGCTTTGCCATCACATGAATAAATAACAATTTAAAATATATTAAACTAGAAAACAGTTATTTAAAATAGTGATAATATTTCACAATATTATGTTTTTTTTTTTTTTTTTTTGATAAAATAAATGCAGCTTTTGTGAGCACGAGAAACTTCTTTCAAAACATTACAGACCCTAAACATTTCAATGTCAGTGTATGTTAAAAATGTATTACACTTGCCATTGTACTGTTTTCTGAATATCGGCATGGCTGTGATTTGGTCATAGATACAAGGCCAAAGATCTCACAAGCACATATCATATGGGTTACTGTACAACTTCTAGAGTCGGCTTAAAGGGATACTTCACCTCTGGGAAGATGAATGTGCATTTAAAATAGGTCATTTAAGTAGAAGAAATGTGGAGAAATTTTTGAATTTGGAGCTTTCTAGACTGAGAAAAGCCAGAAAATGTATTTTTGGCTTATGTGGATGAAAGACAACAACTCCCAGAATGCACTTGCTTCGCTGCCTTAGGAGGCCACGCCTACCGGTTAGAGAGCACAGTTGAAAACAACAAGGCTAGCCTAAGTAAGTGATGAGTTTGCCAGGGATTTAGAGACCCAAAATGTCCGGGATTCGGCTTTTGCGTTCTACAGTCGCCATTCATCATGTTTACTGTGGCGAGCAGGACGAGGCTGACGGCCGCGGGAGAACGGCGCGAGGCCGGTGGCGTCATTACTGAGACGCGCCGGGTCTCGCATCTCTCACGGAGGAGCGGAAATTTTCTTAGCAAGGGTAAAGCGCACCTCAACCGATCACTTGTTTAGCGTTCATGTAAACACTACAGTCAGATTCACTGATCGGAATTAATTCAGTTAGATTGAAACGAGAGGTGTGCATGTAAACAATGAATGGCGACCGCAGAACGCAAAAGCCGAATCCCGGACATTTTTAACAGTCTCGCCCGCCGGACAAGTCCGGGAAAAGGAAGATGGTAACCCCTACTTACACAGCTTTCTCCTATTATTCAGCTTTCTCCACAGAACAAGAGCATGCTAGCTTAGCTTCTAAAGAAAGACGGCTGATACTGTGTACATTCTGTGAGTGAGATCCCACCCTCTATGGGCGGGTTGTAAACATGCGGAACAACGCCATCTACTGGCTGTAGTCTTTAGCCTCTGGACAGAAAATCCTCCGATGACGCAAAATGACGATTTTTGCGTCATCGGAGGATTTTTTCCAGACAAAAAAATACATAAATCTTTCCTCTCAGGGGGATATGAGGGGGGAAAGCATGGTAATTCGAAAATACTACAGGTTTTCTACTAATACAAAGCTTAATGCTAAATCCTGAAGTAACCCTTTAAATACTGGTTTACTAATATCTGTTTAACCTCTACAAATAAAACTATGGAAAAGTGGTAGTTTTGTGTCACATATACATAGTGTATAAATTATGCCTATAATCACAGACACAGATCAAGCAATCTGTCCAACACTTTGTAGTCTGACATATGGTCGCCAGTGTCAAAGCACGGACGTTGTGCCAGTATGTGTCAGCAGAGAAATATGGCCAACCTGTGCAAGAACCTCTATGTTCAAGTGAGCATCTGGTCACAGTAAACTGATCTTAGATTTGAGTTGCTGTACAAGAAAGCATATGAGGAACATGAGTGAGCGGTCACCGCTTCTTATAACAGCTGTCTCTCTGCCAGTGTTTTCCCTTGAGTCCTGCTGTCATCTGTCACACACTGGCTTTAAAGCTGAAGTGTGTCATTTCTGCACCACTAGTGTCACCAAACGGAACTGCTAAAATAAAGATTGCTTTCAAATAGGTCTCTTGAATACTCCTCATCTGTCATTGGTCAGGCAAACAGAAAGTCACCGTCCCAAACTCACACCATTGACTGAGTGTCCAAATTCATATGAATTTCATTCCTCCATTGAAGAAAAAAAAAACAAAAACATATTGAATAATGTAGTGTTTGCTTGCTTCTTTCATAAGTTCATAAATCGCAAAACTTTGAAAAAGTAGCATTCAATAGTTTTCCCAGTGGGATTTAAATAAATAAACTTCTCAGAACAGACAGCCTAACTGGGTTTATCTCTTACATTTCATTGGCGTAATGGTTTCCAAAACATCACTTCGCCCAAAGCTCCACAGTCAGAAGGTCATGTGTCGACTATTAACCTCTACAAAACACATTCAACACCACAGCGTTCACCGTGAGAGAAGAGTAAATTACGTTCTTGTTGACAGGAAGTCTCAGATCCACTCTATCTCCGACAAGCCTTGTCTCCTTCCCTACACCATGACTGACTGGAGTCCAAAGGTCTCCTCCTTCAGTTACTGCTCAATGTGTGTGTTTACATATCAGCTGTCCTCCTAAATGTCCAACACTAGGTGACGGTGTGTATTATGGTCTGCTGTAGCCTTGAGATGCAGTCTGTTCTACCTCATCTTACCACTGTTAAGGTTATGATTCCAACTTGTCATCCATCATCTTTTCACTATCTCCAACATTTGCACGTGATTGTCGCATTTCACCCGCTAGTGCAGGGGTTTCCAATGGACCACTGTGCAGCAAAGTTTAGCTCCCAACCCCAATTAAAGATACCTGAACCGGCTAATCAAGGTCTTACTAGGCATTCTAGAAACTTCCAGGCAGGTGTGTTGAGGCAAGCGGGAGCTAAACTCTACAGGACAGTGGCTCTACAGGACCGAGTTTGGACACCCCTGCCCTAGTGTCATTCATTTAGCCTTGTTAGCCTCTGCTTATTCACTATGGCAAAATGAATGAATAATGAACGTATAAATATCTCATACCTGTGAGGGGTGGGGGAAACAATTTATTCACATATGAATCGTGATTCTATCTTCCGTCAATTCGAAACGATTCACAATCGATTCAAATATCGATTTTCGAAACGTTTAATAATGTGATGTCGTTTCAAAGGTGGTGACAGTGCAGCACCCACCACACAGTTTAGAGAGTGCACAGGCTTGCATTGGAGGAAGCTTCATTCATAATGCTTATACTTGACAACAGCGGTTCATATCAATATCTTAACAAATAGAAAATAGCCTTAAATAATGTTTAGTCGAGCACATGTTAAGCTTTTCTTGCGATCTTTCCGTGTACAGGCTACTTTAGTTTTTACATATAAGAAGCATGTTCAACGTGGACGCGCAAGCGGTTTTCTGTGGTAACGAACAAATACCCACCTATAAAAGAGAATGAACATATCCTATATCTGAGGCTAAAGTAATAAATATTGAGAATGCAATGGCCTGTATTATATATCTCTAACCCCAAACGATCGGACACTGGTCAAGGCTGCGTTTCCCCAAAGCAATGTAAGCTTAAATTGATCCACCGATTACCACCAATAAATTTAGGTTTACAACGCAAACGCAAACCAGATCCAGATGAAAGTCACTTCCTTTCATAGATATGTCTGTCGACTTGATTCACTCATTTTAATGATGCAAAAGCTCACGCCATGAGAGGCAGAAATGAACACTAAGGGCTAGATTAAATTAACGCAGTTATGAGGTGTGTATAATTTAAACTAAATAACTCCCGCTCGATTGGGACTAGCAGTAGCTGCTGTTCATTTCTCTGCTATTCGATTCTTGATTTTGAATCTATGCATATATCGAATTAAGAATCGATTTCGAATCAAATCGCAGCATTCCAAAAGATTCCCACCCCTAATATCTGCAAACCCCGGACTGGCGAAAAAGGTGACGGGGGCTGAAACTGGTTGTGAGGAAGCAGGGAGAGATCATAGAAAATAATGCTAACATTTTTGTTTGAACGTTTCTGTATTGAAAAATAAAGTGGTAACCCCGGTTTCTCCTTCACACAAAGCAGTGCTGCTCTTACAAACACAACACATATTAAACATTAGATGGAGATTGGACGAAGAGAAAATGTCATCAAAACTTTCCTTAAGGCAGTCAGCACATTCATATAACAAACTCATTAAAAACTTGGGGTCCGATTTAAACTGGTAACGCAGGCAAAATTGACAACATGTTTTGTGACTGTTTTTGATCACATAATTTTCCTGACCGCTGCTACTAACAACTGTTTTTGAATTAGTGTCTCAAATTTAAGCAAAGGCATTTAAATGCTGTGGTTTGCATGTGGATGAGAGCATTGTTTCGAAAAGAAATGCAGGCTGTGGTGGTCCTTCAGGATGACCGTGTTGATTTGCAATCCGAGACGAATAGACACAAACTCCCGCAGTCCTGAGGCAGAAGCTGCTTTGTGGTGTCCTGGCCTGAGGGTTGGACATCACAGATAATGGCTTCTGCAGTGAGCTGCCTGCTTTAACACCCATTTCTCATTTCCCCTCTTCAGGGCTGAGAATACAGATGGATTTGCTTCTAATGGATCCACACGTGTACACACAGCAACCAGCTCAGCTAGCAAGGGACAAACAACACAGTCATTTTTCCAGGGGCTTAAGGTCTTCCTATTAATAAGTCATAACCCTTCAAGCAAGCATTTAGTTTGACTTTAAAGAGAACAGACTGCAGAGGAGGACAACCACTGGCTCATAGCTGCATGATCACATAAAACTAGGGCTGTGCAATTAATTGAATTTCGATTTCAATTTCGATTTCGGCTCCCAACAATCACCAAAATAGTACAATCGAGTAAAAACGATTATTTTGCCATGCTCTGTTTTGCAAGAACACTCTTATTTTGTCGTGTTCTGAATGACGCGCACATAAACTCCATAAACTCTCTCAGCTCGAATGTTGACTGATAAGACTTAAAAAGAAGCGAAAATGATCAACTTTAGTTACGATGCTGGCCCGATTGTGCAAGTGACAATTAGGTCATATCCCGACTCCTAATCGCAAGAGTGTAGTTTCAACGCTTGCCTTGTCCAACCCATTTTGAGAGACAGAGAGAGAAGACGCAGTACCGCTGAACACTCATGCGATTTGTGAAATTGCGCCTTGGAGAAAGTTTTAAACTGATTGATTTGATTTTATAATCTGTGTGGGTTAATTTAGGCTACACATACAATCTACTTGCTAAAGTGAATCAATGTTTGCGGGGGAATTTCCTGCATTATAAGTGGGAATTATTAAAGTACTTATTGAAGTATTATCTGTTATATTATTTATTTTATTTTAGTTTTTGTTCAAAAAGTACAATATGTTCAAATTTAGATTTTTTAAGAATTGTTGAAAGGTGTTTTTTTAATAAATGCAACACGTTCCCAAAGTCATCTGAAATAATCATGTTACACAAGCGTGGTTTCAATACTGACCAAAATAATCGTGAATATGATTTTTTTCCATAATCGAGCAGCCCTACATAAAACCATTCCAAATATCCAACTTTAACTTAAATCTACGTTTGAATATGAACTCTGGTGCTTTCTGCTAAACAAACAGCCTTGATTTCATTATCCTGTCCATGACTCATTATTTTAAATGAATGTTCCGGATTCAATGCAAGTAAAAAAAAAAAAAAACATGTTTACACACTTATAATAATCTATGGTGACACAGCCACAAAACTAAAAATAATAAAACACTATCCCCTGGTTTCACAGGCAAGGCTTAAGACTAAGATGCATGTTTGAGCGGTCTTAACTTAAAACAACTTGCACTGATATCTCGAAATAAGTAGTGCCATTGTTTTGTCTCAAGATGCACACCAGTAATGTTTTTTTCTTCTTTTTTTTTTTTTTTGTGAAACGAGGCCTAAATGTGCAAACAAGATACTAGTACGATACAATCACAGATACTATAAAAATCCCCCGTGGCGAAAATCAATATTTTAATGGTGTTTATATGTCTATGTGGTGTTTTTACAAGACAAACCATATATTTACAATTCAACACCATTACTGAGTATTTTCTCCTTAAAACTGCAGTGAACCAAAGACAAACTTGTAACCAATCAGTTCAACGTGTGATTGTCAACGAGTGGATCTCTGAGCTGGTGTGAGTGAGTGGAGGCGGGGCTAATTTGCATATTCACAACCACGTATACTAAATTAGGAGAGAGTGTAGAGTTATATTCAAGCTGTTTTAAGGCACGAAGAGAAAGATAAAAAAAAAAAAAAAACAACGTTTAAATATGTCATTTTGATGAGTTTTAAGGGATTACATTTTTGACAACAGGGGGACTTTAAAATTGATCAAACTGCAAGGATTATGTCTGTAGAACCAGAACTTTAACCACCAATTCATATAACTTCACAGTTCAAATAAGACAACATTTTGCACAGAGCAATTAATATGAATTATATTTCTATTTTAATATGAATTATATTTCCACACCTGCCCTGTATATGCATTACTGTAAATGCAAATTGTGTGTTTTTACAAACTGAGGAACCATTTTCTGTGGTTATCAGCAGCACAACACAAAAATTGTACATAGAGCTGCATTTAGCTTGAAATATTCTTTTAACGAAGGTTGATGCATAAACAAAACCCTTTTATAGTTACTGCAGAATGTACATCATAAAGCGCAATCTCAAATAATCAAGCAATACAATAGCAATGATATCACTCTCTATTGTCAAACACAGGTGGGAAATACAATACTTGTAATTAACAACTTTTTCTACCCTGCGCCTCAAAATGCAAGTGCTCTCCTGAGACCTGAACACAATTACGCACGGCTGAGACAATAAAATCACGCTAAAACTACACTTCCGAGTTAACAATCACTCTAAAACCCCGACACACGCACGCAGAGAGCAAAGCGCTGCAGACGCTAAAAACCTGAGAGCAAGTGTTCAGAGCTATCAGCAGCGATGGTGTGAAGGTGTAAAGAAAACAAAGGGTGGAGAAAAATCATTAGCACCTAAGAGAATCTGCTTTGTACACACAAATTACCGCAGTAATTAGAGACAAAATACCACAAAAGCTTTGGAGGGCCTGGAGAGCATTTCAATCTAATACCAGTGAGGAGGGTTGATTCGTTGCATACAAATGCTCTTTATGTGTGAAGAGACAATTGTCTAAACCCAGTGTGCGTGAGAGTACATTTCTGTCTGTACTCACTTCAAACACATCGCTGTAATTTGGTGTTTCTTTAACAAGTGCACTTTTGTGTCCCAAGGGTTGAATTTTATGAAAACTAATAGAATTCCATTTTTTTTTTTATATGATCACATTAAGATCTAGTAAGAACATAAATAACAGGGTTTTTTTTTGTGTGTGTGTGCTATTTTCCAAAAATCTCACCTTTAATTTTCAAAATTGAAAAAAATACATGATTTATTATAGGTTTATAACAATGTAATTCTAAAAAAAGAGTGAACTAATCAAAGCATTCCAATATTAATTTAGTGAAAACACTTTGATTACGAGTAAATCCCTATTCGCACTGGATTAGTATTACACCTGGTGACCTCTAGTCATTTGTAATAATTGCGAAGGTTGTCTGTGATCTTAAGGCGAGACACGGCAGGCAAAAACATTGTTTTTTTTTTTACTGGTCAATTTTGAGATTTTTTTTATATTTGTCTTCAATAACATGTCTTCTTTCAGACTGTGGTGAAAATACACATTTAGGTCTTTATTTTACTACACTTTGTCTGTTTGCGTCTGTAGATTTCGCGTAAATTCAACAAAAGTTGGCGTTGTAAATCATCCCGCTGCTCCGCGATCGCTGTCTGCTCTCTGTCATCACAGGCACCGTTAGAAAGCTCTCTCTCCACTGTACAATGCTGTCGGATCCAAATATGGTCATTTCCTTTTATCAGCAACCAATCGCGAAAGTAAAAGGGCTGAAAGCGCAACCTCATTGGCTAATGATAAATCTTTCAAGCCCGTTTTCTCAAAATTACCTTTCTCTCAAACTCCAAGTCCAAAATCTCCACTTCAGAAGCACCTATATACACCACACTTTCCAGTCTTGTACCTAGTTATATTATAAAGACATTTACAGAGAGATTTGTAAATATATTATTCCTAGCCTGATTTATATAACATTTTATTCCAAAAAACATGGCGAAAATCATTTTTTAAGGCTATTGAGAGTATATTCTGATTTACAGGATAACAAAAGTAGATATCCATAAATCCCTCTGTAATTTTTTCCCCATCTAATATGTCAACACAATTTTGAATCTGGCTTTATCCAATACTCAGATTTCGTTTTTTAAAATACATATACAATATAACAATATAACAAATTAGCACATATTTAATTAGATATTGCCTAATTTGCGTATTTAAATATTAAATTACAAAAAAACTTGTAATACATTTTTTTCTCATCTTAATGTAGGTAATCAACTGGGAAAGTTTCATGGTGATATCTGCTAGTTAAAAATTTTACCCTGTTCACCTGTAGTGTCCCGCCTTAATTCCGTGCGAATCGGCCGTGTCTGTAATTTGTAAAGTAAAAATTCCCCCGCAAATGACCTACCATATTTCGCCGAACACCGAGGTCACGTGATAATATTAGTCCCGTGCGAATCGGCATCTCTGTGATTTGGCAGGTCATTTATAATTTTTTCAAGGTTTTGTTTGTTTCCTGTGCGCTTTTTTATCCATCTTTCGCGAAGAATGGAGGCTGTGTTTGGAGTGTTTTGAGTGTTGGGTGCTGGGTCATATCGCTATACACCATACAACTATACAAATTTGCAGAAAGAGAAAGCTGAAAACCATGATTAGATGGAGATGAATGACATGTATAGCAGCATGCGGTAAGGAACATTCTTCTGTTTATGATGTATCATACAGCTAGACCTGTAATAACGACAAGACATTTCCAAGCAATAGCCTATTGACATCATATCTTATATATGTCAGTAAAGTCATAAAGACATAAAGTATATATGTATAGATAAGTCAGTAAATTCAAGTAAAATCACAGGCTTCGTTTATCCCGTGCGAATGCGCCACACGAAATTCAGAGGTGGGTGGGTAATTTCTAAATCACACGAGGTCCCCTGATAATACTAATCCTGTGCGAAAAGGGCTTAAGTTTATAACAGTGTAAATGAAGAGCAAGCCAAGAAAATGACAAATCAAGGTAAATATCAAGTCAAGTCAAGTCATCTTCATTTATATAGCGCTTTTAACAATGTAGATTGTTTCAAAGCAGCTTTACAGAGATAAGCGTATAATTTAAGGTAACAGAGATTGTTTTGGCTTTATAGCGGTTCTTTAATAAAGTTATTTTCCAGCTAAAAACTTGTCACTTGTGACTAGTTTGTGCTCAAAACGTTTAAGACCCCGTTTACACCTGTATTTAGCATTGTCCACTTGTGATCCGATCGACCAAAATGCATTTTAAAGTATTAGTTCCCTTAAAAATGAAAATTTCCTGATAATTTACTCACCCCACGTCATCTAAGATGTTCATGTCTTTCTTTCTTCAGTCGAAAAGAAATTAAGGTTTTTGAGGAAAACATTCCAGGATTTTTCTCCATATAGTGGACTTCTACGGGAACTAAATTGCCGTTTCAATGCAGCTTCAAATGGCTCTACATGATCCCAGCAGAGGAATAAAGGTCTTATCCATCTAAACGATCTGTCATTTTCTAAATAAAATAAACATTTATATACTTTTTAACCACACATGCTCATCTTGCACTAGCTGTGATGCGCCACGCATTACGTAATCACACTGAAAGGTCACAAGTGACGTAGGGGGAAGTACTAACCTAGTGTTTACAAAGCGAACATGCAAAGACTAAGTCAAATGCCATTTACAATTTTTTTTTAAGAAATAAAAGGTAAAACAATGAGGACATGACCTTTCAACATGATTATGTAATGCGTGGTGCATCGCATCTAGTGCAAGGCGAGCATTTGTAGTTAAAAAGTACATAAATGTTTTTTTTTTTTTTTTGAAAATCGATCGTTTCGCTAGATAAGACCCTTATTCCCTGCATTGAAACTGCAATTTGGATCTTTAACCCGTTGGTCCCCATTGAAGTCCACTATAAGGAGAAAAATCCTGGAATGTTTTCCTTAAAAACCTTAATTTCTTTTTGACTGAAGAAATAAAGACATGAACATCTTGGATGACGTGGGGATGAGTAAATTATCAGGAACATTTCCTTTCCACACTCTCCACAACATCGAATCTGGCCCCCTTTAAAAGAAGTTTGGACACCCCTGCCTTATAACTACGCCTACAAATGCAGCTCGCTAGTTTTTGGAACAAAGCAATCAAACTCAAAAAATTTGAATTATGAATAGGTCTTAGCAAAACAAACAAGTTTGAAATTGTATTCCAAATGACATTTTCAAATAACAGTTTGCAAAAACAGAGGAAAAACAACAAAATGATCTTCCTCTCCCGCTGGCTGACACCGTTAGTGGACAAATTAAATTAACCAGTTAAGTGAAAAAAATGTGTTTTAAGTGAGTTTAATTTCTAAGTCCACAAGGCCAAAAGGGTCCATTAGTTGCAGAAACACCCAATTACAGAGTCTTTTATCAACAACGAGAAAAAAAAGTGACAGACCAGGCCGCACGGGAATCTTTCACTGTCTTCCGGGAGAGGACTGTGGAAATATGGCTATGAGGATCGCAACCACCTACCTTCATACCGCAAAGTGAGTCTCTGCTGCGTAAACAACACGGGTGTTTTATGGCCTTAAATCAATTAGAGACGAGGCAGGCAAGACAAAGTGAATGTGGGGCGGGGGGGTCGCTTTGCTTTCCCATGACAATTCGCGCACCGCCAGGCCCTTTGGATAAGGAGGTTACGTCCTGTGGTGCAGAGTGAGAATATTCATCATGGATTTTTATTCCTGGACAGGGCCAAGCGAGGAAAGGCAAGGAGAGGAAAAGGAACGGGGCGCCTACACGCAGGGGAATCTCGTCACGACACATTCGTCTCTCCCTCTCTATCTCTATCTCTATCTCTATCTCTATCTCTATCTCTATCTCTATCTCTATCTCTATCTCTATCTCTCTCTCTCTCTCTCTCTCTCTCTCTCTCTCTCTCTCTCTCTCTCTCTCTCTCTCTCTCTCTCTCTCTCTCTCTCTCTCTCTCTCTCTCTCTCTCTCTCTCTCTCTCTCTCTCTCTCTCTCTCTCTCTCTCTCTCTCTCTCTCTCTCTCTCTCTCTCTCTCTCTCTCTCTCTCTCTCTCTCTCTCTCTCTCTCTCTCTCTCTCTCTCTCTCTCTCTCTCTCTCTCTCTCTCTCTCTCTCTCTCTCTCTCTCTCTCTCTCTCTCTCTCACACACACACACACACACACACACACACACACACACAGAGTGAATGTATCGGGCCCGACCGCTGGCAGATAGGGAATCAATTTACCTGAATCCCGTCCAGGAGCTTGCTCATGCACCAGAAGCTGTCAGCCTCGATGTTCCGCAACACCTCTTCCTGTAAGCTGGAAACATTGAAATTTTCCACCTCTTCCTCTGCAAAGAGCCAAAAGACAAAAGAAAATAAGAAAGATACAGAGACAAAGAAAGAGTAGAGAAAGATTAACCCTCACTACGGAAATCTTCAAATGTGAGATACAGTAGAATTGGAGGGCATATATACGGAAAGCATTTTTCTCTATTAAAACAGCTTAACACACAAATGCACAGCAGTTGTAACAGAAATGTCCAGAACATTGCCAATTTTTTGGACCATTGCAAAGTGTATTTACACTGATGGGCGGTGATTCGCATTGCCAAACATTTAAAGTGATCAGCATCAGATGCAGAAATAAACAGCAAAGTGTCCTAGAAAAGCCTTAATCTGCAAAGACCATTTTTTTTAAGGATGCTACACAAGACCATGTGCTGGATATATGCAATTTAAGCATTTTGTTGCACATATTTTAGAATAAATCTAGTAAAAAGTAATTAAAAGACGAAATAAATTATTAATCAATCAATCCCGCACAACAAATCTACACAGATTTAAATAATAAAATGGCACAAACAAATCATAAAAGAGGAGAGGTTTGTATACAAGAGTGTATTCTTGCTCATGTGGACTTGACGTTTTTGAATAGGTCACAGATGTTTTTGGACCTCATTTTACAAGCCTCTTGTCCTAATTGTGTCATTACTTTCAAATACAATAGTATGTAAGAACAAATACAAACAAATCATTTGCATAGATATGTTTAATATGTTATAATAATAATTTAAAATAAGTTGTGTGTGCCCATTTCTCTCTCTCTCTCTCTCTCTCTCTCTCTCTTTTTCTGACACACACACACACACACACACTTTTTCCATTTTCATTTAAAGTTTTAATCATTGTTTCTTCTTTTCATGCTTTTTTTTATTAGAAGGAGCCATATACACTAGACAAGCTCTTACTCAATTTTATTTCCGTGTTTTTTTTTATTTTTATTATTATTATTTATTTAGTACTTCAAGTTAAATAAAGATATTTTATTTTATTTTATTACAAGTAACTTTTTGATTTCAGTTTTAGTAAGTGACAATAGCACTGGCACATTTAAAAGAAAGAAAACTCCCATTTAAATTTGACATCCCAAGCCTTGCATGTTTCCACATTTTAATATGGCATTATGATAAAGCAAATAGTGAACAGGTTAATCATTTCCCATACCAAACACACAAATGAGTTTCTTCACTAAACGTCAAAATCATTTTCCCGGGGCAAAAGCCACTATAACTATAGGTTTATTTAGTAACCACTGCGAATGAGTCAAACCGCGGCTCTGACAGGCAAGTCACAGGTTGAGCAGAGGAAGGATATCATAGAACTACACACACACACACACACACACACACACACACACAAGTGCTGCTCTGTCTCCTTGGCAACATGAGTCTAACCTTAAAGAGTACGGCGAGCTCTGGCTGACAGGACCAGTGGGGCTGCTGGGAATATTCGCAGCGCTGCAGTTTAGCAAACGGCCGTCCAGTTTCCAGGCCGCCCACTGCATTAGTACAGTGGAAAATGCCACTGGTCATCTACGCTCATCCTAGACGGAGAGGAAGCCAAGATGGAGTATGACTCCCGAGATATGGCGAGAAAATGTAAGAATCTGTAGAGTTTAGGCCTGAATGACCTCCAAATGGCAGACAAACTCATTGTGCTTTCACATAACGGCCTTCCGCTCAGGAATGAAAGTACTCACGAGGCATCTGAGTGTGTGTGTGGGGCTTTAATAAGGCAGTGTTAATCTCTCTAGTTGTGAGAGTCCCTTAACAGCACTTTCACTCATCACAAAACAAGGACACACAAAGAGGTGCTGATCAGAAGATGAACACATAAAACAAGACAACAGCACCTCCTGTGGGCAACTGGGGAGTTGCAAGTAAATGATGGAATTGCAGTGGCCTCAAAGTCTGAATGTCATTGCAGTAAATTACAATATTAACCCTGTAAAAGCCTAATATTGTAATGTAAAGCCTAATAGCTTGTAATGTAAATCAATGGGATTTTTTATTACACTAGGCCTATAGCAGACTACTTGCATAGAATGCTTATACATATCAGTTCTCACTCTATATCTCCCAATAGTATGTCATAATAAAATTATATTTCATTGATTTAGTTTTATCAAAGCTCTGTAGTTTTTATTTATTCTAAAAAAATATATATATGTATGGATAATAAAGTTACTGGACTTCAGTCCAGTAAATGATCATCCTGAAATATTAATATCAATACAAAAGCAATTATGTTTACTTTATAAAAACTTTATGTATCATTACTTGAAGGGGAACATTTTTTAAATTATACTAAATGCCTTTCTATTTGCTACAAAACAGTATGATCTATTAATCAAAGGACAGAAGACATTTAGTAGATTGATTTAGCTAAATTGTGATCATGTTGATGATTTAGAGGACTTAGAAAATTGCATATCAAATATGACACAGAAGGCTTTATAGTGTTATAAAATAATAAATGTTAAAGCTGCTGCAGTCCATTTTTTTGTGTTCAAAATTTACTCTTTTTTCGGGCTGGGCAACGATTAATCGCCATTAATCGCATCCAAAATAAAAGTTTGTGTTTACATAATATATGTGTGTGTACTGTGTATAATTATTATGTATATTATTAACACACACACACATGCATGTACATATTTAAGATTTTTTTTTTTTTTATAAAATATTTATTTTATATATATATATATTTTATATATTTCTTAAATATATGCATGCATATGTGTGTATTTATATATACAAAATAATTATACACGGTACACACACACATACATTATGTCAACAAACTTTTATTTTGGATGCGATTAATCGCGTAGCACAGTACCTGTGTGACTCGTCATAGACAAACAGACAAAAGTAGTTCCGGCTACAATGTTCTTCGGCAAGACTCATGCAGTTCTGCTTTTTAACCATTAGAGCACCAAAAGTTACAGACTGCAGCTTTAAATCAAGTGTTAAGGTCCTTGCACACAGAGGCTGAAATTTTCGTATTTTCACGTTTTTTTTTTTTTTTTTCGTATTCGTCATTCGGTGGCTCTGAATTGTCAAAACACCTCTCAAAATGCTTGTTACAGATGCGAAAAAAGCAGAAAATCGAACCCGATCCGAAATATTTTATGACGGACTAAAGTTTCGGAGGCCGTGTGTGAACGTGATTGACACAACGTGAGGTTCGTATTTATTTCAGACGAGAATTTGAAAAAAAAAAAAAATTAATTAAATAAAAAGGCATTTAAAATAGGTTTTACATAATGAAACAAAAGACACTGTTTAAAATGAGGACATTAGTATCTGGACAATTTTTGTTTGTTATGGACCATGTCCATAATTAATGTGAACAAATACATCTGTTTTATACTCTTGACACCTATGTGAGCTTTAAAAACCATTGCAAAAAATGAGTAAAAATTCAATTTCAATTGAATGCGATGACATTAGATCTAAATACTTTCCTGGAAACATCATCCTTGTGTTCACAATACACAGATTCACACATCTTTTTGGTTCTTATTTATTTTCACGTTTTCCAGAGGTGACTCAATGAAGTATGACACTGTTAAATGAACCGAAAAGCATTGCTGAAGTGAGAATAAGAAGGTTCACACACATACATGTACGCATAAACACAAATTCACAAAAACAGAAGGCGCACGACTCCGTGACCACAGTTCCACCCTGTGAAGTCACCGTCGCACCATCTGTCTGGACGCACTGCGAAGGAAAAGAGCAGATGTCTGTAAAGATACAGACCAGAGTCGACAACGTACCAACTGTACTGCCTTCTGCAAAAAATCATATCCCAAGGGTCTTTGCTGACATATTGCCACTTTACGAGTTACACAAACCAGTTAAAGTGCTGCAATGATCGGTTGATAAACGTAGTTATCATAATTCATACATTTAACGCTTAGGAAACATGTCTTGTTATTATCATGAAAACAGCCGTGCTGCTTAATGGTATTTTGTGGAAATCAAGATACTTTTTTTTTTTCAGAATTCTTTGACGAAATTGTTTGAAATACATTTGTTTTTGTAATTATTTAAAGGTCTTTTCAATTGCATTGCTAAATTAAAGCATTCATTTCTATTAAAAGCTTACTGACCTCAAACTTTTCTAAAAAAAAGTTTTCTAAACGGTTAAATGACGTATGAGTATTGATTGATAACTTTTGGGTAAAGTTAATGGACCGCTGAGCACTATGAAGCGGTGGATTTACAATCTCCTCTTATATTATATAATCAATAGGTAATAATTTTTTTTTTTTTTTTCAGTGCATTTATTCAGGTTATGTCTTTAATGATTTATTAATTTCACAGGTCTGAACAATGTCAAGACTGCAGTAGACTTTACTCTGAATATGTTCTACACAATAAAATGAGGAACTTAGTAATTTGTAATTATTTGACTAATTATTATTATAATGACAAAATCATTTACACTTTACATTTTGTAGTGATGTTTCTATTTTATCTTGATCTTGTTTTTTTTTTTTTTTTTACTCAAACTAGCAGCATTAAAGGAATAGTTCACTTCAAAATGAAAATTCAGTCATCATTTACTCACCCTCAAGTTGTTTCAAACCTGTATGGATTTCTTTATTCTGCTGAACACAACAGAAGATATTTTTAAGAATGTCGGTTACCAGAGAGTTAATGAGCCCCATTGACTTCCATAGAAAAAATAAATAAATACTATTAAAAGTCAAAGGGGCTCATCAACTGTTTGGTTACCGACATTCTTCAAAATATCATCTTTTGTGTTCAGCAGAATATAGAAATACATACAGGTTTGAAACAACTTGAGGCTGAGAAAATGATTACAGGATTTTCATTTTGAAGTGAACTAAATATGTAAAGACCAACTCTGCCCATGGTCATGAAGGCCAGTACCGCTCCGCATGTCCACTAAAACATCTCCATGTTTTGTTACAGTTGGTTGAGGCCTGTGTTTCAGTGAGGTTCTGACCAAATTCAGCCTTGAAGGGGAAAAAATACTGCATATGCTTTTTTATAAAAAGCCGCTTTTTCCACCGTCAGCCTAGTTCTAAGAACGATAAGGAACGGTTCCAGTTTTATTTCCACTTGAGCTTTGTTCGGCACGGCATGAATACAAACTGTTCTCGGCCCAGAATTCTCAGCACAGTTAGTGATTGTTTAATGATTGTGGTTTTAAGAGATATTCGTCTCCTTGAGTTAGAGATGAATTTCTAGGTTTTTAATGATGGTATAAAGCAGTGATTTTCTATTCCCATTGCTATGGTATATTAACACTGGGATTTGTGCTGTTTAGATGAGGTTCAGACAAAGTTTAGACAAAGTCCTCTGGAAGTAAGTTCAGACACAGTCTGAGCATTGAAACAAACGTAACTAAGATAATTCAATAAACCCTGCTAATTCCCGCCATCACTGCTTTCTGCTCTTTCAGGCTTAATATAAGACTAAGTTAATACAGTTTTGTTTACCATACAAATACAGATGGAGACTCGAGAACATTTTTGACATATAGCCTAACAAAAGAAACTGACTGTGCCTTCTGTTATAAAATAGCTTTTTTTTGCCGTGAATTCCAATAAATTAACCCAAAATGATGGCAAACATGTTGAAAATTAGCCGATAGACTGTTCATTCATTAAGTGATAAGCTGTTTCATCACAAAAGCAGTTTATTCAGGGTACTGAAGCGGCATCTAGTCTCCTCGCCAGTGTACTTGCGTTACACTTTTCTTATTTTTTTCTTCTTCTTTTTCTTTTTTATCTTGGAGGTGCACCTTAAAGGGGCTGCTTATAGTAAGCCTGAAAACCTTGATTGGCTGTTAAGGTGTGTTTAACTAGAGCTGTATCTTAAGTCGACTGGAAGGTGGAACTCCAGCAGATTTGACAAGATTGTACTATTGACTGAAATTAGAGATATTTTTGAAGACAAATTGAACCACTCTTAAAGTCTAAGTGAAGTGGCTGGATGAGTGCAATGTTTATATGTGTTAATGAGTTTATGATTGAAACTTGAATTAAGAGAGGGATCTATTGAGAATCTGGTCTACTTTAAAATAAATAAATAAACAAGGAGCAACATTAACATTCTGTTTTCATCAAAGCCCTGCAAAGCCCAACCTGACAGCTTGTGACAGTCACAAGGCGCGTTTCCATTACAGATTTGCGCAAAACTTAGGCGATTTTTCTAATTATCGATAAAAAACTATGACAGCGTTTCCATTAACCGATGTTATGCGACTAAAACATCATTTTTTTTCTCTCTCGCGATAAGTCATTCCAAAAATCATGACAATGGACGTTGGTAGTTTTATATATATCACAGCCACGTACCGCACTAGACATTATTATTATTAATGGAAGGAAACGTAGGTGTGTTAGCCAAGCATTAATGGCAAGGAAAGGCCCTTATACTGTGAGCGGCACATATGAAGTGTTTCTGGGTTTTTCTCACTCATTTCTGCTCCGAGGTCTTGATTGTGGCATTTCTTTGAGGTTTAGAATCCAGTATTTCTGTCATTCTTTTGTCTTTTATGAATTTAATAAAGAACTCTGTCTAGTATTCTGTCCAAACACACCGCACCTTCTAAGTCAGGTGACTGTAAATGCGCAAAAACTGTTTCCATCGCAGTTTTGCGAAATATTCCTTTTTCGAATTGCCTGAAAAACCACCTCATGCGAACGTAAAAACTTTTTGCGATAAATGGGAGTTTTTGCGAAATTGATGTGTTTCCATTGGGCGCATTTTCAATTCGCAATTTCAATTTGCGCAATTTGAAGGGTAATGGAAACGAGACTACAGTTGTATACAAAAATAAGAAATAAAATAATTAATTCATACATGATCTTTATACAGATTATCACTTTCTATAAATTTTCTGAAGAGCTTGAAACAGCGCTGTTTCCTTCTGTGCGTGTCAGAGTCAGAGAGCTCATTCGCTCTAGAGCTGTCAATCATATTATGTGATCATAACGCCTGCCATTCTGAATGACAATATTGTCTTCATTTCCTCGTTCTGAGTTGCGCACGGTTCCACACACAAACAACTGAGAGAAACGTTTCTACGGATAAAACATAAAGCCAAATAAATTTATGATTAACATATGACGTGTTTTTCAAATGGTTTGGGGTATTTTAAATCTAACAATAAAGAATGATAAATGCTTACATGTGAAATGCTAAGCAAGTGTAGCGTTCAGTTTATTATAAAACGCCACAAATAATGTATGCAGGCCCATTATTTAATCAAAATCCACTTTAGATCACAGTTGGAAGTTATTACACACATTCCATGATGATTAAATAATGGGCCTGCATACATTATTTGTGGCGTTTTATAATTTGTAGTACCAAACTGTGTAGTACCAAACTTTATTTATCTTAATTTACTGTTGTATGTTGTGCAGCGGACGATGTTAAAGTCAAATGGGGAAAAAACGAGATACGTACATGAGAAAAAATGTATTCTCAGTCAGCGCCACCTATCGTGCAGGAGTGAATTAGCTGAAGGCAGTCAATCGTTTCACATTCAGCGTGGAAGCTCTTATAAAAATAAATATAATCTCCTTTAATTTGAAAAAGATGACCAGATGGCAATTGCCCATACACTGTGCTGGTACATGCTTGGAGCAATAGCGTGAATTAAATATGTCTATAAAAACCTAAAAACACTTGCTCAACTCTGGATATGAACTGTGAATTTTGTTAAATTCATTGTGTCGTTACGTGCAGAAACTGCTCATTCCACACGTTGTTACATGACATATTTTCCATACATGTTGGTCGCCAAACTCCAGCTTCGACCACATTTGTGCAGTAAGGCAAAGAACCATTTTGTGTTAATAAACTGAAGTTCAGAAGTTAATAAAAGTGTCTGAAACATTTGAATTTTGAATCTCATGCATAATACAGAGCAATGATTGGACGCAAAGAGTTCCTTTTCATGAGTAATGTGAAAAACGCTTCGAAACTAATGACATAGTTGGCTTATTTGCCTCACATTTTGTGGTGTTGATTCAACTTTGCTTTTCAAACCAGAAGAACAAAAAGGCTCAGAAAAAAATGTAAATAAAAAAATCACGCAAAAATAGCCAGTTTAACATAATGAGTGCTATCACTGTTTTCAACAATGTGCAACCAGAATATACGTGTAAACATAAAAAAAAATGTTTTAGTGTGTTATGATCCTTTAAATAAGAAATACGACCCCTGGTTTTCATTGTGCACACAGGTCTCTCTACTGGATCAACTTCCCCAACAACCAATGGATAACCTGATGATATGGTTAATGAGTACTTGGTATTAACGATGCATACCGACTGAAAAACTGAAAATTGATTATACAGTTTCTGAATTTGTAAGTGCTGAGGATATAGTTTAAGGGATATGATGAGGGAATGTACACAAATCCATGAATACATGAATTGGACAAAAACCTTTGAGTAACAGTTCATTCCTTCAGCATGATCCTTTCAGTAAACACAAATATAAATAGAGACAGAACTGTCAAAGTGAGGTAACCATAAAGAGGCTGTAAGCACAATAAATCCCTTCAACTAGAGCCAGGCTCTTTGGCCTCTGCTATCAGTTCCTGTTGGCCTGCATCTTCTTTCTGCATACAGGGGCGAAGGGTAGATTCCCCTTGGCATGCTGAAGCATCCAACTGCAAGGAGCTGGAATCATTACTGACGTCTGACTACACATCCCTGTAGCGCCATATGCCCTCTTTTTGCAGGCTAACGTATACGGTCAACATCAGGTTAAAGGACGCGGTAAGCTTTCACCAGCCTTTTAAACCATCACCCAAGACAGCCCTGAGGAGCTTTCTGGAGGATTATGCAATTTGACCCCCTAAGATGTCCTTAAGATTTTAACCCGGTACCACCCACTATTGCCCCCTGTGTTGGTTAATGAGTATCGAACAGAATTCACAGACGTGTAATTGAAGGCAAGGTTAATTAACATGGAACTCAACTCGGCAAACATGCCATTTCAACACGGTAAAATAACGATCGTTGGGTTGGTAATTACTGAAGTTGAGCGGAAAGATGAGGTGTAGATCCATATGTGATTTATGGAGATCATCATCAAGTTGTAATGAAGAAAAAGTCAATGTAAGGAAGGAACAATTTGAGAACAGATGAACGAGTTTCACTGGAAGTTCCAAGAGGAAGTTTTGAGGAGGGGCCCAAACTAACTCATTTCATGTTCCACAAACACCAAAACAGCCTTTTTTGAGGGGCAAATACCCCCTCTGGGACTTAATTAGGTAAGTATTTTCTGTTGTTGTTTTGCTTTTTAAAAAGGGTTCAGTCAAAGAAATAAACTCACAGAGATACCAGATTTTGGTAACTGACAATCTGAAGACAATGTGCTTGCCTGAATGCTAGGGTGTTGTGGGTGGTTGACTGGGCTTTCCTAATTGATTGCAAAGATATTTCAGGTGGTTTCTTAATGACAATGTCAAAAAAGTCCAATGCTGTGTTCGAAATCGCCCCCTATAACCTCTTTCACTATTCCCTACATTACTCCACTAATAAAGTCCACTTGAAGGAGTGAATGAAAACGAGTGAGTGAATTCAGACACTGCGTGCGCCGGAAGGGCTGCCGCTTCTGCTTGTTTGTGCTTGCCGTTTAATAATAATCATTTGAAACTCTGCCGTCAACATGTATAAACCTTAATTAATCAATTTAATAATCAATTTAAAAGGAACTTGTTTAAAAGTAACAATTTAACTTGTATGATAATATGCTGGACCAGCACGGTTTGGAAAATGGATGGATAATTGATCTCCTGGCAAAACACGTGAATTCATTCAGCGTGCGACTCACAGTGCATTATGGGTATTCTCAAGTCGTTGAGCGTACATCGGTCATACACTCGTTATTGCAGTGCATTATGGGATTGAATGAGTGCACTCAATGTCCACAACGGTTTTAGACACCACTACAAATGGCTGTCCCCTCAAATAGTGCCCTATTTAAGGGTATAGGGAGCGATTTTGGACACAGCCCAAGTCTTTATCAAATTCTCTGGTCTCTAGATATGACTAAAGTGCCTCAATGGAATTATAAATGTGGTTTTCGGCAGTTATTATAGGCCAGGCGAAAATCGGTCAATCGATTCTGGAAAATGGTGAGGGACAACGATGAGGGATTTTTCTTTTCAGACTAGAACTCTTGTGAAGAAAAGAAAAGGAGAATATTATTTAACTCAGAATGTATTATACACTACTGTACAAAACTTTAGGGGCCAGCCTATTAAAATTAGGCTGCGGAAAATTCAGGAATAAATGACATTAAAACATTATATAGAAACAGCTGTATTACTATTTCAAATTGTTACTATTTATTCAGTATTTTGAACAAATATATCCAGCCTTAAGTGAACAGTAGAGCAAGTAAAGACAAAATGCCATGGAGAGTTGCTTTCTCTCAGCGAATATGCAGAAAAATTCAAATTTGTGTAAAAGAAAAGCAAATAAAAATGTAACGAAGACAAATCAAAGTGTCTTCATCTGCAACTATACTCATAGGAAGGTTATGGCTCTTGTGTGGGTTTTGGCCCATGGATCCACTTAAGACTACATAAAAAATTCTGCAAAACTGCAGTAGTTTTTTGGGCCTCAAAACTGCTCACCAGTGGCATAAATGGCTCCCTGGACATGTAACCATAGCAATTGTTGCGACTTTCAGAAATGTTACGATGTTTTTATTGCTGCTCTGTGTGCAAGAGTGGGAGTGCGTTATGCAGAACGGCTGGAGTCCAATAAACCTCAATGCTTGAAATATTTTGATTTGAGTGTGTGGAGACTTGGGTAAAAATACAGGATAAACACCACAACTCATTCGCTGCCTCTACAACCTTAGAATGCAAGAGCAGCAGTAAAAGAGTTGAGCTTCCCTGAGTGTGATATATTATGCAAGATTAGCCCATTAAAGAATTAATTTGCCTTTATTAGAAGCAAAAGGGGAATCATTACATGTACTGTAATCGGAAACTCATGAGCCATTAAAAGCATGGCCAGACAATAAAACTGTACTTGTAAATTGACACCAAAAATAAATAAATTGATAATTCCGAAACATTTTTCACGGGTGACCAAGTGACATTTCCATAGAATACTCAAAGAAATTATTTTGTTAATTGTTATAAACTACACCAAGTCAAGCATGACACGCTTCACAGATGTAAATGAACAAAAAAGTGATTTCTCAGAGCTAGGATCTGCGCAGAAATTCAATTTATAGCTTTTTATAGCCAAGTAATTAAACTAGATCCAAAAATATTCAATAACCGTGATTAGTCAGAGAAAACGAATGACTTTATGACAGGGCAATTTTTCCTGATCATTCTTGGCATTTTACTCTCAGAGATGAAAAAAAAAATGAATATGCAGCTCAAAAAGCTAGACATAGCTCAGCTTATGGAAGAAGACAAATTGGAAGCTTATGGAGAATGAATCGTTTCAAAGTTAATGTTATGTTATCTGTTAACGTTATTTGTTAATTATGTAATGATGTAATTACATTATCTATTTCTGTTAGATTATGTAATCCTAGTTATTTGTTGATGAGTTATTGCTATGTTATAACTTACCACTATGCTAATTAACAGTGTTATGTTACATTACATTGTTATTTGTTAATGTTATATTATATGTTATTTTGTTATTCCTTAACATTATGCCATTTGGTAACATTATGTTTTTCCACAGCATAACATTATCTGTTAATGTTGCATTGTGTTATTAATTAATGTTACACTGCTGGTTAATTTTTGATTATTTGTTACAGCTATTTTATTTGTTAATGTTATTTTATCCTGTTAATGTCACATTGAACATAATGTGACAAAAATGCTGTTATATTATTTGTAACGGTTACATTTTCCATTAAGGTTACATTATGTTATCCCTTAATATTATGCAATTTGGCTATACAGTCAAACCAAAAAACTGTGAAATAGTGGACTACCAGTAAAGATTTATAACAATTTGGGACCAAAATTTATTCAGACACTTTGACCTGACCAAGTTTTGCTAAAGTGTGTTTTCTTCAATTGCTAATGCAACATTTTTACACCACAGACTGAACAAAATTAAGCATTTCTTGGTAATTGGTTGACCTAAATTGGTATTATCTTATCAGCCCAATTAATTTGTGAAATAGCCAAACAGAAAGATGGCCAAAACCAGTGAAATATCAACTGATTTGATAACTCTGAGTTCTAGTCATATTTAATTATCATTTTCTAAACTATAGCCTAGCGAATAAACTGTGATAATGTGAGAAATTTTGAAGGTGTCTGAATACATTTTGGTTTGATGGTATACCATTTAAGTTAGTACTTTTAATGTTACCTACATTAATGTTAGGTTTTTAACATTGTACAATTTATTAATGTTATATGACATTATTTGATAACACTGTTGCATTGCTCTATAGCAAATTAGTGTGCTTTAAAAGCAAAACTGTCAAAACCTGAAGGTCAAACTTAAATGGAAAGTTGTGCATTATTTAACAAAATCAAACTGCTGGTATCTTTTAACCTAGCAACAGGGCTAGGGCAAGTCTCAGAGGGAACTCCACCAAGAGGAAAATAGGAAAAAATACCTGCCACTAGACATCTCAGGCATCCCAAGGCAGTCACTTAACAACTCGTTAGAGCAAATGAGGAAAGTTAATCAGACCTGCATTAAAATCAGCACTGGGCTGAGTTCTTCAAAGCGAGAAATCCGAACAAACCGATCCTCATTAGGGCCTCGATTGTGGGTCACACACCACTAACTGTTCAATTCAACCATGGAGGCCTGTGGCACTTAGTCAATGAACAACCCACAAAGGCCTTCCAGAAGATGGACTGAAAGCAGGAGTCAGCGGTTGCAAGGTTAGGGAACTTAATGCACATGACGTTAAAGACATAGGCTATTTGGAATCTTTCTGAACCATGGTGCCTCCAGGATGGGTACATGCTGGACATCCACCGGGAACACTCAAGCTGAAGGAATTTTATCCTCTACAGAGAGCAAAATGGAGTTGTGAAGGAAATCGGCTAGCATGTATCTTCTTTGATTGACTAACTCCTCATGCTAACCAGCCAAACATATAAAACAATAGTGCAGTTTAAAGACCACACTAAATTCTGGAGTTTTGAAGGAACCCTCAAAAGCTTATCAAAAGTTTACATGATGCAAGAGTCCTAAGGTTGCAAGGTCACTCCATCTTCGCGCAATGAAGAATGTTTTCCAGCACAAAGTAAAACTCAACAGAAATAGATGGTGTCCATCTTCAACCACCATCTCAAATCTTTGATCTCCACTATTCAGATCACCAAGATAACTCTTTATTCCTTCAACCAGCACTGATGGTGTTGACCTCAGTAATAGTTCACCTAACTCAGTCGATCTTTAACAGTTGTGCCACTGATCCACATCAGCCCTCCAGAACATTACTCTTGGGGAATCTATACATGAAGACGATGTAAATTATCTTCCTTCTGAATCAATAGTGTACCACGCTACTCCAAATACTATTTCATCACACACTCATTCCTTTTAATTATAAAACTTTATAGTCGCCTAATGGGAAAACAGCTCCGGTCCGGGAAAAAAACCTGGAAAGAACAGAGGAGCTGAAGAACAAAACCTTCCGAGACAAAGTGGCTGCCTGATTAGATGGAGACTTCCATGAAGAACGGCACTGTAGATTAAAAATATCGATAGAATAGACATATGTAGCTTAACGAGCTATGCAAATGAAGCCAAATGATTAAAAGAGTAATGAATGGGGATATTGAAAGGGTCTGGTGGTTCTGAAACTTTTATTCACACAGAGAACTATAAGCCAAGGCAAATGAAGATGACTTTAACTAAAAATGTCTGATGTATATTGCAGAGAGAAAATGGCTCCAATCAGATTTCTACATAACTTCCACAAGTCAAAAGTGCTTTCAACAGATGTGTTTAATCAGTCCACCAGGAAACCAAGTCATGTTTCTACATTAGCTTGTGCAATTAGTGCTTCTGATGAAAAACTATTTTCACTTAAACAGACAAAATTGTATGCTCCTGTCTTCTGTGGTATGTAAAACAGCTTGCAGACAGCCTTTGATGCAGTCTATTATTGCAGGTATCATAGATTTAAAGGAATAGACTAGTTCACCCAAAAATGAAAATGTGTCAATTTACTCTTGTTATTGCAAATCCATAGGAGTTACTTTCTTATGCGCCACCCACTAGAGGTTTGCCGATATATAATTTTTACTGATTTATCAGCACCGATAGTAGCTTTGTGGAACAATCTGTTATTGGTAACAGTGAAATAAAAACAGTCACAGGCTTCGCATGGAGTTTGTAGTGACATGCTTTGTACATTAAGAAGTGGATTTAAAATGCACAGAGAATAGTATGTATATGATTCAATAACATGGCAATTTAAGACAATTCATTTGCTCAACCATTGCTACTTTGGAGAACTGCATGCTTGCAGACAAGGTTAGAAGATAACATTAGCTGTTTGAATCCTTATAACAGTTACAATATGTTGGTTAAGAATGGAAACTTGCCTTTCATCTTAATTCGTAATTTTGAATAAAAAATACATCACTTAGGCCGTGTGTCCACCAAAGCGCTTTTAGCCAGCTGAAAGCGCTAGGCGCTCTGCTGAAAACGCCTAGCTGTGGGCGCTTGAGAGCGTTTTGGCAGTGCAGCATTTTTTTCAGTTGAGACACTTTGCTTGTTACAATACGGAATATCCGCGAAAGTCTTACTAGTATCTCATGTCACACATATTTTGTTTCTGTGTTGATTCTATATTAAAATGTCAATACAATGTAACATATTTTCTCTGGCTCTTGTTTTTAATGATTTTGTTCCATTATTATGCTTGTTGTTGTCATCTGTTGACGTTGTACAAGCAGAATGGTTGGTCGGTGTGGTATTAGTCCCGCCCCTCCTCCACTGTGATTGGACGGTTGGGTAAAAAGTGACAATGATGAGCGCTGCGTTTTACCCAAAGTTGAACATTCTTCAACTCTCGACGACCTGTAAAAAACACAGAGCGCTCAGAGCTTCAGCGAAAAAAAAAAACGCTCAGCGCCTCGTTACACTAATAGCGTTTTAAAAATGTGGCGCTCCCATTAAAAACAATTGAAAAAATACGCCAGCCGCGTGAAAATAATGCTTTGGCGGACACGAGGCCTTATGCTTTGTGCTGATCCAGTATGATTTCATGTTCAGGGAGGGCATCCCTAGGTTTTTGCTTTTGAACATCTAAACGTTTGCTTCATAAGACAAAACATGCACAAACTGCATACATGTGTAAAACCTGCACAGGAATAATCCATTTATAATTTTTTGTTTCCCTGTTTTTCCAAAAAACAACAACTTTGATGCGCAAACTTTTATGCGCAAAAGAAACATAAGAGCAAAGTGCAATGTTTAAATCTAAAACATGACTGACTTTTTATTGACTTTAAATGGGTAATATATTGGTTAAGGCCATATTTTTCCATTTTAGTTACCGGTATTGGCAAAATCCTCTCTCCCACCTACTGGGTATTAACTTGTTATGCACAGGAGAGAAATTATGTCTGACCCGATTTTACTGTTTCAAAAATAGCCTTATTTATCAGGTTTTTCTTCAACAAAAGTCATTGGAACACTCAGAAAATGATCATCAAACTACATGCACTTATTTTGCTGATACTTTTAGGTACCATTGCACTGAATTCACCCATCCGAGTATTCAAAAATTATTTATTTCAATGAATTAATTTTTTTTTATTATTATACAATTTTGATAATTCCTAAAGATACAACCATCACTAAACACCATATTAAAACAAAACGTTTTCCTGTAGGCCAGTCGGGCTTTTCCTGTCCAAGCTGCCATTTTTTAGCCAGAAGAATCATGAATGTGGGCCAGTCTTGCTGCCGATTGCTCTGTAAAACTACTCAAGCAATCAAAAACTGCAACAATGTTCAGGTGCCCTCTTTCCTGTGCAATAGTTTGACTACCGCAAGAAGGGTTCCCTGCAGCCTTGCTACTAGAACAAATCAATAGGATTGAATTTAACTTCAGTTTGTTTTTTCTTCCATTAGACCTTGACCTTCTCAGTCCGAAAACTCACAGAGCAGATTAGAAATTTCATTTGTTGTAGGCAAATTGTATTCAAATGTATTTTGAAGGCTCTTGGAACAAGGGCAGAAAATCCCCAATGAAGATTTTCCCTGTCTCCTCTAGCCTTTATTTACAGGCGTAATGAAAATGATTGTTTAATAATGAAATGCCCTAACAGCAAGGTACACACAGCCAAAGCACTAACTGGCCCCTAATTTAGCCCTGTCATCATACATTTTTTAAAGCAGGAATCAAGAACAATCTGTGGCTTGAAGTAAATAACACAATTCTGCTAAAAGGAATTTGTGGGCGTATTTCATTCTGCACTGACTAAATAGGGGCTTATGCTCTGATCCAGAGTATTTCAGACGAGCCGCGTTGGGGAGCAACTAATTAAAAGTAGCTGTAAACTTTATAGTTCATTGAATAATGAAAATTCTTAACCTCACCATTATGTAATTTCAAATCTGTAAGACTTGTTCTACTTTAGAAAACAAATTTTGAAGGTGGTCATTCTTTCCCATGCAATAACTTACAAGGTTCATATACACAACAGTACCATTTAGGCCGTGTGTCCACCAAATACATATGTGTTTTTTCACGTGCCTTGCGTATTTTTTCAATTGTTTTCAATGGGAGTGCCGCGTTTTTAAAATGCCATAAGCGAAACGAGACTTTTTTTTTTCACGCTGAAGCGCTGAGTGCTCGCCGTTTTATACAGGTCGCCGAGAGTTGAAGAATGTAAAACACAGCACTCATCACTGTCACGTTTTACCCAACCATCCAATCACAGTGGAGGAGAGGCGGGACTAATAGCACACACCGACCAACTGCCACATTCTGCTTGTACAACGGCAACAGATGACAACAACAAGCATAATAACGAAACAAAATAATTTAAAACAAGAGCCAGAGAAAATGCGTTACATTGTATCGACATTTTAACATAGAATCAACACAGAAACAAAATCTGTGTGAAATGAGATACTAGTAACACTTTCGCAGATATTCCGTATCATAGCAAGCAAAGCGTCTCAACTGGAAAAAAAAAAAAGAAGAAGAGCTAGGGCGATGTCAAGCTTCTCAGTGGATAACCAATTTAATTCTGGTCTGTTTCTCACAAAGCTATTGTACGACTCAGAAGACATGGAATGTAGTCCACAAGTCATGGACCATTTTTATGATTTTCTGAACCTTGAAAGCTTCAGTCCCGGTTCATTGTAACTGCATGGGATTCAAACATTCAAAATGTCTCCTTGTGTTTCACAGTAGAATGAACGTCAAAGGTGTGGACTCTCATTACTCACATGAGGGTGAGTAAATGATGGCAGAATTTCAATTTTTCAACGAACTATTCATCCATAGTTCATCCTGAGACTGAATGAAGTTAAGCAACTTTAAAACTGTATACCCAAGCTAATCACAATTTAAAGTAGCTTCCTAAACACTGTAGACAAGTAAGGATTCCTTGGTGTGCGCCGTTACACGTACATTGATGGATATGGGTGTCTCATCAGAGTGAAGCCGTGATGTTTTGCTACTGCTTGCCCTCAACAGTCAGCACTTGGCCCACATAGCACACTTTGAATGAGTATCTGTCACACATGGCACCATGCCTTATTGCGCCGGGTGGAGTTGAGGGAAATAAATTGCTGAGAAATTTGGTCCAGGTACATTTTCCTGCAAACTTTCCTCCACACACAGTGAAGAGAGAGAGAGTTGTCCCAAACATCTTTATCCTGGGAGAACAAGGGCCTTCTTCAGGCATTGTCGTTGTCTTCTGACAAGTATACAAACACAGAGGCATACAAAACAAATAAAGTATGCCTTTCAGAGAAAGAGCAATTAAGAATCTCATTTTACCATGTGAACAGCAGAAACTCTGCTGGGAGAAAGAAAACCAATAAGGAAATAACAAATGGTGCATTAAAACCAAGCAACATCGCTGCGGGACTTCTGACGACAAGATGTTGTGCACCATTCAAGGCCTAGGCCCAAAACAAACTTGTGTTGCTCCAAACCCATAAGACGTTTTTCTTCAAAACAAAAATGAAGATGTTTTAAATGGAAACCTGAGGGATTTCCCTCCACTGAAAGTAAAAAAAAAATGTTTATTAAGAAATTGTCAAAGTATTCCATATGAATCCAAGTCTTGTGAAGAGACACGATCTCTTTATATGATCAACAACAGATTTAATTTGGGCTTTTATTCACATATAAACATTGATCAACACACATATATAGAGCACATCAAATATCTTCAACAGAAGCTCAAATATGCATGCTTGACTAATCATAAAGCAATTTTTCTCTTCAGAGGACTTGGATTAAACCGTTCTATTCAAATGGATTACTTTTACGATGTCTTTTTTGACTTTTAATGCGTGATCATTTTGGTTGCATGGACTTTCAAATATATCAGGTTTTATTAAAAAATAAAGAAAGAAGAATGACAGTCTTATGATTTTGGAATGATGCGATGTTGTGTTTATGATGACTGATTTTGCGAACCAACCCTTTAATTCTAAACCTTCATATCACACAAATAACTGCATTAATAAAAACATCAGAACGCAATTCATGAAGGGGTGTTCACACTGACAGTGATTTGCTGTGACAAAGCGACCAGAAGTCATTCGTATTCAAGGGAGTCAGTGATTTGCTGCGACATGGGCAACTCTGACTGTTGGCAACAAAGTTGAGCAGAAATGTGTGCAAATGAGCAGTGATGCGGTGTAACCTTTCTCTTTCAGCAAATGCAAAGCATTTGTGTACTTGTGTAGAGTATGTCTTTGGCCTGAAGACCAAATTGGATGGAACTTGGGGGATTTGATTCCCCGAAGATCAGACAAGTTCAAATGACCCAAGAAAAATTTATCCTCATAGATGCCAACAACAACAGAGCCTGGGGAAAAGCCCCTTATCCTCCATCCGTTGAGTGCATCAATTGAGCTGAGCCTTGCTCATTGCGTGGTTCAGGATGTTACTGTCCCATAAGTCCATTGGAAGGGTCCCTCTGGGCCCTTCAGAATCATTAGTCTGGACAGCCCGTTTAGTCTACTAGAAATCATACGCTCAAAGGTGTAAAGGTCAAGAAATAGAAAGACATTGGGAACAACCACAAAGATTTAACCTGACAAACTCAAGATCCTTGGAAGAGCTTAAACGGTCAGGTTATGACAAATATTGAAAAATATGATCGAGAAATGACATTAAAATTCATGCCACTGGGCATAACTCAGTTGGTATAACACCAACGCTGGCTAAACACCAAAAGCGACGAACAGAAAAACTTGTGAGTTTACACAGCTGTGCTGTTTTAGGAGTCTGCAAGAGCCTTATACATAATTATGAGACTTCATATGCATATATCATATTGCAAAAGAGTTATTGACTTACCAATATACTCGAAAACATAAACAACAAAGAAGGGTGTGACAAGGTCATTGATGCCCTGAACATAACCACTTGCTGGATGTCGTATCGCCCAGATGAACAAAATTCGCTCAAAGATCTAGAAAAAAAAGGTGCAAAACAGAAGATATCAGGATATATGCTCAACATTTATATGCAAGTAGCAATTACACTGAATCATGCAATACAACATGAAAACTGTTAGTAGCAGAATCTGAACGTACAAGGTCACTCAAACGGTTTTAATTAGAGACACAGTGGGATCAGCCACCCCCAGCTAGCAATCAATTAAGAAAATCAATTAAGCCTTCTGAGCTTTTTAATCATTAACATCACAACATTCAATAGCGTAGACAGCAAGGTGAGAAATTACAATTAGCTGTGTGCATATGTATTATTAGATGGCGCCCTCTCTTTATATAAGGCCTAGGGATAGACTTTAGCCCAAAGTATACTTCAGTTTTGATGCAAATGAAATGCTAATTCTGTTTTTTAAGAGGAAACAAGAATAAGGCGTTTATAATTTCCTTATAGCTGTATTTGCAAACGGCAAAACTCAAAACTCTAGATGATACCAGAGTTGTGACACTGGAAAGGGCACCTTGATGTGAAAGTGAAACGATGGAATCGGGCAAAGTTTGTTGGGAATGGCAATGGGTTTTGTGAGGGCGGTGCTTGTTTCATGTATCTCGTATCACACTGCAGATGCTCTCTCTCTTTATTAACCCCCTGGATTGATGGATGAAAGCGCTTTTTTGGAGCTTTGACTTCCATTATAAAGCTTGGAAGAGCCAGGATATATTTTACTATAACTCCGATTGTGTTTGGTTGAAAGAATAAAGTCATATGCACCTAGTATGGCTTGAGTGGGAGTAAATTATGGTATACTTTTTGGGTGAACTAACCCTTTAATAGTAGATATACGATAATATCGTTGAAGTGTTTGTCTTGTTGGTATAGAACAATTGTTTTGTACACTCTAATGGATTATAAGATCATAAATGGGTAAGAAAACTTTAAAATCAATATTTCATGTCCCCCTCATTATTTTTTTTGGTGAAAAAGCTGTGTAACAACTGCTTTGACTGTACATTATCCCTAAATGTTTGTGTTGTTTGGACAAGATCTAGGTTCAAAGCAAAACTCAAAACGGCATATATTTTATATATATATATATATATATATATATATATATATATATATATATATATATATATATATATATATATATATATTGCTAGGAACTGTTTTTGTTAGTGAAAGCCTTGTTTTCAATGAGCTAATAAAATATTTCAATATTTTGTGCCTAATTATTTACTTATGTTGCAATAGCAGTGTAATAAGTGGGATAATGCATTCCCAGCTGGTTAACGCAATATAACTGATCACCCTCTCTGGGTTTATTTTTGCGATAACAACCAGTGGATGTACAGTTGTGGTCAGAATGAATGGCATCCCTGGTAAATATGATGGCTGTAAAAAATAAATCTGCATTGGTTATCCTTTTGATCTTTCATTCAAAAAATTTGCAAAAATCTAACCTTTCATTGAAGTAAACAAGTAATAAAAACTCAGTGAGTGTTTTAGCGCAATTTTCTCACGTCATGGGATCACAACACTAAGAGATAGTAAATCTTTTCCTGGATTTTTTTTGTGCGTTCCCGAGATTAGACCTTCCTTAACATAATGCCGAAAACCCGAAGTCTCTAGGTGGTCTGGTTGAGGAGTAGATAGAAGTGCAAGATTGGTGCGCACAGACAGAACAGAAATCATGAGTTAACAATCACATTTTTGTCCGGTGGAAAATTGCGCTAAAAAATTGAAAGTGGGGGAGAGGGGTGGGTTTCCTCCAAAACACGTTGGCCACAATTATTGGCACCCTTTTATTAAATACTTTTTGCAACCTCCTTTTTCCAAGATAACAGCTCTGAGTCTTCTCCTATAATACCTGATGAGTTTGGAGAACACCTGACAAGAGATCAGAGACCATTCCTTCATACAGAATCTCTCCAGATCCTTCAGATTCCCAGATCCATGTTGGTGGTGTTGGTTGCTTCTCTTCAGTTCAGTCAACTCATCAGGTCAGGGAACTGGGACGGTCATGGCAGAAGCTTCATTTTGTGCTCTGTAACACTTTTTTGTGTTGATTTTGATATTTGTTTTGGATCGTTGTCCTAATGGAAGATCCAACAACGGCCCATTATAAGATTTCTAGCAGAAGCCGTCAGGTTTTGATTTTTTATCCTCCCGTGCATTAAGACAATATAGACACACGTCCTCTTCCTGGTAGATTCGTAACAGCTTTAGTTGATTGGAACTTCTTAATTATTGCCCTGATGGTCAAAATGGGGATTTTCAATTATTTAGCTATTTTCTTACAGCCACTTTCTATTTTGTGATGCTCAACAATTTAGCCTTTGTGTTTCCTCACATTTAAACTCCTGTGAAACAAGAAGTCATAGCTAGACAATTTCACGTTCCTAGTCACCCTGGTGTGCTTAAAAAAAGGTAAATATTAATGGGAATATACTTCAGAGATATTTTACTCATAAAAAAAATTCTAGGGGTGCCAATAATTGTGGCCAACGTGTTTTGGAAAAAAACATTTATTTCATAATGTGATTTCCTTCCCACATTCAATTCTTTTACTTATTATTTATTTTTTACAGCCATTTTTGATCATATTTACCAGGGGTGCCATTAATTCTGACCACAAAAAAACAAACAAAAAATGTTCAATATTTAACAAAAACATGTGAAAATTGTCCTTGCTGTTTTGAAAGCCTGAGCTCCAAAAAATCAACATAATAATGTGCACCACTGTCATACAATATTCACTGTTGTACATGAGTTTGTGTTTTAGTGTTTTAAGGAAAGAGAGCATTCATAACTTACACACACTAGCACATAACTTTTTCTTAGATTTTTCTTCAAAAAACATTAAGCAATGTTAATGTATGTCAGTGTTATTTTTGTATTGTCATTTTCGTCAACGGTTTCAGTTTAATGTTTTATTTTAATCATGAAAAATACATTGTTACTTTTTTATCAGTAATTTGAGTTAAAAATTTGATTCAAGAGCAATTCCGACTTGGTAAAAGCATGTTCATTCTTTAAATACATTTATGTAGCCTTGTCTGAGTTTTGAGTAACTTCAGCTCTTTAACTCCAGATATTGTTTTTAAGTTGATCTTTTTGACAGTAAAAAAAAAAAAAAAAAAAAACTTTTTGTGGGACTTTTTTGTGTTCCTTTCTTTGAAGGCAATACCTTAATTCAAAGTGATGGTGACAGTTGTTTGTGTGTTTTCGCCTCACCTTGCTGACAGCACAATGGAAAGCAGCAAGAAGTTTGACTTAAATCAAGAGGGAAAATGGAAGACTTTCTCTTTCTCTTCTCTCTGACGCATGCAACTGACATCTCCCGCGCTCCTTTCAGGATGTAATGTATCTGTCATCCCCAAATAAACTCATCTCTCACGTTGAGCCCTAAACAATAAATGTGTACACGGCAGCTCGCGTTCATTTTTCCCCCGATTGTGTCGATCAAATGGTGCGGCTTTCTCATCTGCGTTCTTTTCTATGATCAAAGCTCCATTTATCAAAGACTTTAGACTGATAATGTGAGTTTCTCCACACAGCTGACATCTCCTGCCTCTTTTCTCTCTCGAACCCTCCCACCCAGTCTCTTCTCCTCGAGGTAGTCAAGGCAAGATCTCCTACAGAAGCCCATTACATAGTGGAAATTAGACACTAAATCGGGCAGCAGAAATCAATGGGCGAGCTGGAGTGCACTGAAGCACCCGAAGCGAAAATATTATCCATTTATTTGGTTAGGAGACATCCACAGTGAAGATCGCCATACTCCAAACACTGCTTGTTTTTGATTCTCCTTTTAAATGCGAAATTATTTTTTAAAAGGCAGCAGTGGGAAATGGAGGAGGATTCTTGCTCAAGGCCACGATGCATCGACAGACCTGTGTTTGCGATGGAAATTCATGAGCCCATCACACTAAATTGAACATGTTGAATGTGAAATTGAAAGGCCGTGTTGGGGGTAGTTAATGGGTACCTCTCGCCAAAATTGAACCTAGGCTCTTTTTGTTAATCTACCCGAGTCAAACTTTCATGTAAAAGCATAATTATAATAGAAACGCCACTTTTAAGATTTCGTTTTAGGTCAAAATGCCTTTTGAATGGGAGTGCATGGGGCAATTCTATGATAGCATCAAAATCGCTATTTTTAAAACACTAAGAAGGCTCGACACAACATAAAACTGTGCTCTAAGTATCACCAGGGGTTCTACACATGAACTTGAGCATTGACTACATTGTTTGTCTACACAAAGTTTACTAAAAAGAAAGGTTTTGTACGGTGGCTGGAATGTTGTCAGCCAAAAGTAGTCGACCTCCGAATGCAACGTAACACGAGGAGAGTAAAGATGGAAAGCTCCTAAAGCTTGTTTCCATATAAATTCATGGATCATTTTTTATCTAAGTTTTTCATTGAAATTACAAGTTCATGACATTTCCTCATATGGAGTCTGTCCATTACTTTGCATTCAGATTAGTGTTTTCTTGATATTTTAATATATTTGAAGAATAATTCACATGTCTGATTTGACGTGTGCTAAAATGAAGATAAAAAATTAGGCAAATAAATCAGATAAACATTAGGGCAAAAAAAGTCAAATGTATGTGCATTCAAATTAATCATGTGTATTATGCATTATATTTGAATACATGTATTTATATTTTGTTATTTTAGTTTTTATTTTAGTTACAAGGTTTCATTAGTTAACATTAGTTAACAACTTTAATTAAAGTTAGTGAACAATACTTCCACAGCATTTATTAATATTAATTTCAAAATTTGCTAATACATTATTAAAATCAAAAGTTGTATTTGTTAACATTAGTTAATGCAGTTAACTAACATGAACAACTGTATTTGTATTAACTACCATTAACAAATATTAATAAATAAGTATGTTGTTCACTGTTAACAAATGTTAACAAATTAGACCTTATTGTAAAGTGTTACCCATTAAAGTTAAAACTATTCTGAATTAGCTTTTATTTGTAAATTTTAATTACCATGTTAATTTTAGTATATTTTTAGTAATTTAATTATGTGCTTTTTTTTTTTTTTTTTTTTTTTTAATATTTAGGTATTTAAGTTATTTTCATTTCAGTTTTAGTTTTTATTTATACCCAGTTATGGCTTCAACTTTAAGATTATTGCCAAGGCAACAAATGTCCATCTATTTATACCACCATATTTATATTTTATACTTTCAGCTTTATTTCAATTAACATAAATGTTTTTAATAGCTTTAACGATAATAACCCTGGGTGAGACCTATTGTATTTAAACATTTTGTATATTCAAAATCTGACAAAATTATCAGGTTCAGATTTGTATCTAGCTTGCCTCCTAATCTAGTTGTCAAACAAATGTGACATTTCATATTACGAATATTGTTGGCTCTTTGACGAATTGCTTTCTTCCTCTATTGTAAGATCATGGATGGGCAACTTCGGCACCTGTCCTGCATAGTTTAGCTCAAACCCTGATAAAACTCACGTGCTTGTAGCTTTCTAGTAATCCTGAAGAGCTTGATTAGATGGCTCAGGTGTGTTTAATGAGGGTTGGAGCAAAACTCTGAGCAGAGTTGCCCATACCTGGTTTAGATAAAACTAAATCTGTACATCTGCATCTGTAAATGTAAAGGTTCTTCTCAGTTAAAGCAAAGCAGCTCAGGGTTTGGAACAGAACATGCTGTCCATTTTGACTGCACAGTACATTTGGGGATAGCGGTGTGTTTGAGGGCATAAAGAAAAGGTGTTCGCTAATAGAAATTTGTTAGTGCATGCATCATTACAAGACTTTTTCTGGCATGCTATCATGTGACACAAATACAGAGCATTTCAAAGCCAACATGCAACCAACGCAACGGCAACCTGCTCCTGCTTAATGTGATCGAACTTAGTTCAAAGGATTAGTTCTCAAATTAAAATGATTCGCTCATCTCAAGTCATTTCAAACCTGTATGAGCAATATTCTCCCAAGGAATAGAGAAAGAAATGTTTTTTTTTTTAATATTGTACTGTTTGCTCTTGCTTACACAATTATAATGAATCGGGACAAAATTTTTCAAAGCTTTAAAATGTATTCAAAAGCATCATAAGTGTTACAAAGGACTTGTGTACAACATTATTATACCTATGTTTTCTGAAGGAACAGACTGGAAATTAAGCCCTTATATTTTATACTATATTTTAATGACAATTAAGCACTTTCCAGAAAACCAAATCTTCTCAATTATGATTCTCATTATGTAAGGATTTTTTGTAATTAAAATTAACATAAATTTAAAACAAACACTAAAAGTTTTAACTCTAAAATTAAAATATGGTATAATACTTATAATAAAACGGGTGTTTTTTGTATGCATTATTGTGAGACTTTTACCCTTTCTGTACGTAAGATACATTTTTAAATAATACTAAATCATTTTTTCCCCTAAACTTGTGTATATGTGCTTAAGACTACCAGTAAATACTACTTAGTCTGTTCTCCAACTGTCCGACACACATCAATGATAGGTATAGATCACTTCTATGTCACTTGTATGGTTCAGCTGCATCCTTTTTGAAACCTGAAAGCTTTATTTCCCAATCATTCTAAATCTACACAGTCTTTAGATTTCTCCTCTTGTGTTTCATGGAAGAAATAAACTCATATGGTTTGTAATGAGATAAGGGTGACGGAATGCTCAAGGTGGATAGTAGTTTTAAGATGCTCTTTGTGTCTGGGTGTGAGTTTGTGAGGATGAACGAGTCAAGCTGAGTAAAACGGGTGGTGCAAACTTCTCACCTCTTGCACAGAAGCTTGTTGAAAGAGAGGTATAAGAGGATTAGTTCTCGGTATGTCAATGTGAATCTGCAGGGAAGAGACACAAAAAAAAAGAGGAGCACAAGCAGGTTAGGACAGAACGGCAGCGAGAAAGCTCGAAGAGAAACGGGGTCTGCCCGTTTGAGGCTGCACCTCAGAAGAAACTCACTGAATTGTGCATTCTACTTCCTGTGCACCTTAACGCAAGATTTCCAACCCCAAAAAATTTGAGATCGAGACCAGACAGACAGTTTGACAGACAGACAGATGGATGATGATTGAGTGACGTGCTTTTGGGTGGACAGAAGCATGTGGCGTGACCATCAGTCCTCTTACCTCGGTCACCTTGGGCTGTAGAACTAAACTTTCCGGACTCATTCGGGGAATATCTATGTGAATCTGATGGTTCAGAAAACACACACACATACACATATATATATATATATAAACAAAATGTCGATGTCAAGAACATGAGAGTTATGGAACTGAGAGATGACAAACACACAAATACACAAGTATGATCATTATTAGGGATGCACGATATATCGGCCACCATATCGGTATCGGCCGATGTTCATTTTACTGTAATCGTTATCGGCCTGATAAGAAAATTTGGCCGATATATTAAAGGGGGGGTGAAATGCTCATTTTCACTCAATCTCCTGTTAATCTTGAGTACCTATATAGTATTGCATCCTTCATATTTCCAAAAAGTCTTTAGTTTTATTATATTTATAAAAGAAAGATAGGCATGTACCGAGTCTTTCCGGAAAAAAACGAGCGGCTGAAGGCGGGCCGTGTGGGCGGAGCTAAAGCTGTGCTAACGCGCCGAGCTAACAACAAACAGAGACATTTGTTCAACAGTTTTACTCACCGTCCGGTTCCGACCACGACCGCGAACCTTTATCATTGTGACTGCTCGATCCTTAAGCATTAGACGATCTGCAAATCCGTCGATCTGGGCTTTGTTTATAAAACAATCATCGTCAAAATGCAGGGAACAAACAGTCTTGCACAACCTCCGTTGATGCTCTGGAAAAACAAACTCCATCCACTGGTCCCTTCACCCACTGGTCCCGGGGTTCTTTAGGAATCTGTGCAGGGTTGTCTTGCCCTGGCAATCAAAAACCCACTTCTTTGGTGACACTGACTTCCCTAAAGCCGAGCATAGCGCTTTGATGGGCGTACTGCTTTCGCTCTCTTCTCTCTCTGGTCTACGGTTGCGCGCGCGCGCCCGCATACTTCCGGAGAAGTGCCCTTAGGACCCGTATAAGGAAATTCCGCTACATCTGACGTCACACATGCCCATACTCGAAAAAAAACTTTCCGAAACTTGTGACAAACCGGAAGGAGCATTTTTGGAACAGAAATACTCCTTCAAACATACAATTTAATTTTTGAAACTTTGTCCATGTTTAGCATGGGAATCCAACTCTTTAACAGTGTAAAAAAACTCAGTATGCATGAAATAGCATTTCACCCCCCCTTTAAAGCCGATCAATAATGGATTATTTCCTTCAGCTGAGACTCTTCCGATGTGCACTGTTCGCCATGATGGTTTTGAATTTGCAGAAATATGATTGGAATCACTTCATAAAATGGAAAATGCAACATGCGCAGCGCAAAATCTGTCAAATAGGCTACATAAAATTATAATGAGAACATTATAATTGTGTGCTTGGGACGTGGCTTTTAATGGTGAGACTTTTGTTTTTGTAATCAGCCTCTCGAAATTATTTAGATTTAGCTTTATCGGCCAAAATATCGGTCATCGGCTTTCAAATATAAAGAAATATCGATTATCGGCCAAAATTTTCATATCGGTGCATCCCTAAACATTATGATGGTTGCATTAGATGTTTTTTTGTATGATATTTTCATGATAATTAAGCGCTTTGCAACCCAATTCTACTCAATGGTAATTCTATGAAAAATCAAGTCATATGAATGAGGGCATAAGTCTGGATTTTTCTTTTTTTTTTTTTTATCTGCATAAATTAAAGGCAGTACAAATACTAAAATGATGCATTTAAAATATGAGATACCTTTTTTTAAACATTATTTTGCATCATTGTTGTGAGCATTTATTATTGTACTAATGCCACAATAATATCTTAATATCCAATCTTTATTTTCCATTTTATTTATGTAAAATATCCACAAATTAAATATTTTTATTAACATAATTTCCCTGACTTGGGGATAAGTGCTGTCATGAAAAAATGTCACAATGGCAAAAAAAAAAAAAAAAAAAAAAAAAGGTAAAATGACGGTAAAAGGCAACTAAATATATCTTACTTATTTATAATTTTAAAGTGAAATACAACAAATGATCTTAACAGGCCGGTGAGAATCACCCAGATATAGCTTTCGAGAGGAGAAACAAACGTGTGAATCTCACATTGTCAGTGATCACTAGACGGCAGTCTTAAATCAGGTAGACATTTATCAGATCAGAGTGACAGCAACAGTTTGATCTTCACATCCTCCTGCCAATTCACTGGAGCTTTAAACATTCCTTGTCATCTTTTCCTCTTCAGCATCTAAATAATCAAACACTATCTGCTGGTGGCATTTCTAAACACTCTGAGCTTCTAACATAACAGTGTTTCTGGCAAAGCTAACAAACTGCTGCTGCCAAGACCTCGACAGTAGGTAAAACGCAACCAAAAACCCCTGACTATATCACATTAAACCCCTGGCAAAACTGAACTGCAGGCTTTGAACTTAAAAAATTATTCTATTTATAGCAGAATTAGCACTGGCCGTGCAGAGCTGTACAGGAAATTAAAAGGAAAACACAGGAAGTTCGGAATAATCTCCAGAGTCTTTGATTCAGCTAATTATTGCCATCATCCTGTATAAAGTTCAGTTAGCAGCATTCTCTAGATATAGGAGGCCTTTTCCACAAATAAGGTACAAAATGGGAACACTGGGTCTCATTCACTAATATTTGCGTGGATTATTTCGTATTTGTACGCAGGGGAGAACTTCTCCAGAAAAATCTCCCCTAATTCACAACACGTGCGTAGCCACATGAATTTGTTCTTAATCTCGTTGTATTGTTAGTGAATTTGGAGTATTGTAAATGAGTGGCCGTTTCCAAACCATCTCTATATAAAGGCTTTCTGCACAACCTTTGCAGAATAAGTAACGCGTATTTACAAATAAGTAATGTAAGTACACAAGTAATGTAAGTACACAAGTTTTTGGTGAGTCATGATTTGCTCGTATGCAGATTTCACGCACAAATTTGTGTGTATGCAGGCTTAGTGAATGAGTCCCATTATTTTTACAAAAAAGAAAATGGTCAGTGAAAAGACTACTAGATGTATCAGCATTATCATTTTATAAATAACAATTCTATAAATATACATTTTAGATTTCAACCATGTTACCAATACAGTTTGTATGAAACCTATTTTCTTATATATTATATATCTTATACATATTCCTATATATACACACAGTCATGTGAAAAAGAAAGGACACCCTATTGAATTATGTGGTTTTATGAATCAGGACATAACAAATCATCTGGTCCTTGGCTGGTCTTAAAATTAGATAAATGCAACCTCACATGAACAAAAACACATGACATATTACATCATATCATTATTTATTTAACAAAAACTAGGCCAAAATGGAAAAGCCATGGGTGACAAACTAAGTACATCCTTTCTGCTTCCATGGGAATTAATAGGGTAAGTAGCAGTCAGGCGCTGCTAATCAAATGTCTTTGATTAATTTATCATCAGCATGTGTGACTAACTCTATAAAAGCAGAAGTTTTGGCAGTTTGCTGGTCTGGAGCATTCAGGTGTGTGTTAACACAATGCCAAGGAGGAAAGAGATCAGCAATGATCTTAGAGAAGCAACTGTTCCTGCTATCAGTCTGGGAAGGGTTATATGGCCATTTCCAAACAATTTGAAGTCCATTATTCTACATTAAGGAAGATTATTCACAAGTGGAAAACATTTAAGACAGTCGCCAATGGACCCAGGAGTGGACGTCCCAGGTATAGCGGAGGATTTTTTACTTCCGGGTGGATCACCTATACTATTGGTCCTCCTAATTGTCAATCATTCTGGTGAAGGTGAATCAATCAAACTTTTCAAAAAGTGGAGAGGGCGGGTCTTATCTAAAATTCGGAAAGATCCTCCACTATACCTTTAACATGTTAAATGTTCAAGTTTGTGACAGTACAATTAGAAAAAGACGGAACAAGTATGGCATGTTTGGAAGGGTTGCCAGGAGAAAGCTTCTTCTCTTTACCCCTGGTGGAGGGGTGATCATTTGTGGCTTGTTTTGCAGTCACAGGACCTGGGCACCTCGCAGTCATTTAGTTGACCATGAACTCCTCTGTATACCAAAGTATTATAGAGTCATGTGAGGCCATCTGACCGAAAGCTAAAGCTTAGGTCATGAAACTGGACAATGATTTCAAGAAGCACAGCAGAAAATCTACAACAGAATGGCTGAAAAAGAAAAGAATCAAGGTGTTGCAATGGCCCAGTCAAAGTCCAGACCTCAACCCAACTGAAATGTTGCAGCGGGACCTAAAGAGAGCTGTGCATAAACAGATGCCCAAAAACCTCAATGAACTGAAGCAACATTGTAAAGAGACTGATACTGTCATATAGAAAACGTTACCTTCAACATATTGCTGCTAAAAGTGGCTCTACAAGCAATTGAATCATAGTATGTACTTAGCTTGTCACGCATGGCTTTTCCATTTTGGCTTTATTCATGGAGTAATATGTCATGTGTTATTGTTCATCTGAGGTTGCATTTACCTAATTTGCAGACCTGCTAACGACCAGATGATTTTTATTATGTTCTGTTACTTACAGCAAAACCATAAAATTCTAAAGGGAGTCCTTTCTTTTTCACTTCAATGGGATGATACACATTTACTGTTTAAGACCAGTTTTTTTTTAAGTTAATTTTATGTTAGAATCTAACATATATCATAGTTTAGACAACAAATATACAAACATTTTGACTCTAATGCATATAAAATAAATCATAAATCACAAATCTGTGTCCCATCTAGAATAAAATAAGTCATAAAACACAAATCTGTGTCCCATCTAGAATTAAATATAGTCAGTTACCTGTCTGTATGTGTCCTGATGGTGTTCGTCGTTGCGGGAGTCATAGTACTGCTCGATAAAGCCGAAGTATTCTTGCCGTTTCCTCTGCAACGTGCTTTCCCTCCGCTCTGCATTGGCAGGCAGGTACCCCTGTAAATACAAAAACTAACATTTACAGCGGCCCAGACGAGATACCTCGAAATCAATCTGATATAGATCTGCGTTCGCCAACAAAACGTTTGTTTGCTTGCACTAGCACAATAGCTGCTAATTTAAAATCAAAACTCAGAAAAGTTAAGGTTTCCAATAGTTTGGAGCCACTAAGTTGATATCAGTCACATTTAAAGTTACATTTCCTCTTATTACTGCCATAGCAAGAGAATGAGAACACAGCAGATGTTCAGGCCCAGAAAAGAAAGTCTCTTGATAAAGTAATTGATTGCACAAAAATCTACAAGCACAGAAATCCATTTATCACACAAGACGCTCCCCCATGTGGCTATTTTTTACTTCCACTCTCAGTCGAGTTCTGTGACAAGATGTATGTGTGCCAAGCAGCGCTCTTCTCTACGCTCCATTAGCATATGTATATGTAATTAAGTCTAACACATGAACATAAGTAATAAGTAACGTTCACATTATTAACAGAAAACCATAGAGTTAAAAAGGGTAGTTCTTAAACTTGATGGGGTACATGGGAGTGTTTCTTTATCTTATGGGCACGTTTGACCCTATGGACTTGTATAATCACGAGAGACATAACAAGGAAAATTCTAATATTTTCCAAATTCTAACCCAACAAAATGTTATTTCCACCATATCTCAAGTTCCAAAAAATGTTTTTGTCAAGATTTGTCAAGAATCCAATGTCAAGATTTTAAGAGGATTTTTTTTTTCCTGGTATTGTTACACTTAACAGCAGATCAAATCCTTGTTCACTATTGGCCAAACAACATTTAACTCAAATGTTTACTTAATCTTTAATATTTGGCCACGTCTATATGTTAGAAATGTAACAGTAACTGTCATTTCTTAAGAATATGTGGACACTGGACATGTAAACTCAGAGCTTTTGGTTTAGACTTATTTTGAAAACGCAATAAACAGTTTGCATATTTAGAAACATATTTATGTATTCTCTTGTGTTGGCGAAGGTTTATAAATGATTTACCTTACACATCTGATGAAATGGCGGACATTGCATACCCAGATAAACGTTATAAGCAATCCAAACCCAGAGATGGAGTTTGAGTAAATAACAGTTTGTGTGGAGCAGCATTTACTGTGAACGAAGCAGCTCTGAGACGCATGTAAACCTATACGCATGTAAAATAATTAAAGCGCATATATTATATATATATAACCCACAGGGCATGGTTATATTTACTTAATTGAATCGCAACCTTTGTGAATTAATAATAGCACTCTGCTATGGTATGAAAACGGTCTAATAATGCGGTTCATGGATTCTCGTCCTTGGAATGCGCCACTTCTGGTATTTCGCCAGTTACTCGACACGGGTAAATTGCAATCGAGGATTTGTTTTTAATTGAGTACTCGACAGCCCTAGTTCTATTTACATACAATTAAATAATATCACACTTTTTACATGATTTCACAAAACTAACAAAAAAATTACTGGAAATTACAGGAAATTGTCAAGTTACATGTGCCTTGAATATTCTTTATTTTCTACACACATCTTATGTTTCATATTTAATTTTAGGCAAGACAAAATTTGTCAGACACTGATTACTGGACAATAACTTTTAAAATATTTACTTGAGAGGTCACACGGCATGAGATGAAAATAAATGTTAAATAACCTAATGACGTCCCCTTACTGTCTAATAATAATGGACACACATACTGTCAAGATCATTAGAATCTGTGTGTCTTGTTTTGCACACTGAAAATAAATACAAATATGTTGAGCGATGTGTTTAGTCTTAAAATTTCACAATACTGGGTCAGGTTGAGTCGCAAGGTCTTATTTACACTGTCTGGATTCCGGCATCGATGCAATGCCTCTTCAGACCAACAGAAGTGCCAACTTCCAGAAGTAAAGTATTTAAGTAAAGGTTCCTAATTTTGTTTTGGATGTTTTCTACAATCGGTTTACATGCACCTAAGGTAAAAACACTTTAATTCTCTCTTAATAAACATTGCACATCACTTAATTACCCAAAAACTCTGAAAACGTTTTGTTCAAAGATTAAGTCTCTCTAAATCCATACTTTCTGAAAGCTCCTGCTCTGCTCTGATTGGTCAGATGGACCAGTCTGTTGTGATTGGTCTAAAGCTTAAAGCAGGCGTCAGAAACAAATCTTCCACTACCATATATGAATTTCAGCTCTTCCTCAGCACTTGACACACAATGATACGAACAGTAGCGATGTCGTCGGTTTTTCCGAATAAATTCCAGAGCGAGTCCTCATCCTTTTGAAATGAAAATAGAATCTTCGACACATCACGTCAACCAAACTCTTCCAGGCCTCAGCTACAACTACAGTGTTTGAGGCGGATCAAAGTAGACGTTGTTCGCAGGCAGCCAATGAAAACCATGATCCAAATTTGTTACATAGGTATTTACCAGAAAGTGAGACTGGAATTGCTGACGACTCGTTTCAGCAGTTCAGAATCGATTCTCTATTAGCAGACAATAACTTTATTTGTCGTGCGCTTTGATTTTTATAACATTGCAGACCTATTACATTCAGACAGCTCTTTTACACACTGCATGAAAGAGTTTATCTACAAAAAGAACTGTTTTGTTTATCTACAAAAAGAACACCCACAAAAGACGACAACACTGATCTAGCACTCGTGTATTAACACCGCATGAGGTGAAATGAACATGAAATGAAGTTGTTGTTCTCATTTTGTTGCCAGAGAAAGAGAAAGAGAGAGAGAGAGAGAGAGAGAGAACATGGCATTGTTCACAGCAGGTGCAGAGGTCCAGGAACAACAGGCCCGTAATAAATGTTTCCCAGCAGCTGGGTTTGGATGAACACATGCGTAAGGTCTGTGTCCAGGCACTGGCTCTGCATCAACCCGCTCCCACCTGCTCACGACGGGACACCATTACTCAAACACCTCGTATTAGTGCGGCTGAAACCACCATTTAATCATCTGCACAGCTTTATCCTTTTATTTATTAAAGCCCACCGTGTGCTATTTCACTGAGTGTGGGTGGGTAAGAAAAAGATGGGTCTTCCACCTCCAAAAAATAGTTACCACAGAATATGAGACACTGAGGTAAGGGTTTTTTTTTTTTTTGTTATAATCGCACACCTACGAAATGTTACTTAAGAACACTCATAACTGCACTTCTAAACTAGTACAAACCAGTACTTTTCAGCAGTTATTGCTGTCATGCCGACAAATAAACAAGGCAGCATGGGGATTGTGGGTAAAATTTCAACTCATCTGAGCAAAACAGCAGCTCTTTTTGTCTTGTCGACAGTGCCATTACCTCAGATAATGAAACCCTCTGTTACAAGGCAAACATTTCTATAGTGTTTGCATCAAGTCGAAAGATAAGACAGATGTAACCATAAACTGTATAAGAATAAATAAAAAGATTTACAGCATGTCTATGCTTCCTTCCACTGTAGAAAACCGAAGCCAAAACATCCCATTAATGGTCGTTGCCGATTACATCGTTACGTCACTTAATCGCGAGCATGTTACCCCCCGATTTTATAGCATTAAATAAGTAACTGATAACAAAATTTATTGGAAAAATTTACGCTTGAACATATATCTGATAAGATAAGAACTACCTAAAATGACAGAAACAATCTTTGGAAAATTATTATTTGAAGTCTAATTGGATTTTTTAGTTTGGCTCACGTCCCATTCTATTATATGGAGAGGTTGGAGGTTATTAGGTGTACTGCAGCCAGCCACAAGGGGGCGATCAAAATGCTTTAGCTTCACTTTCAGGACTTGTGCGGCACCCTTGACATTCTCTTCAACAGTCTGGGTAGTTTGAAGGGTCTTAATCTTGGTGGCAGTGAGGAAGATTTTAAGTGATTGGTAGGCAATAGCTAAGAGGTTGCTAAGCAATAGAGAGCCTAAGTCCCGCCCCTCCGCTTCCGGCTCATGGGACCTTACTTCGGAAAAAATGTGTATGGAAGTCAATGGCGAGATATAACTTATCTTTTTATTCTGTCTGAACTGTGCCCTGAACGACACATATGATGTTTGTCAATTTAAAAGGTAATTATGAAAGTCAAGAAAGTCGCAGTTTGTCAAAAAACAGAAGAGTAACGTTTAGTTTTATGTGAAAATCGCTCAATGAACTACATCTCTCATCTCGCACTATGTACGTCACAAGATCCGTTGCTCGTATGTGTGTATTCTGGCTCAAAACACTCAGGCATGACGGCGTAATGTTACGATTATAAGGTAAGTCTATAGAAAAAATGACAGACGTTAGCTTCAGTAAAGTTTGCTTCATTCATTGAGAGAAAAGGTATGACGTCGCATGTGCGCCTTCTGGGTTTGTAGTCTTTCTAATTACGTATTTTCACAGTCTTATACCTCAGCAGTTTTACATCAAGCTGCGACTTTCTTGACTTTAAAATGTATCTTTTAAATTGACAAACATCATATGTGTAAATCAGGGCACAATTCAAACGAGATCAAAATATTTGTTGTCTCTCGCCATTGACTACCATACAATTTTTTCCGAAATAAGGTCCCATGGTGGTCGACCGGAAGGGGAGGGACTTAGGCTCTCTATTGCTAGAATTCTCTAGGTGGTTGCTAGTGTGGTGTAAGGTGGTTGTTAGGTTATTGCTAGGGTGTTGCTTGATGTTGTTGCCAGGTGACTGTTGAAGTGTTCCAGGTGGTTGCTAGAGTGATGTTATGAGGTTGCCAGGTGACTGTCAGGGTGTTATAAATGGCTGCGAGAGTGATGTTCAGTGGTTTCTAGGCAGTTGCTAGGTAATTTCTAGGGTTCTGGTGTGATGTAAGGTGGTTGCTAGGTTATTGCTAGGGTGCTGCCAGGTGATTGTTGAGGTGTTCCAGGTGGTTGTTGAAGAGGTTACTAGGTGACTGTTAGGGTATTATAAGTGGTTTACTACAGTGATGCTAAGTGGTTTCTAGGCATTTGCTACAGCATTTCAAGGTGGTTGCTAGGGTGCTGCTTACTGGCCAAAGACAATATAACCCAACTCAAGTCTCCATGACATTTTGGTCTCTGCATAACAAACAGAAATAATACTGGATGTGTTATTCTGCAAAAAGTAATACCTGTACAAAATGTAATCCTGTGTACAAGCAATAATGATTATTGCCTTAGCAAATACCACTAATGAAATATTTGTTGTCTAGGGGCTACCTGACAAAAGAGAAATGATTTCTTCTTAGGAAAGCGTTGAGCGGAGTTCGGTGGCAGTTTGTGAGACGTCAGCAGGATGCACAGAATTGATCATGCGTTAAAGCGACCATTCAAACAGTGATGCCGCCCTCCGCAGGTCATTACTCTTGTTAAAGGATGCTTTCCAGCTGTTCACGCTCACCCTCCACTCACTCAAACACAAATACACACACACCGATGAACTCATAATGTGCACACCTGTGCAGGAGCTCAATAGCATGGATCGATGAAGTTTGATTGAGTGGGGCTGCAGTCCAGGGTTCAAGTCAAGATGACAGATGAGGTAGCCGTAGGCAAATGAAGGTCACACGGGTAAATTGGATGTTTCTGTGTGTGTGTGTGTGTGTGTGTGACCACACACTAGCCTAGAAGAGGGTCAGAATATCAAATATCCCCCTCCAATCCATCCTGTTTCAGACTGGCACATCATATATCAGTGTGGCAGGAGGGCATACTGCCGCCTGTCTGTGTGTCAAAGGGTAAGACCACACATAACCCCCTCATCACGCCAGTCCTGTCCTGGGGGAAACTTTGCACCAGTTATGTACTTCATATCTTTCATCCATTATAAAAAGTGAAATGTGTATATTTTTATGTCAATCTTAAAATGTTTTCCCCTTTCTTAAAATGTATGCATCCTGTTTGCACTGCTCAGAGTGGGATTCGAATCAATGACGACCGCCATGGGAAGTGGGCGTACTAGCAAGTGTGAGCCTGCCTTCCATGCTGGTTGACACTGGTTGGGCCAGCAGTTCTTACCAGCTGGCCCATCCAAATTCCAATATAACTGGCCCTACTTACACCGCTCCGAGAGAGATCCGAAACAGCATCAACCATCATAAGAGGCAAAGGAGTGGAGTGACATTTATCTACACGACTCTTCCTAGATGCCCATTTGTAGTAAACCATTTGAAGGTCGAATCCTACGTGTGTGACGAGATCTCGCGAGACTAAAATGGGACGAGATTTCTCGTCGAGTGAAAAGTCGATTTCTCCAGCTGGACTACATTCAAAAATATCTTCAGTGTTGTATACAGGACAGATCCAATTGCACCCCGCCCCATTCCCCCTCCTCCTCCTCCTCCTCCTCCTCCCTCTTGAAGTATGTTCAACGAGACCACATGTTTAAAGTGCATTGGTCAAGCATTCACATCTTTATTTGCATACTTGCATTAAGAATGGCTGTAGAATTCAAATCCCTATTAAAGGAAAACAAAAGGAAATACTTATTGTTGTATCATTATTATTATTATTTTTTATTTATAGTAAGTAGAGTAGGGACATGTTCAGTTACCAAGAGAAACACACGGGTACATCTATCAAGGTTAGGTGCAGAAACATATGTTTCTACTTGGTGTTAATTTAATTTTCCATATATATACAGTATATATGAAAACTCCTGTTTGTGGTTACGTAAAGTTAGGAAAGAAAGAGCAGCAGACACTCCAGCTGGCATGAAAAAAAAAAAACCAGCATGATTCATGATATCCCAGCATGTTTTGAGAACTTTCCAAAGAGCTTTATGCGTGATTTAAAAGAAGCAAGTGATTATGTAAGGGATTCAGCTCAGGCGGTCCAAGAGTCGGCCTAACACAAGTAGGTTTTGCTCATTCACAGATTCAGGTTTTGTTCGACCACTGAAACAGTTTATTGCACCATTCGTTTTCAGTCGACTGGACCTCTGAGCTTCCAGGCGGATGTCATCCTAGAAGTCATTTGTAGGAAGCCTAATTACTTATAAATGTGTATTTATGTAGAATGCATTATGTATTCTTTGATTCATCTTGTAATGGATGTGCGCTGCAGTTCTCTAATGAGTTTGACCATTTGATGCAGGACTTCACTGTGCGCTGAGATCGTTCTACTTACTGAGAGGAGCTTCCATGTGATCGGGCGCACCTGCCGCGGAATTCCAGACCAGCTCAACTTCCGAAGCTCATCTGAGGACAGGAAACATTTTTATTAGACAGAAAGTCACTTACTCAGAATAGTACTATGAGTTTATCCCTTGTGAATAGACTGAATTATTAAGCAATACCATCAAAATTCTGCAGGACAAAATGCTGCAGGTTTCCTCAAATAAATGCAGTGATATTTGCGGCCTTTTTGTTTTGTTTTGCTTTGCAGTAAAAACCCACCAACAACCATTATGTATTTTATGTAATTAGTATTAGTTACATGATTTTTTTGGGCATAATTAAATTAATTGCGGTTCTGCAGTTGTTGTTGTTCTTATTTTAAAGTCCCCCTTTAGTCAATCATTTTATCCCTTAAACCTCACCTTTCATCACCAAAATGACATATTTAAAAAAATCTTTCATGTCTTAAAATAGCTTGAATGTCACTCATATACATGGTTCTATGAATATGAAACTGAGACCCGCCTCCACTCACTCACACCAGCTCAGAGATCCACTGGTGGACGATCACACATTAACCTGATTAACCTGACAAGGCAGTTTGTGACGTCAGAAACACCAGCGATTTCAAACCGTGTTTTTGAGACTGTCTTTGGTTCACTGCAGTTTTAAGGAGAAAATACTCAGCAATGGTGTCGACTTATGAATTTGCACACATGTTTGGCTTAAAGCATATTAAAAACACCACATATACATATAAACAACATTAAAAGCTTGATTTTCACCACAGGGGGACTTTAATAATAATAACATGAACCATGAATTGTGCACAATAAAAATAGGGTCAATTTTAATTGCATGTTGACTTCATAAAACACCGGTACATTCCCTACATTCACACAGAGAACCATAAATGTAAAGAACTGTGGGCAATATCTGATGAAAAACACAGCATGGGCTTTGTTCAGAAAGTAATACCACTTACAGTTTACTCCAAAAATAAACACACTCACTATATTAGAGCTGCATGATTTTGGATAAATTGAGAATCATATATATCTATATATCTATATATCTATATATATATATATATATTTTTTTTTTTTTTTTGTGAGTTTCAAATAGAGCAGACAACTAAACAAAATAACTGTAATTTACTAGAGGTTCTTACAAAATGTTAATTGCAGTCTACATTTGATCTACAGTCTACAGTCTTAAATTCATTTGATTTGACTTTTTATCCCAGTACTAATGTGATAATTTGAATATTTGTAACAGACACAACCATAGCTTCGCAGGGTCAGCAGCAGCACAAACACAGATCTGAATGTACCGCTGTGATTTAGACAAAGGCGAATCATTGTCATTTAAGAATGAGATCGCGTGGATGTTTGAATCGAGATCGCGATCTTTTAACAATTAATCGTGCAGCTCAACACTATATGCAACAATACAGTTTCAAAAACAAGTACACTATATTGTCAAATCGACCTCTCAGCACCTCATGCATAAAACATAAACATAAAAAAATTGCTCTGTAAATTTTGTTAAACCACTATTACATAAATTGTCACACTGAACTGGCAATTTACACAGGAATACTTTTATAAATGACTTTGTCTGAAAGTTGTTCTGCTCATTCTTCTTGAATGAGGCACATGCTTAGTTCAGCGAGTGACGTCCAGTTATTTTGCATTCAATTTTATTTTATACAAATTTCTGATCAAATCCAATTAAAAAAGTTGTTAAAAAATAATGGGTAATTTTTGCAACACAAATAGAAGGATGAATACAGAAAATGTACACTACATACTCTATACATACTAGAAAAAAGTACTATCAAGTTTTTAATTAAAACATCTGTCTCAACATTAAATAGTCTGTCATCAAGGCATCTCTGATAAACTGTTTTCAACATCTAATGATTACAGACGCAATAATCTGACATATTTAATAGTGTGGATAGCCTCCAAAAAAGGATTCAGCCTATAACATTTGAATTCTATGGGTGCACCATGCTTTCAATAAGCACTGCATAAGTGTGGATATGTGAACCCAAGAGTGCTAATGTGAATAAATCTCAGTGAGGCAAATTGGACTTTTAAAATGGACAAAGAGTCCCTGCAGAGCCCTAAAAGAGTGAAAAAGAACTTTAATAGCAAATATTTCTCATTTCGTATTTGTATTGCATATTTCAAGGGTTGATGGCTGTGATCATATTGTTGAACGTGGATTAGTCATTTCTCAGAGCCTTGACAACAGGCTGCAGTGTAATGTGCATGCATTTTATTTGACATCAAAGATAAATCTGAATTTTAAATCAGAGGTTGGTTTAAAAATTGATACAACAGACCAAATGTGCCATGAATACAACAAGAGCCTTCTGGGGGGAGCGTTTTTATATTATTATTAAAAAAAAAAGAAAAGAAAACCCTTTCTGATATCAGAGCTGGATGTTTCTTGTGCAGTTTCTTTGTAAGAGCAAAATAAAGACTGAAGAGTATAAATAATGAATAGTGTTGTTATGACTGCCATGCAAATTTGAGTGACTGTAAAAACAGACGTGATCTAACTATTTACACATAATTCATTATTATTGATGGCAATATTTGAAAATGAAATGTTGAACGAAATATTGACCAAATTATTTTTCTCAACATTTTCTCAATTATTTTTCGCATAACATTCTTTGCAAGACCACTCAGACTTTTTTTTTTTGGTATTTGATCTGCAGATTAATAGAAATCATGATTATGAAATCACAATGTAAATTTTATGGATGGACTGACGTACGAATGGACGTACGGAAATAAATACAGGATGGATGGATGGACGGAACTTCTTTTTTCCATTCACTTTTGCAAAGCAGGAAAAAGATCAGCCTGAACATTCTTCAAAATAAGTCTTACAGGCTTGGAAAAACATGAAGGTGAGCAAATGATGGTTTATGTGTGAATTAACCCTGAAACTGACTTTAGGGGTGTAAGCCTGTCTAAATCGGTCCAGTGGCAGTATCCGATAGAATGGGTGAAGTTCCCTGTGTGTTACTATCTTTCCTTTTACACAACACAACAAGATTAAATGAAATACATTTTCTCATATGTATTACCTCGTTATTTCATCTGACTCTTTAATGGTTTTAATGATATCCGAACATCATTAAATGTGAGCGAATGTTTGATAATTCCTTTTAACTATCCTCCTATTCCTATAACTATATTTTACCCGTTCATATTAGAAAGCTATGTCGCTCTGAGGTCCTCACGCCTTCTGTTTAACACGGATCTCATGATCACAAGCTCGTCAGTTTTGGTCACTAAACAGAGGTAATTGGCTACTGTAACTGAGATGGTCACATACAAGTTACACAATCAAAGATACTTTGGTATAGCCCCCATGGTTTTGCATACACTTGAATTTAAAGTCACGTTCACTTCAGGCAGAGGTATGGCCACTATTACAGATATAAGCTGACCAACATTACTTCTCTTATAATAGCTATGGATTGGCAATGCCGTGGTTTCCCACGTACACTTATCTAAAGTAACATTAAATTAAAACAGAGGTAAGACACACCCAAATTTAGATTGGTCAAGCAGCATTTTTGCTGTCCTAAACGGAAATTCACTTATTGTCTTTGCGAACCAAGTACACTTGAATTAGTACCAAATATTAGTCGTCACTAATCTGACGCAGACTTGCGGTAACATACGAATCCGTTTAATCTACTTGGGATAGTCAGTCAGAATAAAATCAAATGTAACAATTTATTATGTCAGGTAAATGTATCATGCCAATTTCATAATCAGTTCAAAGATAAAAAATAAAGATGCTAACCTGACATTAGAATATACATGATGCGAAGTGTCTTGCTCACACTCCGCATCACGGCCTGATTTGAACTACAAATCGTGCTGAACTCTCTTCAGCATCTCCCTAAATGATAGGAGTAGGATGTCCTGTTACTTTATCCTCTACAGTAAAAGACCTGGGTGTTATATTAGATTGCAACCTGTCTTTTGAAAATCATATTTCATATGTTACAAAAACAGCATTCTTCCACCTTAGAAACATTGCTAAGCTACGTAATATGCTATCTGTTTCTGATGCAGAAAAGTTAGTTCATGCATTCATGACCTCGAGACTAGATTACTGTAATGCTTTATTAGCTGGTTGTCCTGCATCCTCAATAAACAAGCAGTTAGTCCAAAATGCAGCCGCTAGAGTTCTTACTAGATCAAGAAAATATGATCATATAACACATTTTAATATCACTACATTGGTTACCTATAAAGTCCCGTATTAACTACAAGCTATTGCTACTGACTTATAAAGCCCTAAACGGCTTAGCTCCAGTCTATTTAACGGATCTTCTATCGCCCTACAATCCATCGCGCTCTTTAAGATCACTTAATTCGAGGCTTTTGGTCATACCTAGGATATCCAGATCCACCAAAGGAGGGAGAGCATTTTCACATTTAGCTCCAAAACTCTGGAATAGCCTTCCTGATACTGTTCGTTGCTCAGACTCGCTCTCCCAGTTTAAAACTAGATTAAAGACGCATCTCTTCAGCCAGGCATTCATATAATATTTTTAATCTTACAGTTAAATCCGGTCTTTAGTTCATAAACGCCAGAGGAGAACTGGCCCCCGACTGAGCCTGGGTTCCCCAAGGTTTTTTTTTTCTCCATTAGGTCACCTGATGGAGTTTTTCGGTTCCTTGCCACTGTTGCCTTTGGCTTGCTCAGTTGGGGATATTTTGGGGATATTTAATTTAAATTTTATCAATCAATAAATTCCATTAGAAACAAACCTTGTTGTATTATTTTAATTTAATACTGTGAAGCTTCTTTGATACAATCTGTATTGTGAAAAGCGCTATACAAATACACTTGACTTGACTTGACTGACTAAATACTCAGACCAAGGCAGAAACCTCTTTTCAAACGTAAAGATGAGTTCACAATGGGAATTTGCATTAATCACCATCCCAGACTTACTGGGGAAAGAGGTTGATTTACATGGGGACACACACACAGCAGTTAACAAGATATCTCTAAACTCTCCACACCTTATTACCTTTTTGGTTTACTTCTGTGAGACCTTTGTACCAGTCGCACTGAGACATTTCAAATTATACCAGACATGTATACTGTATATGATAATTGTTCATATTAAACCATATAGATTTATGGGTGAATTCAGGTAGGGATGGGTGAAGGGAATGATGTGTACATTGGAAGGTGATCAACTCAAGTGTGATAGTGTCTTGAATGGGGATGGTAACATAGCAATAGAGTTCAAATGTTAATGTCCTTTGTTTTCTCAGAGAGTAGCCCTCTCTTCCAGTTCTTCCAGTTCTTTCAGTTTCTCTTCTCGTTTCTCCAGTCTTACAGGAGTCAGTCATGCAGTAATCCAGGTCATTCCAAAGTCTTTATTAAACTATATATCATTATAAAAGACACCATTTCCAGTCTAACGAATGCATTTGTGCCGGTCTTCACTGTGCTTGTGCAAATACCTGTGAAGCTAACGCGTAAGGACGGAGTTATGAGTGTGTGTTCTCTCCAGGCAGGTATGCTGGTGTTGTATATGAGGATGGTAGGTTGTCCTGACACATTGAAGGCTAGCTTTAATGTGCGTGCTGCTTTACGCGGGAACTTTATCGGGAAAGCGCTCAATTCATTAAACACAGAGCCACTCAAGGGTGTCTCCTCGGCTCGCACCTTTGAACCCTCATTTGTGCTGTCAGCTGCAGAAATTAGTCGATGAATCTTGTGCCCTGGCACTTAATTAAACTATCTGTTATATTTCCTCCACGTGGCATTAATCTCACAACGGGGGGGAGAAGGGAAGGGAGAGGAATTAGACGTTCACTATTTCATCAGCTCATTGTTGCTGTCTTTGTCCCTCTGGAGACAGTGACCTCAAAAGAGGTTGTGATCGTCCGGACAGTTGCTCCTGAAAAGTCGTCTATGGCTGCCAGCTAAATGAGTCTCACGAAACCCGTATAAAATATGCCTGGGCCGTATTTAACCCAAGAATCAAAAGGCAGAAAAAGAAAAAAAAAAAGAAAAAAAAAAAGAGCATGAACAAATCTGTTGCTTAAATAACAAATAATTTGCATTACATTATATTATATTAATTGATATTATACATTACATTATACCATGTTATATTATATTGTTATATTATACATTACATTATATATTATATTACATTATATATCACATTATATAATATTATATAATATTATATTATATTATATTATATTATATTATATTATATTATATTATATTATATTATATTATATTATATTATATTATATTATATTATATTATATATCACATTATATATCACATTATATATCACATTATATTATATTATATTATATTATATTATATTATATTATATTATATTACATTATATATCACATTATATATTATATTATATTATATTATATTATATTATATTATATTATATTATATTATATTATATTATATTATATTATATTATATTATATTATATTATATACAGTGTTCATGTGCCATGGTATCTAAAATTAGCAACAACACCAAAAAATATATATTATTATTATTACTATTATTGTTGCTAATGTCTGAATAGAATAAATGCTTCATAACAGTCACAACATAACACTAAATACAGCGGGGGGAAAAATGTTCTTTTTTTGTGTGAAATATAACCGTGATGTTTTCGTAAGAACTGTATGTAATCCCCATTTTGTATGCAGGTTGTGTGCATCTGTTTGCATTTGCGGACAGTAGTATCCATGCCAAACCACTCGAAGGCAGTCGTTTCATTTTCTTTATTTAATTTGTGAGAGGGTTGTTTTATTTCTGTGCCAATGCTGTTTCCACAACACATCTTTCTTTGTTAACTCTACCAAAAAAAAAAAGCCAAGGAAGCAATAAAGATATATTCTGAAAAAAACTAAATGATTATTTTGAGTCATTCGGATTTCTTGACAGATGGCTTTCCTCTTGTTATTGCAGTTTAAATTTTGCCAACACAACACGCAAAGTTCATATTGTAATCATATTCGACATCAATGAGCTAAACCTCTCCATCTCATACATAATGAGATATTCATACTGAAAATGAGGTGGGTGAGAGCAAATAAACAAGCATATTTCACAAAAAAATAACTGAGCGTTTCAATAGAGTGTCACATCTCATTTTCAAGAATACATGCCATTTCCACAAATCTATTATCTTTTTTAACCCATGGTTGGCAATCCTTCCACAAACAACCCTTACAGAAAAAAATTCAAATAAATAAGTAAAATAAGAGCATAAATAAATACACAAGTCATTAAATAAAAAAAACCTCACCCTCATATGACTTTCATTCATGGAAACCTAAAAGATGTTTGCCTAATACTCAAGCTGCTCTTGTTCGTACAATGAAAGTTAATGCATCATGAAAGTATCATAAAAATAGTCCATATGACTTATGTGTATTTCAAATAATTTCCTTTGACGTTCAACAACTGAAAATAGGATTGGAGCAACATGACTGTGAGCAAAATGATGACAGACTATGTATGAATTCCTTTAAAATGTTCATACTGCAGTCCTCCGGTACGAGTGCATGATTATTACACAACCACAGTCCATTATATGTTCTTTATAAAGAACACTATGTCTCCAGACCACATTATAGATTAGAATGCCTTCCCAAGCCTGTACATCGTGTTGGCTCTGCGCAACAGTCGTAGTGGTCTATTGTGTGCTTCAAACACTGCCGCAGACTGAATCAAACACAAGAACTCTGAATAGACTGGCACAGGAAGAATGTGCTCTATAATCCCTCAAAGAAGCACTACAACTACTAAAAAAGAAAACATATAATGCCACTTCATTCAGGACTTCAATGGTTCATCTGGGAGTTTATTTAAGAGAGAGCAAAGGAAATAGCAATAGAGATAGACAGAGAGAAAAATGAACGACACGCTCCATTCGCCAGGGGACACGAGGGTTCTTAGTCAAACCCACTGGAGTGCTAATCATCAGGAGTGAAAAAGAAACAGAACCCAGTATTCATATTTGGCTATTAGGTTCCCTCAAGACAGTGGCAGTAGAAGAAGCTCCGTGTGTCACAATACAAGCATACAAGATATTTTAATAGCGTCATTCTCATTTATTCACTTGGCAGATACTTTTACCCAAAGCAACTTACATTGCATTCAAATTATTCATTACGGTGAGCAAAACAGGATATATTCAGTTCACTTAGTTACACATATTGCCAAAAGTTTTGGGACGTTTGCTTTACATGCACATAAACTTTAATGACATCCTATTCTTAATCTGTATTGGGTTTAATGTGGAGTTGGCCCACCCTTTGCAGCTATAACAGCTTCCACTCTTCTGGGAAGGCTTTCCACAAGGTTTAGGAGAAGCGCATTTGTGAGGTCAGGCACTGATGTTGGACGAGAAGGACTGGCTCGCTTTCTCCACTCTAATTCATCCCGAAGATGTTCTATCGGGTTGAGGTCAGGACTCTGTGCAAGCCAGTCAAGTTCCTCCACACCAAACTCGCTCATCCATGTCTTTATGGACCTTGCTCTGTGCACTGGTGTGCAGTCATGGAGGATCAGGAAGGGGCCATCCCCAAACTGTTCCCACAAAGTTGGCAGCATGAAATTGTCCAAAATGTCTTGGTATGCTGACACATTAAGAGTTCCTTTCACTGGAACTAAGGGCCCAAGCCCAACCCCTGAAAAACAACCCCACACCATAATCCCCCTCCATCAAACTTTAAACTTGGCAAGTACAGTTCTCCTGGCAACTGCCAAACCCAGACTCGTCCATCGGATTGCCAGACAGAGATGCGTGATTCGTCACCCCAGAGAACATGTCTACACTGTTCTAGAGTCCAGTGGCAACCTATCATGGTACCACGCTTGAATTCACTGAGCTCCTGAGAGCGACCCATTCTTTCACAAATGTTTGTAGAAGCAGTCTGTGTGCCTAGGGGCTTGATTTTATACAACTATAGCCATGGAAGTGATTGGAACACCTGAATTCAATCATTTGGAGGGGTGTCCCAATACTTGGCAATAACGTATGTTGTGGCTACGAAATATGAACAAAGACTATAGAATTACACAAGATGCATCACCTGTATTGTTTTGAATGGGGAAAAGTGCAATGCTCAATATGTGGAATAAGTCCCGCCTTTTAAAAAAAGAGCCAATAGACATGCAGTTCCACTGCACCTGCACATTAGCTTGATCCAGCCTGTAAAATGTCATTTTCTGTCATGATTCGAGAGTAAAAAAAAAAAAAAAAAAAAAATATGAGACAGTTGTTGTCAGATTTCATTGGTGATTTCAAATATGAAATTTAATCGTAAGCTTGGCGTCTTGAAGAATTTGATCTTTACCCATTCAAAAAGATAGGAGCTGCACTTGCATGCTCGAGACGAGAGGCATTTCAAAGATGGCCGCCGAGTGAAATGACTTGTCTTAAAGGGACTTTGATATTAACTCGTTGGAATGCGTTATCACCTAAATCCTGAAAGAATGGTCCTCTCATAAACATGAACTGTCTTTATTCTGAGCTATAAAAGTTTAGTTTGACACTAAAACTTGTAAGGTAGATTGAATGTCAGCGATAAGTCATATAAAGGACACTGCAGCACGTGGCAGAGCCATAAAGTAATGCAGTTCTGGTAAAGAGATACTTCACTGTATTAACGCAGGCTGCTGAGGATGATATGTAGTTCAGGTGTCTGGGGAGAGCGTACAGTAGATTCTTCCTCTGGGGTCTTAGAATAACTGTGCCGTTGTATTTCATTGATTGCATTATGAATTTTCTTTCTCTTTCATATGAATTGCGTCATGAGCCAGGTACAGCCAAAGCCAGGTGACACATTTCTGGACAGAAATAAAGTTTGTAAAAAAGTGCAAACTTTGCCTTCGGAGCAGATTTCAGGCCAGTGCATCCGATTCACAAGTTCAGATATCTCTGAAAGAAATAAAGTTGGGCATAAGATATTCTAACAAAGTGGTTTTCAACCAGTAGAGCCCTAAAAAATAGGCTGCATGGCTGTTCAAATAAAACAATGTTAAACGCAGATCTCAATAATGCAATATAACTAATATGCATTTGTGTTTAATTAAAGGGTTAGTTCACCCAAAAATGAAAATTCTGTCAGTAATTACTCCCCCTCATATTGTTCCAACCCCGTAAGACTTTCGTTCATCTTCGGAACACAAATTAAGATATTTTTGATGAAATCTGAGTGCTGGAACACTTCTCCCTCCTGCAGGCTTATGGACACTATAACTTGCTGGCCCAGAAAATGTATTAAAGACATTGTTAATATATTCCAAGTGACTCCAGTGGCTCAATCTTAAGTTTATAAAGCGACGAGAATACTTTTTGTGCGCAAAAACAAACAAAAATAACGACTTTATTCCACTTTTCCTCTGCCTCGCTGCCTGCTGTGAGTGTGTTTGTTTGATTCGGTGCGATAAGCTCCGTCTTAGCCATATATTTCTTTGTTTTGAACCATCATTTTACTACCATTTCTAGTTGTTTATACTACTACATTTTACCCAACATCTCAGATTAACCTAACATCGCTAGCTTTTGTTATTAGTACTACTAGCACAAAACGCTAGTAATTCGCTAGCCTGTTAACGCGCCACCCGTGCGCTCAGCTATTTTATTTATTTATTTTTCTCTCGCGCGTCCGCGCCTTTGAGTTCATAAAAAGCTCAGGTGAGTAAGAATCACTCAACAAACACGGTGAGTAATGTCTTGTCCTGTTATTGTCACTTGCACTTCATGTCACATGTTTAGTATAGGCTTCTCTGTCGACAATATAGGATTTATATGTGATAAATGTAAGGAGACAGTTAGGTTGACAGAGAAGATTTCAGAATTAGAAACACGCATCCAAACTTTAATTGAGGATAGTAAGAGTGCTAGTGCTTTAGATGTTTTGGATGCGCATAGAATAGTGCACACTTTACATGAGTCGGTTCTGGCTGAAGTAGAGCCTGTGCAGCCGGGCAAATGGGTGACAGTGAGGGATCGCTCTAGTCGCGGATCTAAAAACCACTCTTCCGTTCCGATTACCATAACAAATCGATTTGCCCCGCTCAGTGAAACACCCACTGAGAATGATTGTGCCCTAGTTATTGGCGATTCTATTACACGGAACGTGAAAATAGAGACACCAACCACCATAGTCACATGTTTGCCGGGAGCCAGAGCGCCTGACATCAAAGCAAATTTAAAAGTGCTGGCTAATGCTAATCGTAAATTCTCTAAGATCATTATTCATGTCGGCACTAATGATGTTCGACTCCGCCAGTCGGAGATCACCAAAATTAATATTAAAGAGGTGTGTGAACTTGCAAGTACGATGTCAAGGACTGTAATTTGCTCTGGCCCCCTTCCTGTTCGCAGGAGTGATGAGATAGTTAGTAGATTGTGTTCGCTTAACGGTTGGCTGTCTAAGTGGTGTCCGCTTAATAATATAGAATTCATAGACAATTGGAAAAGTTTTTGGGGCAAACCTGACCTGTTGAAAAGAGATGGTATCCATCCCTCCTGGGATGGTGCTGCTCTTCTCTCTAGTAATATGGCTCATAGTCTTAGAGCTCAAACATGACAATCTGGGGCTCAGGTCAGGAAGCAGACAGACTGGCTTAACCGACTGTCTGCTAGCGGCCTCGCGTCACCAAGGTCAGATAAATCCCATCACATAGAGCCTCTTTCACCTAGCTATCATCATATAGAGACTGTGTCTGTTCCCCGAATTTGGAAATCCAAAAAACGTTTAAACCCAACTAAGGTTAAAAATTTAATTGATGTTCAACAAATAAAAAACAGCTATAATACAGATGAGCAAATGCTAAAGCTTGGGTTGCTGAATATTCGATCGCTTACTTCAAAAGCACTCGTTGTTAACGATATGATTTCAGATAATAACCTAGATGTGCTGTGTTTGACAGAAACCTGGCTAAAACCAAACGATTACATTACTTTAAATGAATCAACCCCGCAAGATTACTGTTATAAACATGAGCCTCGTCTGAAACGCAAAGGGGGTGGTGTTGCTGTAATCTATAGTAATAGTTTCAAAACCACTAAGAAATCAAGTTTTAAATATAATTCTTTTGAAGCATTGGTGCTTAATGTAAAAATATATAGTGTAAACGATAAATCACGTTTGAGATTTGTGCTGGCTACTGTATACAGGCCACCAGGGCACCATACAGACTTTATCAAAGAATTTGCGGACTTTCTATCAGAATTAATATTGACTGCAGATAAAGTACTAATTGTTGGTGATTTTAATATACACATCGATAATGAAAAAGATGCATTGGGATTGGCATTTAAAGACATTGTAAATTCAATTGGAGTTAGACAACACGTGTCAGGACCTACTCATCGTCGTAATCATACTCTAGATCTAATATTATCACGCGGAATAGATGTGGATGCCGTTGAAATTCTGCAGCAGAGCGATGACATCTCAGATCATTATCTAGTCTCGTGTAATTTGCATTTAGCCAAGGCTGCAAAGCCGACTCCGTGTTTCAAATATGTGAGACCTATCACTTCTGCTACTAAAGATTGCTTTATTAATAATCTTCCTAATCAGTTTCATCATCTCAGCATCTCAGATAGCTTAGAAGAACTAGATATTACAACAGAAACGTTTAACTCTCTCTTTTCCAGCACTTTAGACACAGTTGCTCCGTTGCGCTTAAAGAAGATTAAAGAAAATAGTCCAACGCCGTGGTACAACGAGCACACTCGGGCCCTTAAGAGAGCAGCCAGAAAAATGGAGCGCAACTGGAAGAAAACAAAACTAGAGGTATTTCGCATTTCATGGAAAGAGAGCTCAATTACTTACAGAGAGGCTTTAAAAGCTGCTAGATCTGCTTATTTTTCAACCCTATTAGAAGAAAATAAACATAATCCTAGGTATTTATTTGAAACGGTGGCTAAACTAACGAAAAATAAAGCTTCAAGCACCGAAGTTTCCAAGCAACACAGCAGTAATGACTTTATGAACTTCTTCACTTATAAGATTGATAATATCAGGGACAAAATTATAACTATGCAACCGTCTACTACAGTATCGCATCAGGCAGTGCATTGTAGTCTCCCTGAGGAAAAATTTGATTCATTCGTTGCTATAGGAGAGGAAGAATTTACTAAACTCATTAAATCATCTAAATCTACAACATGTATGTTAGACCCTATACCGACTAAGCTACTGAAAGAAATACTTCCAGAGGTCATAGATCCTCTTCTTAATATCATTAATTCGTCTTTGTCTCTAGGATACGTACCAAAAAACTTTAAGCTGGCTTTGATTAAACCGCTTGTTAAAAAAACGCAACTTGATCCTTCAGAATTAGTCAATTACAGGCCGATCTCGAATCTACCTTTTCTGTCAAAGATATTAGAAAAGGCAGTATCCTCACAACTGTGTTCCTTTCTTGAAAGAAATGATATCTGCGAGGATTTCCAGTCCGGATTTAGACCGTACCATAGTACCGAAACAGCTCTCGTTAGAGTCACAAATGATTTGCTCTTATCATCCGATCGTGGTTGTATCTCTCTATTAGTGTTACTCGATCTTAGCGCTGCATTTGACACCATCGACCACAACGTTCTTTTAAATAGATTAGAACATTATGTTGGTATTACAGGAAATGCACTAGCATGGTTTAAATCATACTTATCTGACCGTTATCAGTTTGTAGCAGTAAATGATGAGATGTCTCATCGATCACAGGTTAAGTATGGCGTACCACAAGGCTCAGTATTAGGACCGCTGCTGTTCACTCTGTACATGCTACCATTAGGAGATATCATTAGGAAACATGGAATTAGCTTTCACTGTTATGCTGACGATACTCAGCTCTATATTTCTTCAAAACCTAACGAAACTTATCAATTCACAAAATTAACGGAATGCATAGCGGATATAAAAAATTGGATGACTTGTAATTTCCTACTTCTAAATTCTGAAAAAACAGAGTTTCTAATTATTGGACAAAAAACTTCCTCACGTAATAATCTACAATACTGTCTAACACTTGATGGCTGCTCTGTTAAGTCTTCGTCGTTGGTTAGGAACCTGGGTGTGCTCTTTGATACCAATCTTTCATTTGAAAGTCACGTGTCTAGTATCTGTAAAACTGCATTTTTCCATCTTAAAAATATATCTAAATTACGTCATATGCTCTCATTGACAAATGCGGAACAATTAGTTCATGCGTTCATGACCTCAAGGCTAGATTATTGTAATGCTCTACTGGGTGGTTGCCCTGCACGCTTAATAAACAAACTACAGCTGGTCCAAAACGCAGCAGCTCGAGTTCTTACCAGAACCAGGAAGTATGACCATATTAGCCCAGTTCTGTCAAAACTGCACTGGCTCCCTATTAAACATCGCATAAATTTTAAAATATTGCTGATTACTTACAAAGCACTGAATGGTTTAGCTCCGCAGTACTTGAGCGAGCTCTTAACGCATTATAGTCCGTCACGTCTATTACGATCTCAAAATTCCGGCCAGTTGATTATACCTAGAATATCAAAATCCACTGCTGGCGGTAGATCCTTTTCCTATTTAGCACCAAAACTCTGGAACAGTCTTCCTACCATTGTCCGGGAAGCAGACACACTCTGTCAGTTCAAAGCCAGATTAAAGACACATCTCTTTGACCTAGCTTTCACATAATACATTATAGACTTCTATAATTTAATGTTATGCTGCATAGATTAGGTCAGCCGGAACCGGGAACACTTCCCAAAAATCCTGATGTACTCGTTACATCATGAGAAGAATGGCATCTACGCTAATTTTAGTGTCTGTGTTTATCCCAAGGTTTTTCCTGCAGCCTGCCGGATCCAGGCCGTATCCAGATCTGACGAAGGACCTTCACCTGGACCGATGACAACGCAGTGCTGAAGTGCCAACTAGTCTCTCCCTATCTCCCAGCGTTTCTCACAGGTTCGCGTTTAAAGTCTGTGTAGAGAGAATGGTGTCGTCTTAGCGGCCCCTAATTTAATAACAAATGATCATTGCGACGGAACCAAATCAATTAAAACTAACTTTAGATGGAAATAACTTAACTCTGCTGTAAAGCCGAAACAATCTCTGTTACCTTAAATTATACGCTTATCTCTGTAAAGCTGCTTTGAGACAATCTACATTGTTAAAAGCGCTATATAAATGAAGATGACTGACTTGACTTTTCATTTCCTTCTCTCTGGACCTCGAGTCTTTTCACGTAGTGTTTAAGCGTAGCGCGTCTGTGTTTCACGTCACCACGTAGGCTCACTATTGGGTGACTCTGGTCATGTGTGATGCGTGCTGACGTGAAACACAGAAGCGCTACGCTTAAACACTATGCAAAAAAAACTCGAGGTCCAGAGAGAAGGAAATGAAAAGTGGAATAAAGTCGTTATTTTTGTTTGTTTTTGCGCACAAAAAGTATTCTCGTCGCTTTATAAACTTAAGATTGAGCCACTGGAGTCACTTCGACTATATTAACAATGTCTTTAATACATTTTCTGGGCCAGCAAGTTATAGTGTCCATAAGCCTGCAGGAGAGTGATCCAGCACTCAGATTTCATCAAAAATATCTTAATTTGTGTTCCGAAGATGAACGAAAGTCTTACGGGGTTGGAACAACATGAGGGTGAGTAATTACTGACAGAATTTTCATTTTTGGGTGAACTAACCCTTTAAGATAAAGAAAAAGCTCGAGATTTTTGTCAACTAAATCCTTCAAATAAGCTGTTTAATCAAGAAATCTTTGACTGGAACTCAATATATTTACTACCACCAAAGAAAAAAAGGTCTACACTGTAAAAAAATTATTTGATCAATAATTTATGACAACATATGTTTTAACTCATTAAAATAAGTTAGGAAATTTTCAACCAAGTTGATTAAGGCAGCAACTTTGTTTGTTTTTTTACAGTGTATAGTAAATAACTCCCCAAAAATAAGGGGGACAAACATTTTGGGGAAAACTAAATACAGAAAAAATGCCACGATGGAAAATATGAAAAACCTCTGAGTTTGTACTCATCATTTTAAACTGAATGACCACGAATACTGTGTTTTATGCCAAATGGAGGGGGGGGGGGGAGGGGACTGAGAGAAAATGCCGTTCTTGAAATGAAATATGGGAGACCAAATACTAACTTGAAATGCATTGAGATTAATAAGCAAGTCTCAGAATATACAAACTGGTGCTTCCTTCACTTCTGGGGCTTGGTTTACCACAGTTAATTATGTCTCGAGTGCTGCCTGTTAGGATTTGAGTGCTCACCAAGGTTATCTGAACAACTGTCAGGAGTACTTCATGACTGTAGATCAGATCCAGGTGACCTTGTTCAGCTGCTTTAGACTGCTTAAACAGAGAACATGATGTGAGCAATATCTGTGAGCAATATTCTCGATTTCTCAAAAGTCTCTATGATGAAAAGATACTGCCACGGAGTCATAATTACAAATAAAAAATAAATAAAAAAATGCATGAAAGTGAACACAGGCTGCAAAACGTTGACACTGCAATAAAGCACTAAGAAAATGGTTGCATTTTAGCACTATCCACAAATAGATCATTTCTATACATTAAAATTAAAGTATTGTCCTCCAAGAAAATGTCAATCACCAATCTCAGGAGATAACTAAATAGTATACAGTATGAGCCATTTTAAATTAACTTTATTTTCATTTAATTTGTGATTTGCTTTAATTGGGACCATGCTGGGATGTGCTGAAGGAGACTTTACAGAGTGCTTGACTCTTGCATTGCAAATACAAGATCTTGACACCTTTTGATGGGATAAATGTTGTGATGTTATCAAGTGGTGCATACATTTTGTTTTCCGTGTTTCCAACGCAGGAACTTTCCCCAGGAACTAGGGACTTTGGGGTGGTACTCCATGTTTCCACCGCAAGAACCAGGGTCTTAATGAAGTTCCGGGTAAAAATTTCCCCCTCAGAAAGTCCCTGCTTGCGAGGTAGTACTTTTTCAAAGTTCGGGAACTCCCGGGGGTGGGACTTGGGGCGCTGAACATGCTGATTGGTTGAGTTCATGCCACATTTTGATTAGTTGACTCCATGAAGTTTGAGACACTTATTTCAACCACCATTTTTTTAAATCTGTTGCAGTGCTTGCAGTAAGATTTGTTTGCTATTCTAATCAACACTGGAGTTTAAAAAATACGACTTACGGACCGACGGCGAGGTTCAGGCTTTATTTAGCTTAAATTCAGAGGATGAGGATCTTGCATTGGATTTTTGCATTGTCAGTACAGTTCAGAGGATGAGGATGAAATCCAGCGGGAACTGGAAAGTAGCGCGCAGTCCTACGTCACCGGACTAATTTACCAAATCTTCACGATACTTTAGACCGCAGTGGAAACGCAGACAGCAACAGCTCTGAGGGAAAAAAAGTTCCTGGGACAAATTGTTCCGGGTAATTTTGGGAGCTTTAGTTCCCCCAAAAAGCGTTCCTAAAACTAGGAAGTGTTCCCAAAAATCGTTCCCAGTTCTTGTGAACCCAAAGCCCCTTTGGAAAGGACATTGTACTTTGTAACTTTGCATACCTTTTTAATTCTTAAACAGCAACATTACACAAAGAAAGTTGAAAATGTAAAACAGCATAACAGGACTCCATTAAAACCAAATGAGGATGTGGAAAATAATCAGCGTTGTTAGATTACTTCAGATTCCTGCAGTGATAAAGGTAATTGGCTAAACTATGAATATCTTACCTCATATTGAAAGAAATGAGAAATAGTAACATTAGCCTAGTGCTTAATGCCGTGAAACACAAACAGTGAAACAAATCTGTCAAAACATTGATAACCATTGATTTTTAAGTTCATTCTCAATTAAAGGTTTACTTCAGCATCAGCATTCGTCACAGATGTAGCAGAGTGGTTTAGTCATTTACCAATTCAGAAATCAAATGACTGGACAAATTGGAGGAAAGCAGTATCTACAGATTAATCCCAGAATTTGTGCTGATTATACAATAAAGGGTTAACAAAAATACATCAAACACGAGAGAATAATCAAATGTTAAAATAAAATGTGTCAAAAAAGTGCTAACCTCTTGCAATATAGTCCAATATTCTAAACCCATGTGACTGTGTGAGGAACAGACATCAATTGAAACGCGATGCGGCGAGTTAAAACATTAAGTTTATGCGTTTTGTCAATGTTAAGCTTGATAGAATAGAAAAGCGAGAGGAATTCTACTTCATTACTCTACATAAACCGCTATTCAAATGTACATGCATGTTCTCTCTACTTTTTCATGTTTTTAGATTCATTCACAGCACATGAAATGTCCCCAGGAATGCTTGCAATGGCTCAATGCCAGATTCTTAATATAATATCCTTGAATTCCTTAAAGAATTTATGTGCCACAGATGCCACTAAACTAAGTTAATTTGAATCCGACTGCATTTATAATATTGAGGTTGAGCACCCACAGAAGAACTGGCTGTGTTAAGACCACGAGAGCACCACAGCTCCCCCATCTGAGACACAGAGAGAAAAGGTAGTCAAACGGTAGAGAGAAGGGCTCAATAGAGGTGATGCATCGCCATGGCAACAGTGGACAGCATCAGCAAGTAATTGCTTCCTGTTATTGTAGCTCTCTCTCTCTCTCTCTCTCTCTCTCTCTCTCTCTCTCTCTCTCTCTCTCTCTCTCTCTATCTCTCTCTCTCTCGGAGGTAAGAGCTGACCATCTGATGGCATTCCTCTAAAAAACACATCTGTCAGGTACTCATTAATTTGGAGACAAAGACAGCACCAAACACTTCAGAAACAAGAGCTTGTAAGGGAGGAAAAAAACTACTTATTGCTCATTACTGTGCGTTAGATATGACAAATTAAATGTCTACGTACTGTTCTATCTATTTTCAAAGACGCTTTGGTACAATGCTCCGATACACGACACGTTAAAAGTTTGGACATGTTATACTAAAACGTTTCTTATGATCTTAAAAAAATTGAGGTCTAAAGGCTCACACTTCAATGCTTGACATTTATTTTGTAGACAAAATGAACTGTGCCCCCTTAAGTTTTCTTTTCATAACCTTTACTTACTTTATGTGCGTACTTAAACGTACGTAGCAGAGAGTGAATACAAAGTTGGCTGGAGTCCTATTAAAAGTTGGTCAAAGTTTGTCACACCAGGATTGTTATGTATTTTAAATTACTAATTTCCTCCTCCTCCTAATATAGTTATCTTTATAGTTATCGTTCTTGGTGTGAATGGGCCTTTAGAATTAAACAATTAAATATATTAATTTACTGTGAAAAACAATAAAAGTGTTCACAGAAAACTTTAACTTTGACAAGAATGAATGAATAGACGCATATCGTTGCCACTATACTTTTATTATTATGGCATTACTCCCAGCAGCACCAACTATACTCGAGGCCAGTTTAAATTCGCCAAATGAACGTCCTTGTTGTGCGAACATTTTATCGTCGCCGGCAGGATTCAGTACAAGTGTACAAGTGTGTGTGTGTGTGTGTGTGTGTGTGTGTGTGTGTGTGTGTGTGTGTGTGTGTGTGTGTGTGTGTGTGTGTGTGTGTGTGTGCAAATCAGCTGGAAGAAACGCTGTTGGCAGGACTGACAGATCTGCACATAAATATTCTTCATCAGTTGTTTAGGCTACGAGGAGGGAACCACCAGAACTTCCTGTAAATGTCGTAAGTCCGAACCATACAGAAAATGCTTTCACACTAGAAATCTTTTGAGGTTTTCAAACCAAACCTTTGTTCAGTCTGATCCGGACCGAGACTACCTCTTTTCGTCGGACCAAATTTCATCTGTTTGGTCCGGACCATGGTCCGGGGGAGGTTTCACACCTGTAGTTTTGATTCGGACCAAACTGAAAAGTCCAAAAATCCGGACCAAACAAGGTAGGTGTGAAAGGGCCCTTAATAAAGTAAATATTTGTGGTTTCAGAGCGAAGCGCATCATTTAGACACAAGGGGCCCTATCTTGCACCCAGCGCAATTGACTTTGTACACCGACGCATGTATCATTCCTATTTTGCACCCGCGCAAAGCGCGCTTTTCCCACCACAGAAGCACGTCGCTAAACTAGGGAATGAACTTGCGCTCCCTGGGCGGTTCAGCGCAAAAAAGGAGGCGTGTTTCATGAAACGTTCCTTCATGCTATTTTGCAGGTTTAGAAAACAGTCAGTGGTGCGTTGCGCATGTTATTCATATGCTATTTTAAGGGCGCATGCTTGGCCATAATCAATGTAGCGTGTGCACAACGCGCATACACTTTGATTCTCACATCTACACAGAAGCAGCAGTTTTCATTTTTGCAAATCATACATTATTACGATAGATGGATAGATGGATACCCGCCCACAAAGTTACTTGCGCTTTGACACTTGCGTTTCAGATCGTTAAAATAGGGCCCATGTAGTTCAAGATGCAGTGTTTGTTTGCGCTTATCAGGTTTGGTTGGATTAAAACGAACTCTGGTGTGATTGCTCTATTAGTGTGGCTCATTTGATTAAGTGTGAACGCTGCCATCAGAACACTGGTGCGCACCAAAAACCAAACAAACTGTATTGCATGTGAAAACCAAAACCACAATGTGCCATAGTTCACACTTTCAATTCATTCAGGAGTATGAAAGTTGCTGAATACTGTTGATTTGCAAATGTCATGGTTGATGGTAATGGTATAGCCGAAATAATGACATTTTCGCCGTTTCAATAAACTAAGCCTTTTTTTCTAAAGTTTCACCTAAACCTTATGTTATAATAAGAAATATGTCAACACAGGGGAAAGAAAAGAGGCTCAGTGCTATTTCTCGGGGTCTTTGAGTTATTATGAGTCACTGCCAATAGAGGGCAGTCATCAGTGCTTTGGATGGATGGATGAGAATTCATTATCATGTTGGAGACCCCAGCTTAATTATAGATTTCATTCATATTTCATTCTGCTGCCACATGTCTGACTCATAATTTCAGATGTCTAATAACGGCAACAGCAGCCAAACTGATTCAGGGACACCCTGAGAGCCAGTCAAATGAAACCAGAACTGGCACGCCAACGTCCAGAGGCCTGTCAACATCGACACCGTCCTGACTTCATGGATCTGCAATGCTTAAACCCCAGGGATGAGGCTGAGCGATGATATGAGAAATATGCAAAGACGGTTGAGATTACAAACTGTTAAAGCCCCCCTGTGGTGAAAATCCAGCTTTTAATGTTGTTTATACGTCTATGTGGTGTTTTTAATATGCTTTAAGACAACCCATGTGCAAATTCATAAGTCAACAGTAAGTACTAAGGATTGGAATTGAAAACCGGTTCCACTCGAGAACCGGCTCTAAGTTTTATGAACCATCGATATTGTATGCCCTCAACGTTAACGAGTCCTCTTGTCAAATGCTCCTGCTCCGAGTCCCAGCCATATACAGACCGTGAACTCACAACTGTCCCTTTTTTCCTTTATCGGGCTTGGAAAGGGTTACACCCATTCTCAACGGTAGACCAACAGGCTCAGCCCTGCTTAGCTTCAGTGGGCAACAGGGTGATATGGCTGCTGGCAAATTATTATTATTATTATTTGTAGCGTCTGGACCAATCAGACAAACACAAATTATTCATTTATTTAATGAATAATCCAGCAAACGCATCCTCCCAACCAAGGCCTGTGAAACTTTCCCCAAAAACTAACATCCCAAATGAAGCTAACACACTGGCAGGACGCGGTGTCTTGTTACAGGACATACTGAGACTGATAAGAGTTTTTACGATCCAAAGGAATGTGGCCACATGTGAGAGAGACAATGGGAAGACAGAAACAATCTTTAATACAGACTTTGCTGCATTAATCATAGACTAACTGATCTATAAATGAACATGCATCCCAGAAACTGTGTGAATGATTTACTGTCTTGTGTACTATTATGTATATACTATGGTATGTATTTTATTATACAACCAACAAACGGTCAATGTAACCTCACCTGTATCATGTTTCCTATCTAATTAATCCTCATTTAATGACTCACACTTTGATGTACATCACCTTCTCTTAGAATGCAGTGTGGATTTGTTATATCTATCTGAGCATTAATGAACAGAAAAAAGGTAAGGCAGAAGCTAACCACACTTGATATAGCGTCATAAATCCTCCCCACAGAGGAAAAGCCCGCTCAGAAATGTTTCCTTTCCTATTGGAAGGCCAGGCCTTCAAGGTGTGTCCTTCGTCAAGCTTTAAAAGGCCTCTTCGCTAGCCTCCCGCCCTTTTAGCTTCTTTGCTGCTGGCCTCACTCCTGCCTCTATGTATTAATGCTCATGGGTAGCCTAAATGGGTTCCATTCAGACCTTAATATTAAGTATTTTACTGTTAGCCTATATGTCAACAAGATTCAACAAAACATTTTCACCTGGCAAGACCCAATGTTTAGATCTGTTGTGGTATTTATGCAAATTAGCACATACGTAATTAGATTATGCATCATTTGTCTATGTTAACAAACAATTTCAAAAAACGTTTAATAGATTTTTTGTTTGTCTTGATGTAAGTAATCAACTCAGTAATTTTCATGGTGATATCTAAAGGTTAAAATTTTTACCCTATTCACGCAAGAAAAAGAATGAATAGGCGTATGAATAGGCTATATTTGGGTCTTTTTCGAAACTTTCCCCTAATGGGATTCTTCGGGGCTTTTTTTTTTTTTCTTACTCGGAAATCAGTTGAGTTTGCTTCTGCTGCATTTTGTTCAACCTTTTTTCCTAAAATGACTGGACTAACAGAGCACCTCTAGCAGGGATGGAAATTAGCACCCGCCACCAGCCAAATGCGGGTGATTTTGTGTTGTGTGATTTCGGGTAAACTCGCTTCATCTACCGGCCACCGTGGCGGGTAAATAAAAATAGCATACTGTTTCACACGGACGGTGGACACTTTTAGAGGAGGCACACCTTCAAAAAAAAAAAGTGGCGTTACATCGCAGGCGTTAAGAGGTCTGCAGAGAAAACATCTTTGCATTGACTTAACATTGAAATCACTCGCGCCTGACGCGCTATTCGCATCCGGTGTGAACGCACTATTACGGGAACGCGACGGTGGAGCATTTTTAAGATTTCCACTCTGGAGGGTAATTTCACTTTTTTGCGTTTTTAAGCCCCAAAAACGCCGTCGCCGTCTAAAAGAAAGGCACATCTGATAAAATATTTTTACGTTTTCACCCGCGAGCATTCTCGTGTTCATTGTTGGGACTAAGACCTAAAACTGGAAGCCATAAAAGACCACGAATCATCCAAATGCCACATCCAGGTAAAAAAGAGAAATATAAGAGAGAAAGAGTGTATAAGAGAGAAAGAGAAAATGTCAGTATTCCATTGAGACTTGAGAGATTAAATAAACTGCTTAAGTGTTGTAGATCTTGAAGTATTAATTTTCACATGCAGTTACGCATTGTCGGTTAAAAACAAGAAAGTGGCTGGTAAAAACATTGAGTGGCTGGTAGATTTTGAAATCCACCAGCCACAGTGGCCGGTGGACAAAAAAGTTCATTTCCATCCCTGACCTCTAGTGCTTCAGATATAGGCCTAAGCGCTTCAGATGTAAGTACTTTTCTAAAGAAAGGCACATTTACTACAAAAAAAAAAAATCACGAAACCTCAAATCAGACATTTGGCAATCTTTTTCGGTTGTGCATGATGGAGAGGGGAATCAACTACCTTTTGCCTGCTGCGATAAAAGCCGATAAAAGGTGTTAACATACAACAGACACAAATCTGGAACATCAGGCCTATAATGTGACCAGAACATTATCTAATATATAATTATATATATTAGATAGATAATAATATTACCTAATCGAATAGATTTTATATTTTTGTTTTTGGTTACTGTTAGCCTACTATTGTGAATATTATGCTGTTCGTAATATGGGACCGTTTCGTGTTTTGTGATCACATTTTAAATGTTTAAATGGCCTGTGATATAGTCTATAGTCTAGGTTAGATAAGAATGATCCGTTTTACAAATGTTCCTATGTGTAGGCCATGCCTAAGGCTGTTTTTATGTTACACGATAATTAAGCCTATTGGAATTTGGGCCGATTAATGTTTATCTTTGTTGGCGTTAGTTACTGAGGCCTATTTTATGTTTTGTATGGTTGAACATATGCAGGCTTACCAATAAATATGTTACCAAGTATTGGTAAGGAATTATGTGCGCACGCATTTTTTTTTCCAAGACCTTTCGTGAGATAGAAAGTGAACATCCATCCTGCCTGCCGTCTTGCGGGCATTCGCGCAGGTCTCTACAACAAAGTCCCTTTTACGATCTTGATCTTGTCATATGCTCTAAGGCTACGTTCACACTGCAGGCTGAAACGACCCAATTCCGATTTTTTTGCCCCTATGCGACCTGTATCTGATCTTTTCATGACAGTCTGAACGACACAGATCCGATCTTTTCAAATGCGACCCAGGCCACTTGGGTATGTGGTCCCAAATCCGATACATATCCGATCTTTTGAAATGCGACTTCAGTCTGAACGGCCAGGTCGCATGTATCCGACCCGCACGTCATTGATACGCGAAAAACGTCATAATTCTGCATTGAAGTAGTCGTCGGTTTGAAAACGGACTGCATATTCGTCGAGCTGAGGTAAATCTGCCGAACGGGTCGACCTCGACGAGCCCGTTAATTAAAAAAAAAAAGCCCACGGCCATTATATATACGTTATGTTAACTTATTTGTGCTGAATCTGATATTAGATAGGTCAGCAGCTGCAGTCTGTCTCTTGTGTAACGGTCGCTGCGTGCGCTCGTGTGTGTGCGTGTGTGTGTGTGTGTGTGTGAGTGAGAGAATCACAGTTAGTTAAAGCAGAGACGGGCTCTGGTTAAAGTTTAGCTACTTCCGCAAACAACAAGTGACGTCGTTGACCGTTGAGTACTCTTCTGCGCATGCGGGTCACTTCTGGGTAATTTCACGTTCACACAGGAGATCACAAAAGGTCGCATTTAATTGAAAATGTGAACGGCCTTGCAAAAAAATCGATTTTTTTCAAAAAATCGGAATTGAGCATTAAGCCCTGCAGTGTGAACGTAGCCTAAAGTGCTGTACATGCTAAGAATTTTTTTCGGTGACCATGAAAGATACACTTTTCTTAGAATAAATTAATAATCAAAGAGTTCGTTGGAACTGATTAATTGATTGTAATATTAATTTAGCTTACCTCAAAGTTAATCTAATTAACTGAACCAAATATTAATAATTAATCATAATTGGTAATTATGGATTATTATTAATATTCACCCTTTGAGCTAATATTGTTACATATTATTATTATTACTATTTTCTTTTTTTTTATTATTATTATTATTAGTTGTAGTATTATTATTTCGTAAGAATCGCCGAAAGAATCGGATAGATAAACAGAATCGTTAGTGGCATTGATATTGATAAAATCTTATCAATCCCCATCCCTTGTAATTGCGGAGTATTTTCTCCTTAAAACTGCAGTGAACCAAAGACAGTCTCAAAAATGCGGTTTGAAATCGCTGGTGTTTCTGACGTCACAAACTACCTTGTAACCAATCAGGTTAAAGTGTGATCGTCAATGAGTGGATCTCTGAGCTGGTGTGAGTGAGTGGAGGCGGGGCTAATTTGCATATTCATAGAACCACGTATACTGAATGAGGCAAGGGTTTAGAGTTACATTCAAGCTATTTTAAGGCATGAAGAAATTTGTTTTCAAGGAAAAAACATTTAAATATGTAATTTTGGTGAGTTTGATGAGTTTTAAGGGATAAAAATGATTGACTAGAGGGAGCCATTAAAGTGAAACCAACTACTTCACTATTTACTTCCTTAATGTGTTTCGGAATTATTGTGCACAATTTTTTGATAAATATTTAAACATTTTGTAATAATTTACAGACGCACATGTCATTCCAAGCATGTATGTGGGTTCTGAATAATGTTATTTATAATTTAATACAGTTCACAGCAACCATATCTATCCAGGTCCACAAAGGATAAGGAGAAAAAAAAAAAAGATTAAAGTTGTCTATAAAACTAATGCACTATATTCCAAGAAATATGATGGCTTTGGGTGGCAAACAGTAAAACAAAAACAGTTTAAGGTATATGAGTTTGGAACATTATGAGGGTTAGTAAATAATGATAAAATTTGCATTTGCACCAAAACATAATCCAAGAAAACAAGAATGATTGGCCAACAAATTACATGCATTAGGCTAAAGTGTGTTTTCTTTTTTTTCCCAAATTCTGTTTTCCGTTTTGTTTTTCTGGATTCCAGTTCAATGGTTCAATTAAATTTGAATCAACAAAAAGCATGTCTTGTCTAATCAATTTCATTCATAAAACATTGCAATAAATTATTAAATTGTTAATGTAAACATTGCAATAAATGTCCCGAGAGCCTCTCTTCCGTTCTCTACAAGTGTGCGACACTAGCTAACGTTAGCTTAGAGATCAAATCCACTAACGTCAACAAGCAAACAGCACAAAACAGACTCCAACGCAAACTGAAATAAAAATGGTTTGTTTCACAGTAACATAAATAATGTTAATCTGTAACGATTCAATGACGTCAACTACAAAAACACATGAAATGAATGCTTATACAATGTTCAGGATAATACCGAAAAGCTATTCGATACTGCAATGTGTCAAGCAAATATGGCATTACTAAACTATAGTCTCGCATAGCCAGATTTATATAGTCTATAATTTTAAATATAACTTATAATTAAGCTATCATAAAAGTAAAATTTTAATTATCGCATCTGAGAACATGATGACGGTGAATTGCAGAGCTGATGCAAACATATCCACATCGCTATGATCAGATGTTTCTTTAAATGCTGCTTTCTCACCGCTGGCATTTTTGTTGTGTGCTTATTTTGTTATTAAGAGGAAAGAGCACAGCACATATTTACATATTCATCTAAACGTCATCTAGACTATGTGTCTAAAATGAATCAGACATTTGCCACTCTAAAGTCAATATCAGGAATTTAAATTTGACTAACAGTACAGCCCTTCTTATTTGCCAATTCCATGACATTCTGCGATATACGTTAAATTCCATTTTCGGACTGTATTCCGCTATTCTGTCCACTTTTTCTGCATCACGGAAATCATATGGCCCTATATGTGTGAACACTAACGCTTCCATCTTTGCAAGCACAGTTTCAAATGCTGCATTCAGAAACGTCAGAACACAACTCATGTGTTGCAAAGAGTATATTTTGGACTTTGCTCTGCATACGTTCTTGTGATTCATTCATATACTGGTAGTCAAGCCATAAAGCCATAAAACAGCATCTTACCCAAATCAGTATTAGGGCCGGCCAGAACCTGTCTGAACTTGTCGAGTCTTGACGCCTCTCTCTCGGTCATGGCAGGAGTTCCGGATGTGTTCTGATCCGCCATGCGGGCCACCAGTGGAATCGTGGGCCTGTGCGGGAGTGACTGCTGTCTGTGTAGTGCTGCCTGTTCAACGCCCACTTCTGACCCACAGACAAGAGAAAACACAGCTGGAATGAGAACAAACCACTGCACATGCCTCAGCCCATTAAATGTAATTATGGAGGCAATTCATGACACAGTTTGCCCCGAGTTACCCCAAGATGCTCAGCTAGTGGTAATGAAACTCTTCTCTGTCAAACTAAATCCATTATAGAACTCGGACAGATGAACCTTATATTCGGAGTGCCATCATCATTAGGAGTGGGAATCTTTTAGCATCACACGATTCAATTAATTTACATTAGATTCTATTTTAATTTCAATTTAGGGAGTCGTGACGAGATTGCATACGATTCTCAATGTACATTCTCTTCAGCAACAGCACAGGGACCAATCATTTGTGAGTTAAACTTGGCACATCTCAATTTTTGGAAGCGAGCGCACTTTAATCCTATTAGATGAATTTCAGGGAAGATTGGCTGAGAAGATGCACATGCCAGAGTACTTACTGTAATTAATACTGTATAAATATTAAAAACACAAATTAGATTTTCCTGTCCAACAGTTCGCACACTGATAGCAAGCATTTAAAAAAAATGCACATGCCAGAGTACTTACTGTAATTAATACTGTATAAATATTAAAAACACAAATTAGATTTTCCTGTCCAACAGTTCGCACACTGATAGCAAGCATTTAAAAAAAAAAAAAAAACGATAATCTTGCTTTATTTAATATTGTTTTTCTTAAAGCTAGAACAATGTGTACAATAAAAAGTGTTAAAATTGTTAGGTGGGGTGAACAAACGAAATCGAATTTGACGGAATTGAAACGGTTCATAAGTGTGTGATACAAACGTCAAGACTTTGAAAAAAAGTTTGTTCTCACTTCATAAAAAAAAAAGTTTGATTATTTGTATTTTATTTTATTTAAAACTATTTTTAAAAACTACATTATCTTTTGTTTTCAGTTTTGATTTAATTAATTTTCGTTTAATCATTTTTGTTTTGTGCTTTTGATCTTTCGATTTGTCATACATTTACAAAAACATAGACATAAATACACACATTTATTGATTGATCGAATGATTTATTGATATTTTGCATAATAAAGTTTAGTCCCAGGGACACACAGCCAGTCTATATGTCACTGTTTTTACCTCAGGTAAAATATATATTTAAAAAATATAAAATATAAAAAATCAGAATTGTGTGATACAAAGTTGCAATTGCGAGTTCTAAAGTCAGAATTGTGTGATACAAAGTCACAATTGCGAGTTCTAAAGTCAGAACTGCGTGATATAAAGTCGCAATTGCATGTTATAAAGTCAGAATTGTATGATATAAAGTCGCAATTGCGAGTTCTAAAGTCAGAATTGTGTGATATAAAGTCGCAATTGCGAGTTCTAAAGTCAGAATTGTGTGATATAAAGTCGCAATTGAGAGTGCTAAAGTCAGAATTGTGTGATATAAAGTCGCAATTGCGAGTTCTAAAGTCAGAATTGTGTGATATAAAGTCGCAATTGAGAGTGCTAAAGTCAGAATTGTGTGATATAAAGTCGCAATTGAGAGTGCTAAAGTCAGAATTGTGTGATATAAAGTCGCAATTGCATGTTATAAAGTCAGAATTGTATGATATAAAGTCGCAATTGCGAGTTCTAAAGTCAGAATTGTGTGATATAAAGTCGCAATTGCGAGTTCTAAAGTCAGAATTGTGTGATATAAAGTCGCAATTGAGAGTGCTAAAGTCAGAATTGTGTGATATAAAGTCGCAATTGAGAGTGCTAAAGTCAGAATTGTGTGATATAAAGTCGCAATTGAGAGTTCTAAAGTCAGAATTGCGTGATATAAAGTCACAATTGCGAGTTCTAAAGTCAGAATTGTGTGATATAAAGTCGCAATTGCGAGTTCTAAAGTCAGAATTGTGTGATATAAAGTCGCAATTGAGAGTGCTAAAGTCAGAATTGTGTGATATAAAGTCACAATTGTGAGTTCTAAAGTCAGAATTGTGTGATATAAAGTCACAATTGCGAGTTCTAAAGTCAGAATTGCGTGATATAAAGTCACAATTGCGAGTTCTAAATATATATATATATATATATTACACACACACACACAAACATGCACTTTATTCTATGTCAATTAGTGGGTCAGAATAAGTATGTTTAATGGGTTCACGGGTATATTCTAAGGTATAAGTTGCTATTTTGGCAGTGCTGCATGCATTTGTCAAAGAATCACAATGCATCGGTGAATTGATTTTGTCCTAATGCTTCATAATCATGCTGTCCCAACACTGTAAGGCACTGTAAAATGTGATTGTATGCTTGTTAGAGGCATTAAATGGATGACTTTGAGATATCATTCTTGCATTAAGCATCATAACATCTTCAACATATACAGATGTTCGTGTAATCCCTGCAGAAATTAGACAGTGCGTGACGGCTGCTGACAGTGTCAACACAAGGTACTATTAAAATAGAGGCAGAACACGTCAACGGGAGTCCATTATCACAGTCATCCATCGCCACTCTGGCTGGCTAAACAAAGGACTGGCAGAACTGTCTGACAGTGCAGGTACTGGTGGAAGCACACAGTCCCTGGCTGATATACTCAAATACTCATAGCAAAAAATTGTTTCGTTCTTCACTCAGAGGTTAAGAAATTTTGAAATTCCCTAGGTTGGTGAAATACCTGAGTTAAGGCCGTGACACCCCGACGTAAAAGAACAAGGGGCGAAAATAACTATCTATATTAGCAGGTATCAATAGTCTATATTCCTCATTCAAAAAGGGAAACCAAAACTAGGACTGCAGAGATACAAACCGTAAATAAAGCAGCGCTTGCTTACCATTTAAACATTAATGACGCTGATCACTTTCTTCACTCCAGGCGGTTCATGTTGTTATGAAAATATCCGTGCATTGGAATGTTCAGGTAAGATGATGTAAAATTAGAACAGGCTTCTGTCTGTAACGTCTTGACTTCGTGTTTCCGCCACAGAATGAAAAATAAAAAAGGTATTTGTGACTTTTTATCTCGCAATTCTGAAATAAAGTTGCAATTGCGAGTTCTAAAGTCAGAATTGCGTGATATAGGCTAAAGTCGCAATTGAGAGTTCTAAAGTCAGAATTGCGTGATATAAAGTCGCAATTGCGTGTTATAAAATCAGAATTGTATGATATAAAGTCGCAATTGCGAGTTCTAAAGTCAGAATTGCGTGATACAAAGTCGCAATTGCAAGTTCTAAAGTCAGAATTGTGTGATATAAAGTCGCAATTGAGAGTTCTAAAGTCAGAATTGTGTGATATAAAGTCGCAATTGAGAGTTCTAAAGTCAGAATTGCGTGATATAAAGTCGCAATTGCATGTTATAAAGTCAGAATTGCGTGATAGTCGCAATTGAGAGTTCTAAAATCAGAATTGCGTGATATAGTCGCAATTGAGAGTTCTAAAGTCAGAATTGCGTGATACAAAGTCGCAATTGCGAGTTCTAAAGTCAGAATTGCGTGATATAAAGTCGCAATTGCAGGTTATAAAGTCTGAATTGTGATATATAAATTCGTAATTGCGAGAAATAAACTCGAAATTCTGACTTTTTTTTCCTCGCAATTGCTATTGTATATCACGCAATTCTGACTTTATAACATGCAATTGCGAGAATTCTGACTATTTTTCTCGCAATTGTGACTTTATTTCTCGTAATTCTGACTCTGATGTAAACTCGCAATTGTGAGATAAAAAGTCGCAATTATCCTTTAAAATGTTTTATTCTGTGGTGGAAACAAGCTTACATACTGAACACCCAATCAAAGTTCTCTCAGAGTTGCCGACGGACGCTGATTCAACATGCTTAATTGGCCAAAAAAAAAAAAACGACTAGTCCGACTAGTGCAGATAGTGCGGAACACACCGCAAAACTTCAATGACGAAGGTTGTGTCAGGGCCTTTAAGAAATGAACCTCAAAAAAGCTAAATTCTTGGACGACACCGACCTACTATGTCATTATCATGGACCAATGGCAGTTTAAAAGCGTTTAACAGCCATTGCAAACATTGAATCTTTTAGGCCTTCAGTGTCATGAAGATCTGGGATTCTAATAGTATTAAAATAAAGATGCTTTCACTCAGTTTTCTATGCTTCAGAAGCATCAGAGAGAAAGTGTGAGTGACAGGTCAGTGGGAAAATACATCCTATATTAACATACCAAAGCTCAGTGGCAAACAAAACAATTGATTGACATTTCACTGACTCCAATTTGCCTGTTGCAGACTGTCGGTTAATTACCAGAAGTTAAAATAAAACCGATTTAATGAAGGTCGTGCTAATTAGCTAGGAAGAGGACGAGGAGAAAATGAAATGCTAGAGTTTAGAAATAGGTCACAGGTCTGATCCAAAATCTAAACTTTCATGTAAGTCTTATGAAAATTGGTTGATCTTTTCCATGCAGAAACGTCTTGCGTCTAGATGACAACACAACATTGGAAATAATGATATTTAAGACTAATGTATTCTTTTTTGTTGTTGTTGTTGGTTTGTTTATTTATGCATGTCTCTTTCAATGTAAGTCTTCATGACTAATATCATTTTATCATCTGCCAGGGGAAAATGATAACTCAAATCGTTTAGAAAAGCAACATCTTTTCAACAAGCTTTAAAATGTATGAAATTTAAAAAACACAGAGGTGCACCATAAATCTTATTATATATTATTATTATTATTATTAACATAATCCACTGATATTTTAGTATTATTTATTTACTATTATAATATGTATTCAAATTTTAAATTAGCTTTTAATTCTTTATATTTTCTTTATATTATATTTTCTATTAATTATGTTATTAGTTCTATTTAGCTTTATTTATTTTTTAATTTTCTGTTTTATTTTCCGTTGTAAACTATTTTAGTTTCGAATTTTTATTTAAGTTTAAGTTTTTCATCTAATAAAATCGTATATTTTGCTTTATTAAATTACCAAAAACCACTTTTATTTGTTTTCGGTTACTACAAAAACAATGTTATTAACAAAACAACCAAAGATTAATATCAGAGAGACAGACTGATGGTTGACTGACCTTTAGGCGAGCCGACAGGAGCTTCGCTGTGTGACTTCACCAGTCTGTTGTCACTGAGTGGAAGAGCCTCTGAACCGAAAGACAGATCTGTTGGCGTCTCTGCCCCTTCCTCTCTCTCCTCCTCTTCTTCCGGCTCTTCCTCCTCTTCCTCGTGCGCTTCCTCTCCGTCTTTCCCGTCAGGCTCAGTCATGCTATCCATCTGCTGCTGTCTTCTTTCCTGCAGCTTGCTGTGGTTTTCTATCACCTTATTGGCTGTCTCCATGACGACCTCGATGTTGAGATTTTGGGCTGCCATGGCGAGAAGTTCATCATCATCATCTCCGACATCCCAGGCGTCACTGGTGATGCTCTCGAACTCTTGGAAGGTGGTGGCTTTCTTTGGTTTTCCTGGCGTAGTGGAAGACGGAGGCTTGTTTCCTGCTTTTATCAGACTGCGAAAAATAGACGAGACTTTTGAATCATACTCAATACGCTGGTGTTCCACGTATAACGGTTAATAATATCCCTGCATGTGGGGAAAGACAGCTCATAAAGAACAGGGATATTGTTCTGGTTTCTCTGACTCCCATTGGTAGTTGCTACATCGCTGCTGTTGGTGAATTACTAGCTTATGTTGCCCCAATTTGCCAACTCTCATTAAAATCCGAAGACTTCCATACACTTTGTCACAGCATCTGTCAGAGCAAATTGCTGTCATCATTTACTCACAGTCAAGTTGTTCTAAACCTTGATGAATTTCTGTTAACACTTTAGAATATGTATACAGTAACAAAGCACTAATAAATCATTAGCAAACTATTCATTTTTAGTTAATTAATAGTTTATAAACTGTAGTTAAAGGAGAACTCCGGTCAATTTTAACATTGAGCTCATTTTTTTGTAGGTTTAGTTACCTATGATCACGCGCGTGAACTCGGCAATCGATTACTTTGGACTTCAACCGAAAACAGGATGTAAACACAGGTATTTGCGCTGGCTTAAATAACATCATTTTTATACATATCTTTCACATCTACTGCAGTCAGATTCACTCGTGTTCACTCAGAAGGAATCACTCACATTTTCTGTGCACTTGTAACCGGAGTTCTCCTTTTTTATACATTAATAGACTATCCCCTGTTTTAACAGACACAGCTTAAGGTAGCCAGACTAAAATGCATGTTTGAGCTATTTTAACAGAAAGTAACTTGCACTGATATATACGGTGGGCGAGAGAGCTCAACGCGCTGCAACTGAAGAAAGCACATGCAAATAGAAAAAACACATGCAAATAGAAAGAAAAAAAAACATGCAAATAGAAAAAAACACCCACAAATTAAGAAAACATCTTCATCAGTTTCACAACACACGTGTGCTCCAAATACTCACAACACAACCAAGTACAGAAACGCGCTGCAAATAACACATACCACAACGGAAATGTTTCCAGGGGAACCAAATAAGTGACACACCCGGCTGGGACGTGCTTACAGCTCAAAAGTCTACTTTATTTTATTTTATTTCTTTTCACTTTTTTTGCTTATTGTTGTTGTTGTTGCAAAACATACAGAGATTACATTTTTATGACATACAACTTGTATACAATAAAATGTATTAACAATATGTTCAATATCATCAGAATACAAATGAGAAAAGAACAATGAGCTGAAAACTAAAATAAATAAATAAAAAAAATAGAGAAAAAGAACATGAGGGAAAGATATTAATCTATACATCAATTACATGTGTTATGTTGAAATTTTCATAAAGAAAAGTTTCATAAGTTAGGTAATGTAGGGTCCAAAGTTTTAAAGTTGAGACACTCACACACAGATATATAACACATATTTTAAAAGCTTTTTTGTAAAAAATTATATATTTATTTGCAACCGTTATGTTAACAGCATTATATTTCTGTCGTAAGAACAGCTATTCAGCTGATGGACACCGTGCTTCGTTGTCATGGGAACATCCCAGGTGAAAATAATGAGCAAATTACGTTGTCTTTCGTTGCTCCCTTCATTAAGTGCGTTCCAAACGGCTACATAATGGCATACTAGTGCCCTGCTCACTCCAAAGTCCCACTTCAAGAGCTCTACCGTCTGCGCTTCGAAGGGAGTAGGGCATAGGGATGCTCACGAGCAATAAGCACATCCCAGCCGGGTTTGTCACTTATTTGGTTCCTCTGGAAACATTTCCGTTGTGGTCTGTGCTATTTGCAGCGCGTTTCTGTACTTGGTTGTGTTGTGAACTTTTGCAGCGCGTTTCTGTATTTGGTTGTGTTATCTCGGCCACCGTAGATATATCATAAAATATGTCAGTGCCATTCTTTTGTCTCAAGATGCACATCAGTAATGTTTTTCTAAGGCAGGTTTATAAAAGCTACTTAAATATCCTTAATGAACTAAGGGCTAATCCTGGCTTAATCTAAGCTTTATCTGTGAAAACCAGGCCAATATACAGTGCTATACAATAAACAGCTAGATCTTCATTCACTGTCACTGAAATTAATAAAGTGTTATTGTTTAATTAGCTCATATGTAAAGCTAATGCTTTGTTAAAGGTGCAGTCTGTAAGATTGACTAGTGGTTGAAATAGGTACTGCAGTCCAAATTCAAAATATCGTAGATTGTCTGCTTAATATTTGCTAACACTTTATTGTGCATAGACAAGAGATATTCTACTGACTATAAGTAACATGGAAACTGCAAGTCAACTTATTCTACGGACCCGAACACCTGACCATAGCCTAACAGTCTACTGACAGTCTACTAATACTCTAATGAGAGTTAGTTGACATGTTGTTGCAAAGTTACTTATAGTTAGTAGAAAGTCTAAAATGGACTATCGAAATAAAGTGGAAACAGAAATTCATACAGGTTTGGAATAAATTGAGGGTGAGTAAATGATGACAGAATTTTCATTTGTGTGTGAACTATCACTTTAAGACCAAATAATATGCAGAATCATAAAACTATTAATCACTACTAAAAAGCTAAACTAATAAATAAATTACAAAAGGCACAAAATGAGCTGCTACTCAAAACCAGATTTCCCAAGCAACAAGGACGCATTGTATTGCTAATATTTTAACATACATTAGAGGTTGAGAACAGTTTAAATAAGGAAATGAGATACAATGCTTAATGTGTTCTGTTCAGATTGATGTTGTGTTCTCACTAATAGCTAGATAACCAAAAAATCATATTTCCACTGCCAGTCTGGCTCTGAATCTCATTCTAAAATGCACAAAGGCGGCTGTTTTTGTTCTAGTTTGACGTGGCACATTAATGGGCAGGGTTTGCTGACTCATTGTAGCAACATCTGTGTTTGTGACAAAGATAACAGCAACAAATGTGACCTGACAATGTATGATCACTGCTATTACTATACTATTTAATCATATGCAAAGTCAACAATCAAAATGTACCCTATTCATATCCTTAAATCACGTTTCTGTGATTATTGTGTTAAAGTGACATTACATGGGATCTCTCTCTCTCTCTCTCTCTCTCTCTCTCTCTCTCTCTCTCTCTCTCTCTATATATATATATATATATATATATATAAAAAACTGTCTGTCTGACTGACTGTCTCTCTATCATTTATCTATCAATCCATCCATCCATCCGTCTGTCTGTCTATCTATCATCCATCCACCCATCCATCCGTCTGTCTATCCATCCATCCATCCGTCTGTCTATCCATCCATCCATCCGTCTGTCTATCCATCCATCCATCCATCCATCCATCCATCCATCCATCCATCCATCCATCCATCCATCCACTAGGGGTGGAACGGTACATGTTGAACCGAAACGGTACGGGCGTCATGGTTCAGTGTATGAATTTACACGGAGAATACACGGTATAAAAATAAATAAAACTCACGTGCAAATTAATTAATGTAATGCGGAACTACTGTTAGATATGCGGGTTCTTTAGGGACACCTAATCTGTTGCTTCGCTTTACCTCTGAAGCTCTGTGGCTATAATGAACAGGCTGAGATATCAAGATTGCAATGCTGGAATATGTTGTGTGCGTGTGTGTGCGTGCGTGGTGTGTTTGTGCGTGCGTGCGTGAGAGAGAGGCGCAGGCGTGATCAAACAATGGAAACATAAAAACATACTCCGTCATTTTGTTCATACAGGACATCATTAAAACTGCAAAGTGTTTACTTATATTTGTGTACACTCGCAATAAAACACAACATTGTGCTTAAAGGAGAACTCCGGTCAATTTTAACATTGAGCTCATTTTTTTGTACATTTGGAGTGCTGTCAATACAGAGAACAACGACAAAAATCGGTGTTGCCTACACTCGGTGTTGTTTACATCCTGTTTTCGGTTGAAGTCCAAAGTAGTCGATTGCCGAGTTGACGCGCGTGATCATAGGTAACTAAACCTATGCGCGTGAACTCGGCAATCGACTACTTTGGACTTCAACCAAAAACAGGATGTAAACACAGGTATTTGCGCTGGCTTAAATAACATCATTTTTATACATATCTTTCACATCTACTGCAGTCAGATTCACTCGTGTTCACTCAGAAGGAATCACTCACATTTTCTGTGCACTTGTAATGACACATCAAGGATGTTAAGAGGCTAAAAGCAGGTTTAGTACTTGCCCCATTGAAGTCAACAGGGTGCAAATTTTAAAAATAGAATAACTCGGTGTAGGCAACACCGATTTTTGTCGTTGTTCTCTGTATTGACAGCACTCCAAATGTACAAAAAAATGAGCTCAATGTTAAAATTGACCGGAGTTCTCCTTTAAACTTGAAATATATAGTTGTTGAATTTCACTCTGAAATATGTGAAACTAAGAAAGTAAAATAGGAAGGCGAAAGCAAAACCATGAAAACAATTTAATAAAAAATCCTCTTCTATCTTTAAATATGCCAAATAAATACACAGATTTTCCTTTAAATATAGCTGCACTTACTTGGCATGTAGCAGAGGGTCAAATGGAGGATGTTGGGCTCCATATACATGCTGGATACTGCGAAAAAGGAAAAAAGCGTTACAAAGCATGTTTATAAGAAAAATCTCTCTATTTTTAACTCCCTCCTTTATTTATATGAACTGAAAACTGGTTTGACAAGTCAAGGTTCAAGACGCAATTCTTGATTTAAAAAAAAAAACACAACTAGGCATCATTTAAAAAAGTTATTAGAAACATATTTGTCACATGTATAACTATATATATATATATATATATATATATATATATATATATACAGGGGCGTAATTTGTGGGGGGGTTAGGGGGGAGATAACCCCCCCAATATTTAAATCTATGCATTACAACCCCCTCAATATGTATACCATGATCACATGAAAAAAATGCAGAACCCAAACTTCAACCCCCCCAATGTTCAAACCAAATCTACGCCCTTGTATATATATATATATATATATACACACACACATTTGAGGAAGTTGCTGTCATCACCAACCAAAATGCACCACTGTACCACGTAAATATCATGGTATTTGAATACAGTAATCATCCAGTACCATGGTATATATCAAAATACTACTATTAACGTAGTATTACAATTATTGTACCAATCTGTAAGTTTCAAAAGAGGGGCCCAGCAGCACATAGCTAACAGGCTAATACATGCCTTTATGACCTAAACTAGAGCTTAAATCAGTATTACCACCCATATACACATTAATCAGATGTCAGTGCTAGAAGAATATAATCATGATCAATATAAACTTAATACATTATTCAGATCAATCCAATCATGGATGTGTACAGCTAGCACACATTACCTGAGTTTAAGACAGCCTTTAAAGGGTCAGATTTTGATGACACATGTTATTCTAAATATTTGGAGCTCCTCTGGTGAGATCTAGCGCTGACAGATATTGTTCGATTAGCTGAACCTCTAAATGAACACATAAAAATACACACACATAGCTAACACTGAGACATTAGCATGAACACGTCACTCACTTCCCAGGAACCTTGGCTGTGTTTCTCTTCCAGAACTGTTTTTTGTTGCCGTCAGCTGACATCTTTTGGCTTCAGAGTACTCGCTCATAAATTAATTTAGAGAAAAATGTTGATAAGTTGTGCAAACTGTGCACGAAGAGTTTATTTACACCTCAATTCCTCTTCGGAAACTCAGAGAGCCGCCATGTTGGTACCACCCACTGCACATAAGCGAAGCTGTGATTGGCTAAGGGGTGTCATGAGTGGCTGCTGAACAGCCAATCACAAGTGGAAATGTAGTTCCTCTCAGTTCCTTCACAGGCTTTTTAAAATATTTTCTGTTTAGGGAATTTATGTCTAAACGAATGAAAATGATTTAAAACAAAAACATTAGCCAAAATAAAAAACCTTTGAATGATAAAAAAAGATGAGTATTGAATAACAATTTCATAATTTATTGTTTGGGTCAAACTGAAAGTGTTCTATATATGATGAAAGTGAAAGAGTACTGATGTTGTCAGGGTCTAAAAAAGACAGAAACAAACAAACAAACAAATAAATAAATAAATAAAGTGACATTAAATGTAAGTAGTACAATACATTTAGAACGATTCATCAGAAAAAAATATATATATTAGGCTATTTGTTTCCTTGTTGCTAGTCACGATTTAGAAATGGATGGAAACCACATCATGCCACTACTTTAGAGAAAGGGGAATCAAAACTTTGCTTCTTCATGTCAATGACTTTATAAAAGTATGTCAATCACCCACATCGCCCCTCCTACAATGGAATTATGAGTGACGCATATCTCTAAACTCCTCCCACTTTATCAGGAAAGAGAAAACCGCTATGTAGCCAAACTGCTCAGGAGACAACGAGCACCATTGTAGCATTTTTATAATAATTGAAAGCGTCGGCTCGTATAGTATAAACCCGTTTTGAAGATGAAAGTGAGATAACTAACGTGTTTGTGTTGTTAAGAGCAGAAATGGAGAAGCAGCCGCGTCTGTTGTGTTCTGAGCTTTGTGTTCAACGCAGACCATATGAGGTCACATTAAACTGCGCGATTCTCGCGTGGAAAGACGTACAAATCGGCCCAAAACACACCGGACGTACCATATATGGATCTGTCAAAGCTGGTGAGTTACACATCTAATACAATAATAACACTATAACAGATATCCAATGCGTTTTCGCTGCTTTTGTTTGGTTCTAGTGGCGTGTGTCTCAAAGCAAACAGAGCTGCCTACCTAGTAGACCGCAGTTTAGGGCATCTTATAGGGCAGAGAATCAAAGTACGCAGCGTTTTGGGCCAGCTGACTGTGATGGGGGTGTGGAAAAGTTTAGAGAAAAACGTGTAAGAAATATGAATGGTCAAACACGCTGCAAAGTAGATATTGTTGATTGAGAACTTCTGTATGATGTTGCTGACTCTAACTATGGATGCTGACTGGAAGACGTCTGTGATGCCCAAAAGCACTGCTGACCTGGAACCTAGTTTTGATGACCTACAAACACTACTGACTCAGCATGTGGCTTTAATGCCTAAAACCAGTGTTGAGGAAAGTTACTGTGAAAAGTAATGCATTACAATATTGCATTACTCCCTTAAAAAGTAATTAATTGTGTTACTTAGTTACTTTTTTAGAAAAGTAGTGTTGTGCTACTTTTTTTTTTTTTCACCTGGGCTGGGCTTGTTTTTTATAACAAAAAAAATATATTTTTGGGCAAATGCAAAGACCCTTTCACACCAAAAGTGAAATAATAAGCCTCAGGCTGAAGGAAATGTAAAATCCCGAGTGTACAATAGAGGGTGCAACTCAAGCAAACATTTCAGCTGCTGCTGAAGGCAGGAGAAAAAAAGTTTAACACTTACTTTACCAATAAAAACAAAAAATATATGTTGTAATTTTTGCTTATGGTTTACCTGAATCATCGAAGGTCTGAAGCAAGTGCATTGGTCAATAAAGTGAGATTAAATGCATACAAATTATGTATGTTTTATTAATCATATTTAGTTATTGGAGGTTTGCATAGTATTCTGATTCTGCATTTCACAGATTTTATTCATTTTGAGGAATATTGATATTGAATATCATTTAGTCTAGAACTACAATAACCATCATGTTTACTCACAGCGCCTCTGCACTTCGATTTGTCTCAACATGGGGACAAGAGAGCTGTCAGTCAATAAATGGGAAAACAAAGTAACTTACTTCGATATTTTGTTGTAAATTTTAAAAGCAATGCTTTGCTTTACTTTACTAGTTACTTGAAAAGTAATCTGATTACGTAACAAGTTACTTGACACTGCCTAAAACTGCAGCTGAATTGGGAACACTCCTGTGATGCCCGGAAACATTGTTGATTTGGAGCATATAGCATAACTGCTACTGATTCAATAGACATAAATAATGCCCAAAAATGCTCCGATGTATGATCCATAGAACTGCAGGTCTATTATGCCCAAAACACTACTGACTCAGAAAATGCCAATGACACTCTAGTCTAAACATGCTTCCTAGTAACTTGTCTAGGCCCAAACATGCTGCGTTCTGTGCAAACACATATATGACCTAAATTGCAGCCATTATTTAGCCTCATTAATCAAGATTCTTGAAATAATACATTTTTGAGTCTAGTTTCAGGTCAGTAATAGAAAATCTGTGATGAACATTTAGTATTAGTTAAGGCACCCACACACTTCAAGATAATCAAGCTGATTGTGATAAGATTACCTTATCACACTATTATCGCCATTTCCTTTTGCCCATCGCCCGCCATGTCTTGTTTAATTTAAAGACATGTTTGATCACAAGAGATTTTGTGAGATTTCCAGTGTTCACAGTCGGGACTTTTGTGAATTGAATCTGTTAGTGTGTTTTCTTCTGTTTTGTGCACACTATAGTTGTGATTTTATCATACACATTTTAAAACTAAGATGCACCAAGAGAATAGACAAATAAATGTATTACATGCAATTTGCAAGTTATCACATCATTACCGCATGGCACAAGCTGATAGGCTTCTGCTTATCTTGCAGCCAATGAGATTGTTGCTTGCTCAACATTTAAACAGTCTTGTTCAGTGTTTGCTGTAAGCTAGTCCTGCATCAGTTCCTCTGAACCCCTCCTCCTCCCCCAGCTCCACCTGCCTAGATCTGCTACGGGATTTATGTATGTCTATTTATGCAGCAGCAGCATATCTTATCTTACATGCTCACAATAGAGTGTATGTCTACCTATTAGCAGTAGCAACTCCATACTTGCATCATTTTCTTTACAGAAACATTTGTCCCACTTTATATTAAGTGTATTTAACTCTTACTTGCTTAAAAACAAAAGTTTTGGTAAAATGTCCTTTTTTGTGTTCATGTTGTTAGGGATGCCGATACTGATACTGGCATCGGGGATTGGGCCGATACTGTCCTCATATACTCGTACCATACCTGTCAACACTCCCGTTTTCCCTGGGAGTCTCCCGTATTTCACACCCATCTCCCGCCCCCCTCCCGTTTTGTTATTTCTCTCGTGAAACTGCCGTAATTTGTATGGCCCAAACGTCGTTATGAATAATCAACCCGTTCCAAGGTTGTCCAGTTGCCAGATCTTGTATGAAACCCATCCTATTCGCGCAATCAATACATCATACAAATTTCAACCCATTTGTGAGTGGCAACCCACAACCCAGTTGTGCCGTCGATATTTGCGCAGGTAGTCGACGCAGGAAGTTGCATATGCAGTAAATATTTAACGCGATTAACGCAGCATTCGTTTTTTTCTGTCATCCTTTGGCTGCATGGCGTTACATTATATGATGTGCTTTTATTCTTGCTATGCTTTTAAACCATTCAAGCCATATTACTTATTTTATAAAACTTTAAAAGCGGAAAGCGCATCACTCATTCCTGGGAATACATTTGACATCACAGCCTGACCTTGACGGAAATAAATATCCTACGCCAAAAGTACCAGAGAAAAAGTCTCAGCTGTGCTCAGATCTGTAAACCGTACAGTTGCTTTGGTTTTTCAGTCCGTACCCGTTTCGCCCCGTGGCTCAAAAGGGTCACAACAAAAATAGGGACACACGAGAAAGCCAAAATAGAATGCAAAATTGATTAACAAAATAGAACTATACAGAAAAAAAAACTGAAAAGGTAACAGTGAACAAATTCATAATCCATGCACGCTTTCGCAATCGTTGTTTTGTAAATCGTCCTCTCGCATTAGTTGTTTGTAATATTCAGTTCCTGTGAAAAATTGTGAAATACTGTTCCAATAGGTGAAGTTACACAACAATATGCTGATTGATTACATAATATTTGGGTGTAATATTCAGTTCCAATGAAAATCTGTTCCAGTTAATGGAGTATACACAGGTGATGTGTAATATTCAGTACCAGTAAACTTCACCTGCTGGAACAGTTTCTTACAGTAACTGAACATCACGCAACATCACCTGTTCAGTTTTGCAAACTGTACTCACAGATTTGTGGCCTATACCTTATTTTAGAAATCTGTTTTTCTGTATATTGATTTGTTGTGTATTGTTAAGATGAATACACCTGTCTTAACTGAATTTTTCTATGATTTGGTGATGGGGTGTGTAATGTATAGCCTAGATGACATGAAACCGCATGTGGTTGAACTGAATATTTCACTGGTTTTGACAAACATTTGAATCACTGACCCAATCCTCAGCACTGAGCCATTCAGGAGCTGCTCTAAATATGTGCTGTGCTATTAAATGAAAGATACAATATGATAGAGCAATAGAATGAACAGTGACAGTAACAGAAGCTCATACAATGCATTTTAGCAGGCTTAATTAAGCATGAAAATAACTGAAAGAAATATATATTTGATGAACAAATTAAGCCAACTAATATGATTTATATTCTTTTGGTTTATCTACTAATACATTTAAAAATTACAAATGCAGTGTAGGGATGCGCGGTATACCGGTACTGCAAAAATACCGGTATATATTATATTTCAAACGGTACAATATCATAATTTTGCTCAATTCGGTATTTAATGCGCTGCTGTTTCGAAGTTCACCGCTAGGCGGCAGTGCGCTACCCAAACTGACGCGGGTCACGCACAACCGGCAAACGGTGACAACGGTGGAACACGATGGATCAAACAGATGAAGCTCATTCTACACGCCCGAAATTAATAAATAAAGAGAGCAGTAGGAGTGAAATATAGCATTACTTTGCCTACAAAAGTAATGAGAAAGGTGAAGCAACAGACCTCAATGCACCACTCTACAAACACTGCTTTAAATTTGCGACGGGAGGCAACACACCAAATCTGGCTAACGTTGAGCACTTGTCACTTGATCATCCTGACTTGTTCAAAGAGTTCAGAGATCGACAAGTGAGTCCATCATTCAACTGTTTTAATTTAGACTTTTATTCATAGCGCACATACATAAAAGCTTATCAATTAAATATGACATGGTTAACACGAAAGCTCAAATGTGCTTGCATGACACGCTAGAACCAATGAAGTTTAGGTCTCATAATTTTTGCACTTTCAAACAATCATATATTAATTGAATTTGAATGAATAAAGAGATTAGTGATATTAATTTTAGTATTAGTGATAGTAAAATGAATGGCATATCACTGCTGCTGTGGCGAGTGCGACCCCTAGAGGAATCTAAGGAATCTAGAGTAATAGTAGTAATATGGATATTACTAATATGAATGTTAGAGTAACACTTTACATTTAAGCTACATTTGTCAACATTCATTAGGTAACCTGACCTAACCGTATTATAGCATTTATTAATCTAGATCAATCAGTAATTATTATTTATACTAATACATGTTTAGCATGTTAACATTACTTTATATGCAATGCATTAAACTAATATGAACCCAAACACAAACCAAACAGTAATCAAACCAAGATGAATAAATGCTATAAATGTTGATAATTCTCTGTTAATGCATGACAGCTAAAAATGACTCATTTCATTATTCTATTATTATTCTATATTAATCAATTATTATAGATATTAACCTATTTTAATTGTATCATTTCAGGTTTCTTTCTTTCTTTTTTTTTCAAAATCCAAAATTTAATCTACTGTAAGTTCCCTGGCTGTTTTTTATTTATTTATTTATTAGTTTCAAGCAGTGTTTTTTAATAAAATTGTTTCAATTCACTTAAATTTTGAGGCTGGTTATTTGTCACCTGTGGTATCGATTTAGTATCGATACCGAGGTATTAGGTTCTGGTACCGTACCGAAACCAAAATTATGGTATCGAGCCATCCCTAATGCAGTGAAAATTCAGGGATCGGTTACGGTATCGGTATCGGCGAGTACCAAAAATGAAAGTATCGGTATCGGACTCGTTCTGCAAAAAGTGGTATCGGGACATCCCTACATGTTGTATTACAAAACACTTTTTGCTAATGACAGTTGAAATCAAATGCCTGTATTTTGTAAATATAAGTATAACCTAAAAATGTTTATCAAATGATGAATTTAAATGTTGTTGAATCCTCTTAATATAAAGTGGGTTCAGTTTTTCTTTCCATACACTCAGTGGCTGGTAATAACATCAGATTCAGTTACAGTAAAGCTGTGTATTGAGTTCTCAGACTGTGCTGGAAGGTCAGAGGAGGTCACTGATCTAGAGGAATTGGATTGTGTGTTTTCTCCTGTCTGCTACACACACTCTCTGTGTGGTTATGCCTGGGATTGTTAATGAATCTTTAGATGTCTGTCATGAATTATCATATGTTAACCTCCAGGTTTTTGGTTGTTAATCATTGCTTTCAGAAAATCTCTCTCATTCAACATGAAACAGGTTTTTTCGGGCTACACTGGGAAAATCCTAGACCTTTTCAGAAGAACAACATGGTCAAAAGAGTGACCACAAATAATATGCTTCACAAAAACACAACCTTTCCAGATTACTCTGTAAAATGCCAATCAGTCAAAGTTTAAAACCATTTGATACAAAAAGCAAAGACATGCTGCAGTTCACCTTCTGCTCTTAGAAGGAAAATGAAAGTATAAAATTTTAAGTACAATACATAGCCTAAATGAAACAAATTGCTAATAGTCAGGAGTAAAGCTTACACAATCATAACATAACCTTGCAACTGAAAATAAATTAAAAAAGTTGTGTGGTCCATCCAAACACTGAACCTCATCTCAATGGTGTATTTTCATTTGATTGTGCATTTTCAAATATAATACCTGTTAAATGGCAGATGGACTTGCTGGGTAGTTAATTTGATCAGTGATAATCATAAGGAATCCTGACATACATGGTTGCAGTGAACCGTTGTTATAAAAGAGTCTTATGTTCCCATTCATACAGGTTGTAATAACATTAGTGGTTGATATCTTGCATAAAAATAGGTTGCGTCTTTTGACCTTTGGAACATGTTCAAAAGCGTCCCTGTTAAAGAACCATAAACGCCACATAAAAATGGAGTCCAAACCTAATCCAGTTTTTGAAATGGTTTCACCTAAGCAAGGCCTTGGATACATAACACTGAATGCTGAGAAGTTGAGAACTGGGTGAATTCCAGTTCCAGTACTGAGATACATTACACAAAGCCGGCTTTTATTTAAAGGTCTTGATGGATGTTTTCCTCAGGGCCGTGACACATATGAAATTAAGTTTCCACCCGGTTTAAGGTAGTTCAAGGCACCCGGTCGTAGTTTAATTAAAGGATTTCACATGAACAAAACTATTGCTCATGAGAGGTGAGAGCGATTCCAGTTGCCTAAATTACATTTTTCTCATCAGTGGCCAAATATGGTTTAGTTTTTTTGTTTTGTTTTTATTTTGTTTGCTTTTGGTTTTGTTTTGTTTTGTTTTGTTTTGCTTTTTTTGTTTTTGTTTGATTTGTCTTTGTTTTGTCTTGCTTTTTTGTTGTTATTTTTTGTTTTGTATATTTGTTTTGGGTTTTGCTTTTTTGTTTTGTTTTGTGTTTGTGTGTGTGTGTGTGTGTGTGTGTGTGTGTGTTTTGCTTTTTTGTTGTTTTTTTGTTTTGTTTTGTTTTTTGTTTGTTTTGATTTGTCTCCAAAATGTAGTTTCTGGAGAAAAACATCCAGATCACTTGACTGCAAATAACATTTTTCTAACACTTTGAAATGTTTTATTGCCATGTAGATATGAAGAACATGTTGTTGTTGTTGTTGTTGTTTTTTTTTTTTTTTTTTGTACCATTTTTTACTTCGTTTTCCCTGCGGAGAGCTTCAGGCTGTCAGTGTGACTTGTGTCAGCATCAGCTGTAGTGTGTGATGTATATGTCCATCGGCCATGTAATCTAACCCCTTTCACCATGAGTTTGTTTTCTCAGAATGCACGTAACTGAAGTAGTGGGGACACAAAAGACGTTATTTGTAGAGGGCCCTTTCATACTAAACAAATGTTTGGTTTTGCTGGAAAGGTCACTTTGGATGAATGAATGGTGTGTTATGCTGGTCAAACATTGTGCTTCAGAGGTTTGCAAGAAGGGTATAAATGCTTGGTCCCAAACTTATGGCTCCATGGCAATAGATGCCTGGAAGGATATGAGCCATATTCCGCAACATGATCTGCATTAGGATCCATAAGTAATGCACATGTACTGGGATTGTTATTTCAAATTGCTGCCATAAAATTGAGGTTTCCACTAGCCTAGTTGTATTAAACACGCAGCCCTCAAGACATTCATTTGTGGCTCGCATGATGTCATAATTGTGCAATAATCAACTGTTCTACTGCAATAACCAGAGTTATGTTTTCTTGCGATATTAATAACAAACATGCCTGGGAGGTATAACTGTATATGCCATGCAATTATGGAAATCATTTGAGTTTAGAATTGAATCATGTATACCATGGTTTTAATTATTGGAAAGATTATCTTTCTGTATGAAAATTGTTTATCCCTAAATATATTTTTTTCCCTGTCCCATAAAATCTTAGATGCTGACATGGTATAAAACAACCAAATAAATCTATTTTCTGCATGATTTTAAAAGGTAATATAAAATAGGTAATAATATGTCAACAGAATTACTAGAAACTTAGCAGAAATGCATTGAAGTTGTGCATTAGCCACAAAGAATAGTGCTGCGTAATTTTGCTCCCTATTTGTTTGGAAGAGCCTATGATGCCTATAAATACAGTCTAGGTAAAAAGATCACTAGGTTTTGGAATGGAACGATGCCGTTTGATTGAGGGCAGCAAACTAAACCTTTTACTAAACTCGGTTTGTGTAATCCTATAGTTTTACATGCCTGTGATGTTAGTCTGTCTGCCAAATACATTATGAGAGAGCTGTGATATAATGATCAAGGAACCCTGGAATGTCAACTATTGTTCAGTGGTATTTCCTCTATCCCCTCCAAGTTTACTGCCTCTTTTTAACACAATTCACTAGTTAACGTGGAAATGAGAACAAAAAGAGTGTCTGCTTGGTTTTTGATATAGTAAACACAGGGTGTTTTTGGGAGAGTTGTAATGGAAATGAATGAAATGAGCTGAATACATATTTTAAATGATTAGATCAAGACAATATAAGTTGTTTTTGTTACAAAATGACACATTTTATATATTCCATTTTCTCAATATTTAACCAAATGATGCGGTTGACTACCCTGGAAATCCGGAGTTCTCGCAAGAGCACAAGTTGAATTTGCTCAGCGAGTTACTCTGGTGTCGAGTAATGATGCTCATTAAATATCCCCTTGTATCCGAGCTGCACCAATCACATCGGGTTATCTGATATAGGCGGGCCAGAGGCGAGCTAAACAGATGACAACAGTGATGTGACGTCAAAGTCATTAGTAAACATTGCAAGATGGCTATGTTAATGGCTTTGGCCGCTACAATGAACGAGTTAGACTTGGCTTTTTATCTAAAAGAGGAACAGAAGACGCCGCTCGAATCCCTTCTTTGCAAGAAGGAAGTTTTTGCTGTTTTGCCAACCGGATACGGCAAGAGTCTAATGCCTCGTTTCCACTGAGCAGTACGGTACGGGACAGTACGGTACGGTTCGGGTCTGTTAACCATGATCTGGCTAGCGTTTCCACTGCCAACAGTACCCTTACTTGATAGGCGTGGTGTTTCGATCGACGTCATTTTCGCGCGAAGAAGAACATAGTAAACTACAATGGATGACATGCAGCAGATCTTGTTCTTGCTCCTCGACATGTTTGTCACAAGAAGACAAGCGCCGACATTAGGCTTTTCTCAATATCAAGTACGCAAAGTTTGTACTTGCCATGTGCGACTCCTACATGCAAATGGTACAGCGCGTTCTTAAAAGCGTCGCTGATACACCGGTTATCTCGGTTACTCTGTCTGTACATTTTAAGCAACAATAAAACGAAATATGTTATAAAACACCACTCTGCCTCTTTTCGTTTTCATTTAAATAAATTAAACATTATAGGGACACAAATGTGGTTCATGCGCAACGCATATTGATTATTCACTGCACGTTATACGTTATAACGAAACGAAATATAAACACAACCCTAACGTTACCTCTTTTCGTTTAAAAAAATAAATAAAATAAACATATTCCAGGCAATATATGCATTTGTACAAATGTTGCAATAAACATCAGTGATAATCTTGTAATAAAAAATGACAAGAAACCATATTTCTTTTTGTAAAATTTCAGTTTTATCAATAATAGCCTATATAAAAGTTTAAGTAAAGTACAAGAAGCTATACAATAAGAAATAAAGCAAACAATTCAGTCAAATATCCAAATGCAGCGCTCTAACATTACAAGTAGTTAAACACAAATAACATTAATATAAAACTAAACTTAGCCCTCAGCCAAAACGATTGACAGGGAACTCATTATATACTCACGAGACCAAAGATCGCCCGTTAGGTCTACACAAAACGAATTATATCTTATGTTTAACCACTACCGTCGGAGTCTGCGACGAACGCCGAGGCAAGGCTCATCCAGCCGGGAAACATGAGCGCCGAGCGCCCGCTGAACGCATGGATCTCACAACCGGGGAAAAAAAAATCATCTTTATAAATAAACCACAGATTTGAGCTTTAAACAACTACATTCTCGCCTGAAAAACTCTTAAAATTACATTTCGTGATACAGTAACAGTAGTATTATATTAAACTGTATATTAAAAAATGGCGCTTCTTATGTTGTCATTCCTCTTGTAGCACGCGCAAGTGACGATTCTCTGTCAACCAATCAACGTCCTGCAGTGAGTCTAGCTCCACCTTTTAGTACCGTTCCACTGTGCTAGGTACCCCAATGGAAGGGTACCTAAAAAGTGGTACGGTACGGTTCGGCATTTTGGTACCATTCACAACTTTTGATAGTGGAAACGCAAATAAACGCGTACCGTTCCGTACCGTACCGTACCGTACCGCACCGCTCAGTGGAAACGAGGCATAATCTACCAGTTAGCTCCGCTGGTAGCTAAGCGTAGCTTATGGGGCTTGTTGTGATTGGTTGAAGTGTTATCCAATTGCGTGCTGTGAGATTTTCAAATGCATGCTTGGTGCCACCCCTCGAGCTGGGGTGCGTTTCCCGAAAGCATCGTTGGCCAACTATGGTTGCAAGTTCCGTCGTTACCAATAGAGTTCAATGGACATTGCGATGAACTTGCGACCATAGTTGGCCAACGATGCTTTCGGGAAACGCACCCCTGGCCGATTTTCATTAGTCGATGCCAGGCCATTAATCTTTCAGATTTAGGTTTGGATTTCAAGGGTAGCGGTTGACTGCTTTCATCAAGCATTCAGTACTGTAATTGAACCCTGCAAACAAAGTTACCATAAAGAGTGTGTATATATATATATATATATATATATATGTATATATGTATAAGATTCAGCTAATGTGACCAGACATTTATCTTGAAGAATTTCAAACCATCTGTGCCTTTTTTTTTTTTTTAGATATTTAGTCAGTGGATGCTAAAACATGGGCAGAAAGCCAAGAATGCATGCAACAAGCATCTAGTGTCCCTTATGAACTCTATAACTCTATTGCAGTACCTTACATTTCAGCTTTTTTTTCCTCATGAAGTATTCATGCATTATACAATAACCCCCTAATGCAAATGTCATGAATCTTTTATCAGGTTGTTGTATCCGTGTTATGATGCTAAGTTTATGGCTACATCTGGGCGTATGAATGGTTTCATTAGGCTGTATAAAAATCAAATTCACTTGTTATGTCTCGTGTAAATGTGCCATGAAGTTTTAATGAAGATAAATCATTACCCTAGCTTTATCTGGGTATTAAGTAAAGTTTCTGAAGCAACACTTTATTCTAATCCACATAACTCTCTGATCTTTTGAATAAGGTCAGACCTCATTAACTTCCTCTCTTAAGGGTTTTCTGGAGCGCCTGCGTTATGTAACAACACGAGATTGACTCATTTGGGCACAATCCGTCAGAATGCAAAAACTGTTTAGAGATATTTTCCATAGCACAGAGATGATGGAAACTGACATTTGCATAGTGTTTTAGTGCAAAGCAAACTACATGAGGCAGTCGACTTCACCAAGAAATCTCAAAACTCGCAGTTTGCAAACTGAAGTCTCTAAAGCATTTTCTGTAATCATATACAAATTCAGGCATTTTTAAAAATATATATTTCAATTCAAACACAGTAGATGATTTGAGAGAAATTAGCTTATAATAATTTGGCATCAAAAAGGCATCATAAACGGTTAAAAGGCGTGTACAAATTCATGTTTTCATATTTTGAAATATGACTTTTCAGTTGTAAATTGCTTATGTTGGATAATAATCTATCTCAAATTCTAAAACAAATCAAATGACAGTTTGTAGTCACCAATTTGTTTTTAAAAACCCAGCCTCATTTTCATTGCCAAAAGTTAAATATGCTTGTATTGTAAGAAGCTGTATTGTAAACTTTTACTCTGACTAATATCCATTGATAGATGCAAAGTCAACAATAACTGCTAAATGTACAGTCTGATATACAATCTGTTCAATGTTTGTTGACTCGATAATTTAAATTCCATTTGAAATAATTTAAATGTCAAAGCAATGCTTCATGAATCCAATCAATTCACTGTCAGTTCAAATATTCACATATCGGATACTGAATTAAAATGGGCTGTCACCCAATATTTGTTAGTGTTGTTTTTTTTTTCTATTAAATATTCTTGTCTTTAGCTTAGCAGCATGTTAATGTTGGAATCAAACTTAACTAAAATTAAAACTAAAATAATTAAGTTGAAGTACTAAATTACTAAAACTAAAAAACATTTAATCTAAAAAAAAAACTAGTAAAAAATAAAAGCACACGACAAAGTTAATAAAACTTAAACTAAAATTAAAATAATGACTGAAAATATAAAAATAAAAGCTACTTGACGCTGTCACTTATGAGGTTCCATTTTTTAGGTTTTGTGGCAGGTTTTGTTATGTGTGATTGTCTTTCATGTTATGTGAATGTGACCCAATGATCTTCTATTCACAGGTAGTCACTGTGTTCCCGTGTGTGAGATTATAGCGGTTCAGGAAAAGGAAGATGACTCTCCCTGTAAAGACACTGGGAAATGGCAGAAGGTTCCTCAGAGCCCAGTGGACTGCCAGCACGCTTTCACAGGTACACCAGCCTAATCAGACTGTCATCTGGTCCATGATAACAGGGGAATACATAGATTAAGTTTGATCTACTATGCTGTGAGTGTATTATCAGAACAAGTTTGACCATACAGGTCACCTTTTACCTTTGTGTTTCTCTGCAGTGTTCTACATAGAGAGGACGAGGCAGCACTGCTGGCGGTGCAGCAATGTGACTTTCCATTGCTCTGATCAATCCCTGTGTCTGCTCTGGGTCCAAACTATTAGGGAGCAGCTTGGATTGTTGAGTGCGTCCTTACTACTAATTTTTGGGTCATTTTCTATTACAGAAAATAAACTATAGCAAACAAAATAAGTTATTGTTATAGGTTGGTGATTTTCACGCCACTGTACTCTGGTGCTCTTCACATGTCGGTCAAAAATGACCTATTTTTATTTTTTTTTTTTGTCAATTAAATGAATGTACTATATTTTAGTTTCATAATGTTTTTTTATTATAGTGTATTTTTAGGTGATTTTTGTATACTAAATTATTTTTATGCTGTATTTCTAATCCATTTATTCACTTTTTGATCATAGGCCTGAAAATGTAATAACTCGTAAATCTTGAATGCTTTAGAGCGCAGACTTAAGTTTGATCTCTTTTCAAAGACGACACTTGGCAGATTGTTGCTGAAGTGAAAAAAAGTTTAAAAAGTAAACTTAAATAAAGTTACAGAATTGTACGTGTATTGTTTTGAAAAATGCACAAAAATCTGCAAGAAAATATAAACAAGTTGTGTTCCAAATTTGAGCATGATATCTAAAGAAAATTAGCTTTCAGTAAGATTTTGTTTGGCTGCAGTACCAAAAATCTCCTGTTCATTTCCAATGCGGTCATTTTTGACCACGAAGAGCACAAGTGTGACTGTTTTTTACAGGACCATTAAACCTTTTCGAATCATGTTCATTAATTTTTTGCTTTTTGTTTTTTGTTCATATAGCAAGTGCCAAAACTTTTACCAAGTTTTGTACCATTCCAAAAAAAAAAAAAAAGTAACATTTTTCGGTCTCGCACTAGAGGGTTAAGTGTTCATTGCTTAGTGTCCATTATGTGTAAATTTACCATAAATACTTTTTTTTTTTTGCATTATTGCCACACATCTGGTACTGTACATAATTAGTATTATATATTATGGACACTAATTGCTTGTTGACATAACACGATGATAACTCTCTTCCTTTCAAGATGGCATTTTTGCCATTTTTGTTAGTTGATCTGTTTCTATTGAAGCTGTTCTGTGCAGTGCACTGTTGCTCCGTCCAAAAATCGTGAATTGCTTTTAGTGTAGTTTAATTTGCATTGAGTTGTGCCTAAATCCTAGACTGGGATAATAATTGTACATTTTAAATAACCCAGAATATTTATTTCCAAAATAAAACCTAAGTAACATTTAGAAGTGTTTTGAACGTACTACTATGTACAAGTGCAGTTTTGGTCTTTTCTGTATTGTCGAGTCAGATGAAGTTTGTCAAAAGCAACTTAATGAAGTAGTTTTGCCAACCTAGAAAGACTGTTGTCAAACAACTCACTTTTAATGCTCTGCCCGCCTCTAATTCCACAGCCAATCGACCAAAGAGGTTGCTGGTGTACATCAACCCCTACGGAGGAAAACAACGCGGGAAGCAGATTTACGACCACAAAGTGGCCCCCATCTTTTCCCGGGCTACCATTTCCACCGACGTGATTGGTGAGTGCCTGTCAGCTGCCTGCATTAACATTTAAATAAAAAATGAGCTTTTATGCTTCGCAATAGATCTCCGTTGGCAAATGGCCCTACCTGCCAACCCCTCCCAGGAATATGATTTTATTTACAGCGCCATCTATCACCCGAGCTGGGCATAATGCAAACTGTGATAGTCGATAAACATAGGAAGACATCCATTATTTATTAAGTTTGAAAGAGAGGAAGACCCTGGGTTGGTGTGAATATTGGCTGTTAGAGCTGAGGCTTACAGGCTTACTCAGCAGTTGCTTGAGGGTCTTTCTTTTTACGGCCATGAGAACATTTCGTAAATGGTAAAGTACATGTCTGGCTGGACAAATACCATTCAAACCAAATCATTAGAGGAGCCAAACAAGATGTTCTGCCGACGGTTTAATAAGCTCCATACATCACCTTTGGTATATATCATCAACGTGATCCACAGGGCTCTGTCCTAGGCCCCATTCATTTTCAACACATCCCTCCGAGTTACGGTTTTACATCAGTGCTGATGGTAAAGAACCGGTAATGAAATGTACCAGGGATTGTTTTTCACCATGACTTCAGCTTTATCATTTGATGCAGCTGATTGATGGTCTCCATCAAGCCAGCAGAAAAATGCAATTTAACTGCCAGATGAACATAATGATGCGATCCCCCCCCTTGCTCAGCCTCGCTGTCATCGCCCTGTTAACAATTGCTTTTCCCTTTCGTTTCTATAGTTACAGAGCGTGCAAATCATGCCAGGGACCACTTGAAGACAGAGGCTGATCTGAAGAAGTATGATGGGTGAGTGGGCATCCTGCTGGGAGATCGTGGTCGGTGTGCGGCGACTCTTAATTTGCCCAGCGAGGAAAGCGTCCTCTGCAGCAAAGCTCAGATTAACATTTGCACATCAATGCACATCGGTCTGGCACTGCGGCAGATGACGGCTGGCAGCTTGGGAAATGACAATTTAAAGTAAAGTGGCTTTTGGTGATGACAACATGGATGCTGCTTCAAACCTGGGCCAGACGCTAGATTCAGAAAACAACTGTTGCCTCTGGATCTTTCCTGTACGTTTTAGCAGTGCTGTCAAAAGTACCGACTTCGGTACCAAGTCGGTACTGAAATTTAAAAAATGTGATGCTTTGAGCGCTGTTGAGCGGAATCATAAACACCTCTGATTGGCCATTGTGTTCACGCGCTCATCAAATATGTCTGTGATTGGCTACAATGATCAGCGCTTCAAAAACTTGTAAATATATATCAGTGACGCTCTTTACCGAGCGCTTACATACAGTATACAGATGGGAGAGTTTGAAAGCAGGCGTCTATTGGCGGACCGGTCCTCTGATAGACGCCTGCTTGTGCTTTCAAAAGCTCCCGTTTTTAAAAAAAACTTTCAAACTTACGTGTGCTCTCAAACGCTCCCATGCGTTGATCATGGTAGCTAATCACAGACATATTTGATCAGCACGTGAGCACAATGGCCAATCAGAGGCGTTTACGATTCCGCTCAACAGCACTAAAAGAGTAAAAAATAATAATTTTAGTACCGACTTGGTACCAAAGTAGGTACTTTTGACAACACTACTTTTTAGCATGCATTTATGTGAACAACAGTTTAGTGACAATCCACCTTCAAACAGAAAAGCTGTTAAAATGCTGTAAAATCATAAAATACACTTTCTCAAGCAACAAGAATTCTGTCTTACTACTATTTCTACTGCTTAAGGCCGTGACACACAAAGCTGACGATCGGTCAAAGCCAGGCCATTGTTGTGCGTTTGTCAGCCCAGTTTTTGCGATGTTGGCACTAGTCGGACTCCATTGGCTGCTTTTTGGCCGATAGAGCATGTTGAACTCTTACCTGAGCAATATTTTCATTACAACATGGCCGTATGGAATGAAGAGTTCTAGTTTCAGTTTACCTTTTTTAATGACAAATATAGACTACTGACACCTACTGGTGTATAGTTATAGTATGGCAAATGGTTATTTCCTCTCACGCAGGTGTGCTAGTGCTAGTTAGAACATGCTAGTTGGACGTTGGCTGTAGTCTTTGTGGTTAAAGCACAAATTTGGGAACCAGATGCAGGTGACGCGAGGTGGCAACACATTCTGCTTTCGTTGCCGACTTTCATTGCTAGTTTTTTGGTGATGCACTTCCTTTGGAATGCTGTTAAAATTTTCTCAAGTGTTTCCTTAAGCTAACTTGCTTTGGTTAGTTGTTTAACATCTGTGCATCCTTACCTTGTACACACTTAAATCTTTGAATTGTGATGTCACATAAGGCTACAAATAGAGGGGCTAGACTACCTACATCAGTGCTTTGTTGGTACTTTTGTTGGTAATCTGATCAAGCCAACACTCCTTCTTTGACTCAACTTTTAGTCACACAAATGAAAGTTATTACCTTTTGTTTTTGCAGAGCATTTCCCAATTTTTGTAATATGGCCAGATTTAATTAATTTGCCAACAGGAGGGGCTTTCGCACCGGAGGAACCTTTTCATAGTTCCTGGAAGTACCCAGATTTTGGCATGTTCGCACTGCAGGAACTAGGAACGATTTTAGTTCTAGGAACACCTTTTGGAGGAACTAATTTAGCTCCTACTTCAGAATAGGGTCTAAACCAGCACTATAGGAACTACCAGTGACGTTAGTGTACGCTGATTGGCCGAACGCACGTGAAACACTGGCACCTGCCAATTTTAAAAAGCCGTGTAAACACACAGATTATAGCCTATATTTTTACTCCATAAACTAACTCTACGAACATGGAAAACAGTGATAGATGAACCTCTTAACCTCAACGCTGAGGAGAAAATCCAATGCAACGTTGAGGGGACCAAGAGAAAAATTATGTATTTCTGCTCAGCTAGCAACACTGGATATGAACCACACGGCATACGCTAATACCTTTTCATATACTGTCTATTTTCTGTGTATAACAGTTCTATCTAATAACGTATTTGAAAGGACTGTTAGACAGATCGAAAACTAATGAACACTGAGAATGCGTTCTTAGCGCTGTAAAAATAAAGGTCACAACAACAAGCGCGGCTCACGTCACTTCAGAGTTCCTACTGGCGGGGCGATTGCAACCAGAAAATGTTCCTAAGGGAACCATTAGTTCTCGGGGAACCATCCTGGTGGCTAGTTCCTAGAACTACCCGGTGCGAAAGCCCCTATGCACCCTATCTTTCAATACAGATACTGTTGTTTTAAACAAATCAGTGTTTTTCTCTGCAGTGTGGTGTGTGTAGGAGGAGATGGCATGTTCAGCGAAATTATGCATGGCCTCGTCTCCCGTATGCAGCGAGATGCGGGTGTAGACGAGAACTCCATGGAGGAGACCCTTGTTCCATGTGGACTTCGCATCGGCATCATTCCTTCAGGTTAGTCTACAGCAGAGTTTCACAATCCTGGTACTGGAGCACGTACCCAACACATGCCCGTCAAGTCATCTTCATTTATATAGCGCTTTTAACAATGTAGATTGTTTCAAAGCAGCTTTACAGAGATAAGCGTATAATTTAAGGTAACAGAGATTGTTTTGGCTTTATAGCGGTTCTTTAATAAAGTTATTTTCCAGCTAAAGTTAGTTTTGATTGATTTGCTTCCGTCGCAACGATCAGCTTGTGCCTGTGGCCTGTGCCTGTCCCTTATTCGACACCCAATTCAGTTCATGAGCACTCTTTTAACAAGCTGATGGGTTTAATCTGGTGCGCTATATTAAAGAGGCATCCAAAATGTGCACTGTTGGTAATGCTCCAGGACTGGGAATCACCTGTCTACAATCACAAATCTCAGAGTCTGTGTGCAGCCAGGACAGTTTTTCAGCATGAATTTCATTGCTTTTTCATGCACATCACTTTTTTGGCAGTGTTCCTGGAAATATCTGTTGCTCACGGTTCCATTACATTTTGTTTTGAGATATTTCCAAGTCATTGTAAGTTTTACACCTGCTCATGGGCACAGCTGCATACTGGAGGAGAACGGCGGGAGATTATAGCTCTCTTTCAAAACCTAGTGAGCCTAGAGAGCATGTTTCCACGCCATAAGGTGCACTCCTGGTACAAAGGCATTTTTAGATAAATTCTAGTGAGCCATTCACACAAAACATGTCGTTGCATTCTGTGTGCACTTTTTTTTTTTTTTTTACGCGTGGGACCATATCCATATATCGGCCATCATATCGGTATCGGCCGATTTATGTTAAATTTTATTGCGATCGTTATCGGCCTGCAAAGAAAATTTGGCCAATATATTAAAGCCGATAAATAATGGATTATTTCCTTCAGCTGAGACTCTTCAGATGCGTACTGTTTGCCATGATGGTTTTGAATTGCTTGAAATATGATTGGAATCACTTCAAAAAGGAAAATAGTTACTGTAAGTGCAACGTGCAGCGCAAGTCTGTCATATAATCTACATAAAATTATAATGAGAACATCGTTATAATTGTGTGACTGGGACATGATGAATATTTTGTTTTTGTAATCAGGCTCACAAAAATTATCTAAAAATTTGGATTTAGATTTATCGGCTTTCAAATAAAAATAATTATCGGTTATCGGTATCGGCTAAAATTTTCAAATCATGTATCCCAAGTTTTAATGCATCCTGATTGACACCCTAAGGACCTTTTTACACAGTTTTCGCGTCGGCTTGCTGAAGAGATGCTCAGGACACACTCTCAGACCCTAATGTTTTTACCATTTTGGAAGGAGGAAACTTTACATATGTGGCTTCAATAACCAGATGCATTTAAACTTGACCAGTTTCGCCTGGAATGCGTCTCAAACCTACTCCTGAAGTGGTTTGAGCGATCAGATTTAAATCCCTCTCGAATGCGTTTCAGAGGGCATTTACACCTGGTCTTTTCAAGATCAGCTATGACCAGAAGTAAACAGGCCCTAAGACAGCACTTCATGTATCCTATGTGGATCAGAAATGTTGACTATATACACACTTTCCCCAAAAAAATCTCACTGACCCCAGACATTATTAATAAATGAGCAGCCTCAACAAGCACAAGAAGAATAAGTAAACGCCTTTACAAAAGCTCTGACAGCAATTGATATCTTAATGACTGTGGCCTATCGAATCGTGTTTTCTGATATTACTGTTTGCCATATAAACCTGACAATGTCGAACCCTTAAGAGTCCATGTTGTTATCAGTCACGTTATCAGCGTGTGTAATTCTGTCTATTTATGGCCTTATCTCACGTTGTCCAGACACGCAAGGACAAGTGACAGTTTCCAAGAACATCTCCTGGTCCTTTATCTTGCACTGGTGACAACTGATCTGAACAACAGGGGAATTTGAGACACACCTTTGACTTCAATGTCTAGATGAAAGCATCATCATTTATCATGTTAATAATGTTTTTTGGCCATCTAGCATGGAAATACCCTGTTTCTTTTTTATGTGTACCATGATTTTACCATGTACCAAGTTGTTACTATGGGATTTTTAGTTTTTTACATTTACAAATGCCGTTTTTGACATGTTGAGTTTATATATATATATATATATATATATATATATATATATATATATATATATATATATATACCAAGTTTTTATAATGTTTAATATAATTGAATACATATAATTCCATGATACATTTTCCATGTGACATTTTCTTGATTTGACTCTTTAAATAATTTAGTATCTTTTTAAAATTTTAATTAAATGATTACATTGATCATTTGTTTATTTTAATTATTTAATTCCAATTACATGAGCATTTAATATTAATATATTTTTGAGTATGTAACATTATAATACCAAGGTTTTACCGTGTTTTTATAACACTTAATACATATAATACCATGGACTTTTTCTTGATTTAATTGTAATAAAATTATGAATTAAAAATCAACTGTTTAATTTAAATTCTACAATTTACTTTATTTTGTTTATTTTTTGGTAGTACAACAATATTCTTTAAAGTACAATAGAAATAGAATGGTATATGAATATGGCAATTGTTCAGTACCATGTTATATATCAGAGTACCATGGTATCTAATACTATCACTGTGTAATGGTACCGCCACAGTATGGTTTTATCATGATATTGATCCAAAAACAGTGTTTATTTTATTTTTGTCCCCTTCGTGAAAACAACAGTGGAAATGTGAATTAATTAGTCCGGCACATTTGCAGTCGGAGTGTTTTTAAACCTTCAGCCTCATGCTTATATATAAGCAATTTGAGGAAGAAGAATTAGATTAACAGACCGGCATATAAGAGATAGAAAGAGGGCTGAACTCATCTGAAATCTCATCTCTCTATATAACAGTGCCCTGCAATGCTTCAGCTACAATCATTTCAAGATCGCAAAACTTTATTCTCACAAGGGGTGAATGGAGCAAAACCTCCATTGGCTTGTGATGTTTGGTTAGCGTTCACAATTGAAGGTTAGATTGCGGCTGCCCCCGTATGCCTCTGAAATTGAAAAAGAAAGTGTGATTTTCATACGTTAACCTTCAGAGTGAATTATGAGAGGATAGATTTAGGCCATTTCTGAACCCCTGACCCATGAAATGTGTTTTTTGAAACAGGTTCGACTGACTGTGTATGCTACGCCACAGCTGGCTCAAATGACCCTGTCACATCAGCACTTCACATTGTTGTAGGTAAGTGGGCAACTCTATATCTGCCTATGATACATATATAGTACGTATATTTATGTGAATTTCTCTATAGCATTTGACAGTTAGGGCTGAGCAGAATGACAGTGTATATATATTATGCAAGGGTAGAAATGTGTCAACTAGTAGAGATTCTGCTATTATGTTTTTAACTCAAGTGAGCAACTTGTCAATCATTTGTAAAGATTTTTTTTTCCGGTTCGTGTCCAAGTTCCAAATGAAAAGAGATGATAATATTTTCATTAAGTCATTGATTTAAGGCTTTTTTTAAGGCTTTTTTTTTTAAGAGCATATCTTCCCTTGGCTTGTGACTTCAAACTGATTTCAAGCACTGATTCAGTGATTTTTTTTTTTATTTTTTTATTTTTTTTATAGCAAATATTATAATAATATAAATACTTTGCAATAATAATGTCCTTTGTTATCATTATTTGTGGGAAATGGATCCGTAAGATTTGTAATGTTTTTAAAAGAAGTCTCTTCTGCTCACCAAGGCTGCATTTACATGATTAAAAAAAATTTCAGAATAATGCCAGTGGTTCCTTAACCTGTAACCAAGAACACTAACACACACACCGACACACAGCTTTTCCAAGGTTGGATTTGGCCAGGCTCTAACTATAAACAGGAGAGTCCTCTCAAAACATCAAGATAATGCGTTCTTTCTCTCAAGGAGAGCTACACTTTAGTCTAACTGGAAAGTAATGCTTTAACAAAGAAATGATCCCTTGAACTATTAGCTTCAATGACCCCTATTCTCTAACACAAAACAAGTCCCTATTTCATTTCTGGAAACCGGGCTAAGTGAGCAAGCACTGTTACTGCATTCAGATATCAAATACAGACATTAAAGAATACATAAAAAGAACATTTCAGTAATCACACTGGTAACTTCTATAACAAAGTAAAATCTCCAGAGAAGTTATTCAACCCATGTGAAATTTAGAAGGAAAAATATTGATTAATACCTTGATTATAATCACTCATTACATATACATTGAAGCAGGAGTGGATTCCAATCCACCCCCTTCATGATCTTTCAGAAATCATTCTAATATGCAGATTTGATGCTAAAAAAAAACCATTCATTATTATTATGTTGAAAACAGTAAAAAAAAAAAAAAAATCTGGATTCTTTGAATAGAAAGTTCAAAAGAACAGCATTTATTTGAAATTTAATCTTTTGTAACATTATACATTTCTTTATTGTAACTTTTGATCAATTTAATTCATCCTTGATTCATAAAAGTATTGATTTCTTTTCATTTTTCCCCCAAAAATAAAATTATTCCCACTGACCCCAAACTTTTGAACTGTAGTGTTTAATTTTACAAAAGGTTTCTGTTTCAGATCAATGCTGTTCTTTTGAACTTTCTATTCTTCAAAGAATCCTGAAATAAAAACGTAAATACTGTTTTCAACATTGATAATAATGAGAAATGTTCAAAGCATCAAATCATCATATTAGAATGATTTCTGAAGGATCATGTGACACTAAAGACTGGAGTAATGATGCTGAAAATTCAGCTTTGATCACACGAATAAATTACACTTTACTATATATGAAAATATAAAACAGCTGTTTTAAATTGTAATCATATTTCACAATATTACGTTGTTGTTTTTTTAATCAAATAAATGTAGCCTTTATTGAGCATAAGAGACTTCTTACAGAGACAGACAGAGACAGAGATCTAATTTTACAGTAATATGCACTATTCTCAGATGTGACATATGACGTCATCAGTTTGTGTTGACTTTTACCACAGGTGATTCTCAGCCAATGGACATCTGCTCAGTGCACAATGAAGACAGCTTCCTGCGTTACTCTGTGTCACTGTTGGGTTACGGGTTCTACGGAGACGTGCTGACAGACAGCGAGAGGAAGCGCTGGATGGGCCCGGCCCGTTACGATATCTCAGGTACGCAGGAAAATCTCTCAGGACTGAAATAGGCATTTCTTGTCTGTCTGCAATTTGCAATGGAATTTTTTATTATTTTCTCCCACAGGTGTTAAAACGTTTCTGTCACATCGCTACTATGAGGGAACCGTGTCCTTCTTACCCGCTGAAGGAAGCTTGGGAACTCCGAGAGACAAAATGCAGTGTCTGTCTGGGTAAATTATGTACTGTGTCTTTTGCTTAGTCATAATACGATCCCATTAATATGAATCAGGGAGCAAACATGAACACAACATGACAGAACATGTAAAGTTAACCAACTAAGGCTGATCATCTGATGTTATTGTAAACTACAGTTTGGAGACAGTACATTTTTTAAATGTTTTTTAAGAACTCTCTTGTGCTGATTAACTTACTCCAATCTTCAGTGTCACATGATCCTTCAGAAATCAATCTAATATGCTGATTAGATGCTCAAGAAACATGTATTGTTGGAAACCGAGATACATTTTATTTTGTATCTTATTCATAATGTCTAACAACAATCTAACTACATCACAATGTCTATACTGTCATTTTTTTATCAATATGAGTCTTTGCTGAATAAAAGTATAAAAAAAAATGGCTGATCCCTAAATACAGTCTAAATATTTTAATATAACGACTAAATATCATTGTTCCTACTTGTATTTTTAAACCATGACTTGATTAGTTTAAAATAGAAAAGTACTTAATGTTAAACATTTTGTATATAATTGGCTATAATTGATGTTTGGTTAAATTGATTGTTCCTTCGATATGTATGTGTATACAAACGCACTACAAAAATGGTTTTATATATATATATATATATATATATATATATATATATATATATATATATATATATATATATATATATATATATATATAACCATTTATGAAGTGCGTTTGTGGCTATATTTTGTTCTTCTCTGTTGGCAACACTTCTTTCTGTTTGACTTGCAGGTGTAGTATCTGTCGGCAAACCTCGTCTGACAGACTGGTCAGCAAAGATGAAGACAGTGTTTCTGATGCTGGTGAGCAGCGTTTGGGAATACTCTCTATGCCAATGTTTAACTGAGCTCGGGCATTGACAGGAAGTCTCATATCTGCTCTGTGGTAAATGCGCCCACCCACAGTACAGGCCAACAAAGTGCATTTTCAGCCGTGATTTGTAATGCCCCCATCTGTCGGCTCGACTGGCACGCTGTTTGTGAACATTAGGCCAAATGGTTCAAGCTGCCGCCCGGCTGATCATTTAGAGAGTGCACACGTACACACACAGCATATTATCTCTGCCTCACAGCAGCCTCCGAACAACTGGCACCTCCTTTACCCAGCATTCTGTGTGTTTACCCTGAGCACTGATAAGTGCTGTTTACAGAGACACACTCACTGCCCTCACAGTCCCAAATTGGCATTTGTGCGTGATGATTTCCTGAATGCTTTTAGACCGCGTGGCATAAATAGATTCTTGTGGGACGAATGATGTAAACAGGACAAAGAGAGTCAAGGAGTCAAGGGCCCTTCATCAGTGAGCCAGTGTCACAGCTATACATACATAGGAAAAATGAAAAAGTAAGTAAGGTGATTGTAAATCTCTATTTAAAATATGAGTGATTTGCCTGTGGAAAACTATCACTAGTGTGTTCTGAGATTTCAGGGTGTTCTGGGTTGTTGCTTAGGCATTCATAGCCATCCACAGTCTTGGAAAAGCTGAAAATATTGGGGGATTTTATTTAGTTTGTTTTTTTAATCCAAATAATTGAAATTCATTCATTATACATATGGTCAGAGAATACACTTACTATCAATGTTGGGGAAAGTTACTTTTAAAGGCAATCTGTTACAATATTGCCATACTCCCTTAAAGTAAACTTTTTTATGTAATGTCATGTGTTATGTTACTTTGCATTACTTTTTCTCACCTGGGCTGGGCTTCCTTGTTTGTTTTTTAATAACAAATATGTTTTTGCCAAATGTTAAGGCCCTTTAACCTCAAAAGTGAATTAGATAAGCAAATTTACTCCTGTACAGTAGAGGGCGTTTCTCAAATAAACCTTTCAGCTGTGCAGACACGAGAAGAAAGTTCAACACTCTTACTTCAGCAATAAAAACAAACAAATTAAACACACTTGTGATCTTTATCTAAAGTCATTTGTGGTTAAATTGGATAATTGAAGGTCAGCAGCAAAGTCATTGGTTAAAAAAGTGAGATTAAATACATAGTGTATTTGTATTATTTGACATATTTAATTATTGCAGCAGGTTTGCGTAATATTCTACGTTTGCATTTCACTGATTCTTCCCCATATTGAAGAATACTGAATCTGTTTTTGTGCAAGTGCGATGAGTAAATTCATGCTCACATTTAGTCTAGAACTACAAAAACCATCATGTTCACACACACACAGCGCCTCTGCCCTTACTCATGATTCCTCTCAACATGGAGACTGGAGAGTGCCAGTCAATAAATGGGAAAACCTGCATTACTCATTTGAAAAAGCAACTTGGATATGTTGTTGTAAATTTAAAAGTAATGTTACTTTACTAGTTACTTGAAAAAAGTAATCTGATTACTTAACTTGCATTACTTGTAATGCGTTACCCCCAAAAACTGCTTACTATACTAGAAGTCTCACATGATGTTGTTGTATTTCAGAGTGTCGGGACACGTGGACGGTCATCAGGGGAAAGTTCTTGGCCATCAATGCCGCCAGCATGAGTTGTGCGTGTCCTCGCAGTCCTAAAGGTCTGTCGCCGTCAGCACACCTTGCAGATGGTACTACTGACCTCATCCTCGTCAGGAAGTGCTCCCGAATCGACTTCCTGCGCCACCTGCTGCGGCACACCAATAAGGATGACCAGGTACCTGCTTTATCTACAACAGAAAAAAATCAGTAGAATTATGGTTTTAATGAAAGAGAAGCAAATCCATTCCTTTTTAATCAAAGTCTGGGAAAAAAACGGCACTCTTTAACCAACACACTTCAAAAAAGTATCCCCGCTGTCCACCAAATGCTTACTATACATGTTGTATTAATATAGATTCATATGTATTTAATTAAGAGCAGGGAATCTTGTTCTTTGAAGTACGTTATCACAGCAGGGTTCCCATGGTCATGGAGAACCTTGAAAATCATGGCAATTTGTCTAGTCTTTTTCCATTTATGCTTAACTACTAAAATATTAAAATGTCTAGAAATTACTCTTTTGTGAGTACAATGTCTATCAAAACTATCTTTACCCAGTAATTACAAATATTTGGAAAAGTCATAGAAATTCATTAGCATCGGAACATTGTAACAGTCCACATTTCAAATGCCCCTAGTAATTTATTTATTTAAAAACCAGTAGGATTTATATTTAGGATAGAACTAACCTAAATCAGTGCACTGATGTTACAGACCTTAAATATTGATTACATTGATTGTAAGAATACACAATATATTAGTTTATTTCTCATCAAAGAAATAATTCTTGACATTTTTATTTGTAAATAAATATACAGTATACAGATCCCAAATTTCCTTTGAAAATATACCAGATTTCATGTTCAGTCACAGTTGTTAAATGAATCCTTGTCAGAACAAACACTTAAACTATCTTTCAGAAGTTTGGGGCCAGTAAAGTCTTTTTTTGCTCACCAAGGATGCATTTGTTTGATTAAAAATACAGTTAAAACAGTAAATACTTGATATTTTTCAAGATTCTTTGATGAATAGAAAGTTCAAAAGACCAGCATGTATTTGAAATATAACTATTTTTTAACATTAGAAATTGCCCCTATTTGTCGATTTCATCTGTCTTTGCTCAATGACAGTATTATTCTCTCCCTCTCTTAAAAAACCCTTTGAACGGTAGTGTTTAGTTGATATTTGACTTGTTCTTCTCTTTTTCTTTGAACAGTTTGATCACTCTTTTGTGGAAGTGTACCGGGTCAAGCAGTTCCGATTCACCCCCAGACATCAGGAGTGTGATTCCGAAGTGGACCTGAGAGAGAGAGAGAGCGGAGCGGGAGGCAAGCGATTCCTCAGTCAGATCTGCAGAGAGCACAGAGCATGTGGCTGTATGCCTTCCCAGAGCAACTGGAACTGTGATGGAGAGATCCTTCCATACACTGCAATTCAAGTCCGGTAGGACACACCCCTGTCCAGATACACCAATTCTTACATCTACATTTAGGCAGATACTTTTATCCAAAGGGCCTTGCATTGCATTCAGAGTATACCTGCTTATGAATTCATGCATTTGTGAATTGAACCCGTGATCTTGCGTAGCCATCGCTATGCTCTACTGTTTGAACTGCAGACACTTCCCTTGAGTGATCACATGCCTATTCTACCAAGACACACCCCTTGAACTCCCCTCCCCTTAAGTTTAAATACGACAACTGGGTCACGTGACACTTTTAGTACCTTGCATTAAGGACACATAATATACTTTAATGCGCATATACACTAATCCAGATACATTTGGAAACGCAACTTTTTCTGTACATTTTGCCACACTGAGGCAGCATTTTTTTTGAAGTCGATAAATTAAGTGGATAAATTAATTTTAAAAAATTACAATTTTGCGTTGTAGTGCATTTAGGTATTTTAAAACGATAAATCTTGTTTTGTCATCTGACGCATATTGTAACGATAGATATCTATGTTTATACCAAGCAGCAACCTTCCAGTATCTCTCTTGAATCTAACATGGAAGTGACTTAATCTGCAATTCATCGACTGGCCGTTAGAGACAGGCTGCAAAAGAGAGTCAATCCCATAGACCCCGCATGTTAAAATGCCCAACTTTACAGCAGAAAAAATAATGTGTTTACAGCCTGATAAAAAAAAAAAAAAAAAAAACGGTTTTGGTCTATACAGCTAATTTTGCCCTTCTTGACAACTGTGAGGGGGTAAATATTTTTATAACTCATCCGTTTAAATTATATTAAGCCTTAAAGTTCTGCATAATTAAGGGCGTGGCCACTTGAGTGACAGGTGTATTGTCTCTGCTGTCACTACTAGCTTGTCTGCTGTCTGTTAGCCGTCACCTCAGCTAATCCCGCCTCTTTGCCCATTTTCGTTTTTCCGGGAGAGACGCACTACCAAGATGGCTACGGCCAGCTCCGCCCACTAAGGGCTTCAAAAATGCTCTTCAGAAACGCACAGGTGACGTCACGGACACTACGTCCATTGTTTTATACAGTCTATGGTGACACCGCTATGTGCCTGTTATGTGCTATTCACTTTCACAGTGTTGCTAAAGATAAATGTTACGTCTAGTCTTCATATTAACGATTAATCAACGAGCAATTAATTGTAGATGATGATAATTTATTCAATAAAACGTATCGATGCTCAATTAAGCAAGGTCATCATTATAGTTTTGAGGTGTGTGCGGCTCATGCTCAAAACACGTGCAGCAGACACATAAGGAATTAAAGCTGCAAGCAGCGATGAAAGGGCCCTCGCACCCATGCCATCAACACTCGGTGGCTTTAGAAAGACAGAGCATGGTTGGGAAATGTACATTTAAGGAGGTATGTATAGTAAGAGTATGTCAAAGTCAGTTACAAAATGTTTTGTATAATGGTGATAATAGCATGCTTCATGACTCAGCTAAGTGTTGCTAGCATGTTTAGTCTGTTCCTAGCATGCTTAGTACACAATAATTATGTGGTTAGTACTGCATTACTGTGTTAACCATGTCAGTTTCTGTTGCCAGTAGTGGACTATAACTGAATACGAGCATGGATGTGTGTTCAGGACAGAACTCTTATCAAAAGTGTGAAGTTTGGTGCAAATTGGACATTGCCTTCTTGAGTAACAACAAAGTCATGTTTCATTGAATTAGCATTCTTTAGCACTTAGCTAAGCATTGTTAGCATGTTTTAACATGTTTCTAGCATGTTTAGAACTCAATGGCATTTTTAACATGTTGCTAGAACGGCATCAACGTGTTAAACATGTCACTTCCTGTTGCCAGTAGGTGGCGCTATTACTATAACTGAACATTCTCATGTAGATGTGTTCAGGCCATGACTCTTATCAAAAGTGTGAAGTTTGGGGCAGATTGGACATTCCATGCCTGAGTTACAGCAAATTCCTATTTAATTGCAATAATAGCATGCTTTAGCACTTAGCTAAGAGTTTGCTAGCATGTTTTAGCATGTTTCTAGTATGTTGTTAGCATGTTTAACACTTGCTGGTACTTTTTTATATGTTATTAGGAGTCCATAACAGTGTTAAACATGTCACTTCCTGTTGCCAGCAGGTGGCGCTATGACTGTAACTGAATATAAGCATGGTCATGTGTTCAGGACAGAACGCTTATCAAAAGTGTGAAGTTTGGGGCAGATTGGACATTCCATGCCTGAGTTACAGCAAATTCATATTTAATTGCAGTAATATCATTCTTTAGCACTTAGCTAAGTGTATGCTAGTATGTTTTAGCATGTCTCTAGTATGTTGGTAGGATGTTTAGCACCTACTGGCATTTTTTTATATGTTATTAGGAGTCAAGAACAGTGTTAAACGTCACTTCCTGTTGCCAGCAGGTGGCGCTATGACTATAACTAAATATGAGCATGGGCATGTGTTCAAGAGATAACTCTTATCAAACGTGTGAAGATTGGGGTAGATTGTACATTGCCTTCTTGAGCAACAACAAAGTCCTGTTTCATTGAATTAGCATGCTTTAGCACTTAGCTAAGTATTGCTAGCATGTTTTAATATGTTTCTAGCATGTTTAGAACTCAATGGCATTTTTAACATGTTGCTAGAACGGCATCAACGTGTTAAACATGTCACTTCCTGTTGCCAGTAGGTGGCGCTATTACTATAACTGAATTTGAGCATAGACATGTGTTCAGGCCATGATTCTTATCAAACGTGTGAAGTTTGGGGCAGATTGGACATTCCATGCCTGAGTTACAGCAAATTCCTATTTAATTGCAGTAATAGCATGCTTTAGCACTTAGCTAAGTGTTTGCTAGCATGTTTCTAGTATGTTGCTAACCTGTTTAGCACTTGCTGGCTCTTTTTTATATGTTATTAGGACACCACAACAGTGTTAAACATGTCACTTCCTGTTGACAGCAGGTGGCGCTATTACTATAACTGAATATTCTCATGTAGATGTGTTCAGGCCATGACTCTTATCAAACGTGTGAAGTTTGGGGCAGATTGGACATTCCATGCCTGTGTTACAGCAAATTCCTATTTAATTGCAGCAATAGCATGCTTTAGCACTTAGCTAAGTGTTTGCTAGCATGTTTTAGCATGTTTCTAGTATGTTGTTAGCATGTTTAGCACTTGCTGGCACTTTTTTATATGTTTTTATATGTCCACAACAGTGTTTAACATGTCACTTCCTGTTGCCAGCAGGTGGCACTATGACTGTAACTGAATATGAGCATGGTCATGTGTTCAGGACAGAACGTTTATTAAAAGTGTGAAGTTTGGCGCAGATTGGACATTGCCTTCTTGAGTAACAACAACATCCTGTTTCATTGAATTAGCATGCTTTAGCACTTAGCTAAGTATTGCTAGCATGTTTTAACATGTTTCTAGCATGTTTAGAAGTCAATGGCATTTTTAACATGTTGCTAGAATGGCATCAACGTGTTAAACATGACACTTCCTGTTACCAGTAGGTGGCGCTATTACTATAACTGAATATTCTCATGTAGATATGTTCAGGACAGAACGCTTATCAAAAGTGTGAAGTTTGGGGCAGATTGGACATTCCATGCCTGAGTTACAGCAAATTCCTATTTAATTGCAATAATAGCATGCTTTAGCACTTAGCTAAGAGTTTGCTAGCATGTTTTAGCATGCTTCTAGTATGTTGTTAGCATGTTTAGCACTTGCTGGCACTTTTTTATATGTTATTAGGAGTCCATAACAGTGTTAAACATGTCACTTCCTGTTGCCAGCAGGTGGCGCTATGACTATAACTGAATATGAGCATGGTCATGTGTTCAGGACAGAACTCTTATCAAACGTATGAAGTTTGGGGCAGATTGGACATTCCATGCCTGAGTTACAGCAACTTCCTGTTTCATGGCGAAACATCAAAATTTGTCAGGCCGCCGAGGACCCGCCCTTCGACGAAAACTCAAGATCTTCGCAATTTAACGTCGCAAAGGCCTTAAGATTACACTCACCAAATTTGAAGATGATCAGATTAAAACTGTAGGAGGAGTTTGTTAAAGTATGAGGCCTGAAAATGTCAAAAACTGCACAAAAATCTGGGAGGAAGTTCAAAATGGCTGACTTCCTGTTGGGTTTAGGGCTATGCTCCAAGAGACTTTTTTGTAGGTATTAGGTCATTACATGTATGTACCGAATTTCGTGCACGTACGTGGAACGTTGCGGGAGGCGCACTCCGTTGAACTTTTATAGGTGGCGCTATCGAGCCGTTTTGCCCTGTCCAATTCTGAAACCTATATCAGATGTAAATTTTCGCCAGTTCTGACGCGTGTGCAAAGTTTCGTGAGTTTTCGCGCATGTTTAGGCCCTCAAAAATGCAATTCAATGCGGAGAAGAATAATAATAATAATAATAATAATAATAAACAGAGCAATTCCAAGAGGGTCCTCACACCATCGGTGCTCGGGCCCTAATAATGAAGCGAGCACGGCGTAGTTACGTATTCTAAATGTATTAATATCTCCCAGCCATTCAATGGATTAGGTAGGCTAGCCATTTATTTCGAAATATAATTAACCAAGGGTCCAAAAAAACGTCCAAACAAATGATTTAACTGAACATAAGAACTACTTGTGTAAAAGACACAATAAAAGGACATAGAATAAACAACAATTAATAAGAGCCTGGTTGATGAGTGATGATTTTTTTTATTTTGACGGCGCTGAGAACGCCAGCCATAGCCTGAGCACATTATTATTGATCGCCTTCTCTGTGTTTATTCGTTTACAATATATCTAACAATCCTGTCTAATACGTTATTAGATAGAACTGTTATACATTGAAAGTAGACAGTATATGAAAAGGTATTAGCGTATGCCGGGTGGTTAATGTCCAGTGTTGCTAGCTGAGCAGAAATACATAATCATGTTTGGCTTGGTCCCCTCAAAGTCGCGTTGGATTTTCTCCTCATCCTAAAGGTTAAGAGGCTCATCAATGTTTTACATGTTCATAGAGTTAGTTTGTGGTGTAAATAAATAGACTATAATCTGTGTGTTCAGCTTTAAAAAAAATAATAATTTAAATGGCGGGTGCTGGTGTTTCACGTGCGTTCGGCCAATCAGCGAACACTAACGTCACTGGTAGTTCCGGTAGTGCTGGTTTAGACCCTATTCTGAAGTAGGAGCTAAATTAGTTCCTCCAAAAGGTGTTCCTAGAACTAAAATCGTTCCTAGATCCTGCGGTGCGAACACGCCAAAATCCGGGTACTTCCGCCAATAGTTCCAGGAACTATGAAAAGGTTCCTCTGGTGCGAAAGCCCCTTAAGTTACAAAGTTGTCTCTTTAAAGGGACTGCCCAAGTGACAAGCTGCTGTACCCCTAAAAGTACACATTTTTCTGACAGCGTAATGACCAAAAATTAAAATGTGCATGCGGTGAAAATGAGAACTCTTTCACTGTGCCATGTTTCAAAAAGGAAAGAGTGTGCTATTATATTTTTAATGCACTAATTACTTCAAGCAAGTTCTAATTGTCATTGTAATGAAGGGGTGCGGACGTCCATGCCACTCACACTGAGACTTCCCCGTAAATCTAAGAGATGTCACCATGTATGAACAGTTTTCAGAAAATGTTCCTCCAACTCAAAATGAACATGCTTCACTGAAGTGACAGTCGATTAGTGAAAGCTTTAGTTTAAACGTTGAGGTCTCATGAGCACCAGATTGTCTCAGCACTAGCATGCTAAACAGGGTAAATAAATGGACTTTTGTGTTCTGAGCCTGTGCAAAAGATGCTATTAAAATTAAAAAACTCCCTCCATTGTGCCTGCTGAGGAGGAGTTCTCCTCCTCGATACAGCATGACAGCTCGCCCGAACGCATCATTTCCTTCACGCCCCATTGTTCTGTGTCAACAATGCGTAGCAATGAAATGCTCCTAATTTAATGGCCCTCTCACTGTTAAAGGCTCTCCTCCTTTAATTAAAATAGAAGTCCATTCATTTATTCCATTTTCAGCTTCAGTAATTGTTTCTCGAATGAGTAAGCAAATAACCTGTTGAGATAATTGATGATGATACCACGGCCGAAAGAGGCAATCGCCTGGCACTGAACTCACCTCCTGAGTATTGAGTGGAATTAGAGGAAATTAAAGAGCCCCAGAACCTCCTAATAGCACATGCATTAAACTGCAAAACTTTTTACTCAACACGACAACGCATTTATTGCTTACCAGCACTTGCTCGCACTTCTTTTTACTCCAGGACACAACGTATTAGTGGTGTTTGCTAAAGCAAGCATCAATTTTGCTATTGCAAATAGTTTGGGATTTGAACCAACCATTATACTTCAGGGTTTCTGCGAGTCTTAAAGTCTTATTTGCCCTTACACCCATTAAGGCCTTAAAGTCCGCGTGAACCGGAAGTTGCAAAGGACTTTTCTCCAGTGTTGTGACGTATTTCCCAGTGAAACGGAATATTGAACAGAGGGCAGGGTTTTACTCTAGCGCTCCTCCTCTCCATCTCTCGCTCATAACAGACTAACGGTTTGAGGGGAGTGGTTAAGCGTTTCCCAACCCAAGCCGTCAAACCTACATCATCAGAGAAGGAACGCCATTCCAGACCGGAAGTAACTTTTCAGACTTTGATTAAAGATTACGACGGCAAACCATTTTTTTCTGTGTATTAACTTGCACGGATTAATTTTTCACCACAAGACTAGTAATATGCGCTAACAAAGTAAATGGGGCCAATTTTGATTTCAGTTGGACTTTAAAATGGTGTTAAATCAGAGCAGAAAGTCTTAAATTCATAAAGTCATGGCATTAAATGTTGCATGCATTGCAAAACATAAATATCTTCCTCAGTATTTTTGTAAATTTTTCCAATACAAATATCTAAATGTTTAAATCAAGATAAATTTACTTTAAATGTAAAATGAAGTCTTGAAAAATGTAATAAAATGTAAGTCAGTTTATGCTTAAAACAAGAACAAATATCAAATTAAGCAAATTTTTCTGAGCCCATTTGCGGATATTTGTTATTGTTTTAGTCATAAACTTCATTTTGATCAATTTCACAGAAAACAAGACTTCATATTTTGTCATTTTTACTGCTGAAGTTTTAGGAATCTTTAGATATTTATACTGGAAAAAATGGAGAAATTCTGAGGAAACATCACTTTTTTGCTGTTTGTTCAGAAGGTACTGGAAAAATTATTTCCATATTGTATTGTTTTAAGCAAAACGATTCAAACTTTTTTATATATATATATAAATTAATTAAAAAGTAACATCTGTTGGAAGATGCATTTTCAAATTCTAAAGTGTTTCTTCTTAAAAATTATTTTTTTTTAATTCCTAATAATCCCTTCAATTTATTTCTTACATTTTCTTAATTTTTTATTTATTTTTTACCTTAATATCTGTAGAAACCCTGTACTTAAATGTTTTGTAAAATAGTTTTTAGGTACCTAGACTCGTTGGAAAAACCTATTCTCACAAAACGTGCCTATACACACAATTCACTGCATTTTCCAGTTGAAATGAACACTAGTGGCCTTTTCACACAAATTAATCATTTTACCATAGGGAATGATTTATGAACAAATGCATTTTCACATTTGTACCAAATAACCAGCTCCAAATGAATGCTCTTGCGATGTGCAGCGCTCGGTACGAGTCCAATGAAACACAATCTCAAAACTCAAAGACTTGTCAAAGCAAGCTTAATGCCCTGGTTGCTTCAGCAAATGTGTTTTTATTTCAAGTTTGCTTTAGTGTAGGTGGGATGGTTAGCATTAACCTTTTAGCGCCACAGACCAATTCTTTCACAAACTGCCTCAATATGTACAAACAACCAACATAATAAAAGATTGCCAGATTCACGTTCAAACATATCCGGCTCTTAGCACCACTCACTTTTAATGTGTCACAAAGTGTGTAAACGTAATAACATTTAGCTGAAATGCCGCCTCAGGGACACATTTCCAATATGCCTGGGCTGCTTTTTATCGTGTTGTTTTTTTCCAGTGAATTGACTTTTTCTTTCTTTCTTTCTCTATCTCAGGGTCCACTGCCAGTTGATCACGCTGTTCGCGAGAGGAATCGAAGAGCAGCCGGTGTTTGAGGACCCGTACACTCACTGTGCAATATAGATCTCCATAAATTCACTTAAGAAACCTCAAGCTGGAACATGAAGGATTGAGATTCTTTGAATGGGAGAGTCACCTTCGGCTCAGTACAATGTCATGCTGTTATATCTAGATAATCCTCGTGAATATGCTTTGGAAACAGAGCTGGAGTCAACAGCATCTTCATAGCATCTTTATACAGGCTGTATTTGATTTGTTTCGGATAGGATTAGCTGTTTCAGCTAGGCATTGTTATTGCTTTTTTTTTTTTTCAGCCCTTGAAGTCCTTGAAGTTGCTGGTGATATCTCTTGTTATGTGAGACAGCTTCCAATTGTCGTCGTTTGTCTTCCACCGCGATCAAGCTGGTCTTGAGAGTAGCGTTAATTGAATTCCAAAGTTAAATTCTTGGAACTGTGAACTGTTTTGGTTATGAAAACATTCCTCTTGGTAGCACCTTTGCTGTTTTTTCTAGATATAAAGCACGCGAGGTGGTCAGCCGATAAAGATAATGGTATACCAAAAAAAGGTTGTGGTTTGTGTTCATAAAATAAATAAAAATCAAAATTCTGACATTTAACTAAAGAAGTTCCAAACAAATTTTGTTGTTTTTGGCAATGTTGTTATTGTTAACTAAAAAAGAATCAAAAATGTTTTTGGCATTTAAAACAAATCTGAAATAAAAATAAATATTAGATGAAAAACTAAGTTTTGAGTTATGATAAGTACTAAAACTAAGACTGAAATAAAAATAAATTCAAGCTACATAGAAATCTTTTAAAAATATATACTAATAAAAATGACAAAAACAGAAACTGCGTTTTGGCCGTTCATTTACACAAAATGCCTGAAAATGCAAACTTTTGAAAATGGATTTCAAAGTGCAAGTTTTTGAAAACGATACTTTTATCATCTGTGTAAACTACGAAAACGTGAATTTGCGAAAGCGGTGACGTCACACGCATTACGTGTTCAGTCCGTAGGAGTATAGAGTTTATTTACAAAGTGACATCGCCAACTACTGGCCTGGCATCAATAATACATCGTTTTTTGTCGTTTTCGCGGATCCGTGTGAACTTGTAAACGTTCCCTTCGGTATATACAAACTTGTCATGTTCTATTTGGTTACGATTATTATTTTGGAAAAAAGTAGCTACGACATTGTTAAATCTCTCTTTTTTTGTGTGTTTTACCAAACGTCATACAGGTTTGGAACAACATGGGGGGTGAATGAATGGCAGAATTTTCTGTTTTTGATGAACCGTTCCTTTAAAAAGATAGCATGAAGTAACATCTATCATGTAAATAGTGTAGCCTACATCAAATCAAATCTACACAATTAGTAACATCCTGTTATTTATTTAAAGGCAACATTTACTGTTATTATTCACGTGGAACATCCAATCAGTATGAATCCGCTTCTCATCTCTTAGATGTTTGACCGACTCTAATTCTAATTTTTCCACTCTTACTACGGTCTGTTTTGTTTTCTGGACATTTCATGCATGGAAATGTAGCATTATGGAGCAGGACTACAAGAGTAACACTGCAGGGTCAGTGTACATACAGTGTTCATCAGACAGAATGTAAATGAAAATACGGTAGCGCTCTTCTGTGCTCTGGTTGCGTCCCACCCCCCGAGAATGTTTCCTCTTTATAATGAATTCTATGTTTGTTTCCTCTGCCGAGGTCTTATTTCTTCTGAAATATCTTATTGTTCTTGCAGTATCAAAGGATGAAGGAGTTTATGACAGACAGAGAAATTGCTTTTCGCCGTAGTGCATGTCAGCTGCTTTAATATGCATTTTTTTTAAGTTGTTCCTTGAGGTATGCTAGTGATCGAGTGTTAGTTTCCCATGATGCATCTGTAGAGGATACACATGTTCTGTAGCAATTACAAACAAAATGTGCATGTCCTTCATAGACTGGAAGATTGTATAGAAGCTTCTTTCCACCACATTAGAAAAAAAAAATCATGCTTTGGCAAATTATAATTATTAATTGTAATTATTACAATTATTCATTTTGATTTTATCTCATTATTATGACTAAGTATATAATAATTTTGGATTTTATTCCATAATTAGGATTCACCCAACTTTTTGTTCTTAAAAAAAAAACTTTAATTCATTGTATTATTTCTCTTAATTTTTCTTGTCGTATTTATGACCTATTGCTAGTTTTAGTCATAATAATGAGATAGTCAAAATGATGACAAAAAATTGGCAATAGGTCATAATTATGACAAGAAAAATTAAGAGAAATAATACAAAAAAATTTAAGATTTGTTAAAGAACAAAAAGCTTAGGTGAATCCTTAATTATGGAATAAAATACAAAATTAGTAGATACTTTGTCATAATTTTGACTATCTCATTATTATGACTGTCTAATAATTTTGTATTTTATGCCATAATTAGGATTTACCAAAGCTTTTTGTTCTTAAAAAAGTGTTTTTTTTTTCTCTCTCTAATTTATTATAAAGAAATATGACCCAGACATTTCTTGATGGTTTTGATGATATCCACCCATATGTACTAAAGTAAGACCATGGAAAGGATATCTGTGTACGCAATTCAAGAGCTTCCAAGAGCCTCTGCTGTTATGAATTATGAACTGTGGCTTGGTATTCTTGTGTGTGAACAGTATTTGTGTCGTGTGTAGTATTAGCCTCATGTCAAAGCTTGTGTATTTGACACCACCTCCTGTTTGACAGCCCACTTCAGCCCTAATCAAACCCATACTGTGCCACCAACTTGCCCTACTGATCCAAAGATATCAATCACAACCCATTTTAATCACTTGAATGTGGCTACGTTTTTGATTTGCATCGCCCTGGTGGCTGCTGGTCGTTGATGGCTCGTGACAGATGACTGTATAATGTGCTGCGATGGTTGTCCAGACTGTGTGTGTGTTTCCAGCAGAAAGCACTTGTCAAGCCTCAGTGACGACTGAGAGTGAAGTCATCTTGCAGGACTCGAGATGACATGTAAGAACTGACGTTTAATTTGATTTGTTGAATGAAAACAAAGACAATCCGCTAATAAAGTTGATCAAACAACCTTTAGTGTCCTGAGTGGTCCATTTTGATCAGATTCATTTTGGTGTGAATGAGGATGAAACTTTCACGAACATGGCCAGAATCATATATAATTGCAATAAAATGGAATTAAAAAAAAAGCCTATATGGGGACTATTTTCATGATGATTCAGTGCATATTCCGTTCTCATTACTACAATGCAGAACTAATATTTCAATTGTAGATTTAAGTACAATATTAGAAAATTGTAGAAAATTTGATTGGTGCTGGATCATTTCTTGGTGAGATTGCCATGAGAATCTGGAAAATGAATGGAAGAAAATGTTCATGCCTAGAAGATTGAAATTTGATTGTTTAATAATTTGTAGTACAAAACATATTTTAGATAGCACAAACTATGTTTATCCTTGGGTTTCAAAGATGAGGTCATGTCATGCAACCTGTCCATGTCTACATCCACCTGATTTGACTAACTTTTAACAAGTGACACATGAATTTGTGTCAAAACACCATAGATTACCATAAAATGCCATATTATTTGCATCAAGTATTGTTTTTTTCTTGCTGTGCACATCTCTGTCAGAACACACCTGTGCCCTAATTTCTGGGTCACGAGCCAAAAGATCTCCCCTTGTCTTCAAACTCACGCCATTGTTTCATTTCAACAAAAATAGCTATTACTTCTGCCATATTTTCTTACAGACATGCCCCCAACTTGGAAACTCAAGGCTCAAAGGAAATCTGGGTTCATAACTCAGACATACACTTACACTATAGTTCCAAAAGTTTTGGGACGTCTGCATTTACATGCACATGAACTTTAATGACATCCCATTCTTAATCCATAGGGTTATGGAGTTGGCCCACCCTTTGCAGCTATAACAGCTTGAACTCTTCTGGGAAGGCTTTCCACAAGGTTTAGGAGTGTTTATGGGAATTTTTTACCCTTCTAGAAGAGCATTTGTGAGGTCAGGCACTGATGTTGGACGAGAAGGCCTGGCTCGCTTTCTCCACTCTAATTCATCCCGAAGATGTTCTATCGGGTTGAGGTCGGGACTCTGTGCAGGCCAATCAAGTTCCTCCACACCAAACTCGCTCATCCATGTCTTTATGGACCTTGCTTTGTGCATTGGTGTGCAGTCATGGAGGATCAGGAAGGGGTCATCCCCAAACTGTTCCCATAAAGTTGGCAGCATGAAATTGTCCAAAAAGTCTTGGAATGCTGAAGCATTAAGAGTTCATTTCACTGGAACTAAGGGGCCAATCCCAATCCCTGAAAAACAACCCCTCACCATGATCCCCCTCCACCAAACTTTACACTGGGCACAATTCAAGTACCAGGCAAGTACCGTTCTCCTGGCCCAGACTCGTTCATCAGATTGCCAGTCAGAGAAGTGTGATTGGTCACTCCAAGAGAACACGTCTCCACTGCTTTACACCACTGCATCCGATGCTTTGCATTGCACTTGGTGATGTAGGGCTTGGATGAAGCTGCTCGGCCATGGAAACCCATCCCATGAAGCTTTCTACGCACTGTTCTTGAGCTAATCTGAAGGCCACACGAAGTTTGGAGGTCTGTAGCCATTGACTACAGAAAGTTGCCGATTTCTGTTCTTCCCAATTGCTTCCACTTTGTTGTAATACCACTAACAGTTGACCGTGGAATATTTCGTTTTCACGACTGGACTTATTGCACAGGTGGCAACCTATCACGGTACCACGCTTGAATTCACTGAGCTCCTGAGGCTACGTTTACACGTAGGTGCCTATTTTCATAAACGGACATTTCACCCCTCTTCGTTTTCAAAAATAACATCGTGCACACAAACCTGTGTATATGCTGTCAAGAGCATGCCAAACCTGTAGTGGCAGTGTAACGAGAAGCTCAAGCCCACCTTAGCCAATCAGAATCCCGAAAATAGTCACATTCTGTGACGTCGCTACCTAAAACTCCGGTTTTCTCTGTTTACATGCAAACGTGCAAACGAAGATTTTCAAAATCTCCACTCTGGCCGGAGTTTTTAGAAAGAATCGGTTTCATTGGCGAATCCTCCGTTTGCGTGTAAACGAAGGGCGCAAACGAAGGGAAATGTCTCCGTTTTTCAAAATAACCATGTACGTGTAAACCAGGCTTGTGCAAAATTCAGAATTTCAGAATTGGCCTCCATTCAATTCATGAATTAGAATTTGAATTGAATTTACTCCGCCCCACAGAACATTGAATTGAATTTGAATTGGAATGACAGGAAGTGGAATTAACTTAAAATATGTATATGAATTTCTTTGAATTTTTATTGAATTGCAATTCTGCTTCCTTTAATTCAAATTCGAATTGTAATTGTAGATCCTGTTTTTGACATCAATTCAAATTCAATTCAAATTCAAGAATTGAATTGGAATTAAGGAGTCATCCTCATTTCACAAATGTTTGCAGAAGCAGTCTGTGTGCCTAGGGGCTTGAATTTATATAACTGTGGCCATGGAAGTGATTGGAACACCTGAATTCAATGATTTGGAGGGGTGTCCCAATAATTTTGGCAATATAGTGTTTTTTGTAGGCTATCCCAGAAGTTAGCATCACCCTGGTTCCCTTGACAAAAACCCAGTAGAATTTTTCCATTGGCTTTTGGATAATTCCAGTTCATCATGATAATTTTCAAAAATGAACAGAACTTTTAACATTTTTGAAGTCTAAATACAATCGCCAGAAATAATGAGGCTGTTCCACTTTTGGCTTTTAACGCCTTGTACCTTTTTTTTGTCGGTTTTCAAAAACATTTTTGCTTCAAATACATTTTTGTCATGTTATGATTCACCTCGTAGCTGGTTGGCTTGGATCATGCTTTATACTAAGACTTTTTAAAAATCCCTATGGGTAAAATTAATGAAAAACATTCTTAAGAAACCGACAACATTGTGGAGACGTTCATGTGCATTAATTTGGATATGAGAAAGTATTACACACTTCACCTCTACACAACACCATCCTACATTTGTAAAAGTACAAAACACATCTGATCTCCCAGCTCTAGGGAAGGCAGTACCTGTCAAGAGCTGTTATTATGAATCCACTACATGAAATCTACTCATCTTTCAGTGCTATTCTTAAGAGCCTTTAATAATACAGAGCCTGTGCTCCTGACAAATGTCATTGGCTGGAAAAAAAAGACGAATGGCACCTCCATGTTTAACAGGCTTATTGCATAAAAATGACTGCGGGTGAGAAATAATTCGTTCCCTCCAGTGAGATGGAGGGATATTTAGTTCTTCGTTTTGCTCACAGTTTCGATATGGTCCATAGATTATGCTGCTATCTGGACCGGCATGGCAATGAAGCCGGGTAATTTTCTCATCTCTCGTCCACAAAGTAAATTCCATTTCCTTTTCCTCCTCTCTGTAGCTTCTCCGCGTCTTGATTGATTTATTCTGCGGGGTTGCACCCCGTCGAGACCGGGAGACATTACACTCCGGGAGACATGCGCTCCCTGGAGACATTACAATAGACAAACAAACAGCTGTCTTCAGGCTCTTGAACCACTGTTTGGAGACAGCTCATCGTGAGGGTGATAACATCTGCGGCTTGACGCGCGTTTAAAAGGCTCCTCCTTTAAATAACTCAGCTGAGATTGGATGGACTCTTTGTCTGCAGAAATCGCACCTGAGCCCCAGACACCAACTTGTCTGTTTTCAACCTCGCGATTGAGTTTAAGGCTGCGTCCCCGAAGGCTTTGCACACATAGGCTGCTATGCACTGAAAGTATGTACTTCAATGCTGATGGGAAAGTGGCCTACCTGTTGTATGTCGTAAGACACTACACTAGTCATGGGACATGTCATAATGTTGGGCCATGAAACATTCCAGATTCAGAACATTTAAGCTCTATCTACAGCATTTGTTGCATAACACAACAACAAAAATGCAGGGAATTTACAATGGAAGTAAATATGCCATTACATAATGCCAATTTTCAGAGCATTTAAAATTTAGAAATGTAACTATTTATTGTATATTATATTTCATTGCATTACATTAATTGCTACATAAAATAACTTACATTAATTGTTCTGTTAAAACTATTAGGGGTGTAACAATACATCATGTCACAATACATTGCAATACAAAAATGCAACAATGTATCGTGGATAGTAACAATATGTATTGTGTATAGTTCATCCAAAATAAAAATTACTGGGTGAGAAAAAATTCAAGTTTTCATTGTTTTAGTGTCAGTACTACATTAAACTACTATATATAATGTTGAACAAAATGTATAATAATGCAATAGGGGAATATCTGTGGGTCCTGATAATGCCAAATGTCTTATGTTACCAGTAAAAAGTGGCCTACATTATTTTGAATATATCTAGTCAGTGACAGAGAGCAAGCATATTCATCTAAAATCATTCTGTATTTTCAGCTTCAGAATCATGAATATTTTTATTCTGGTGTCTCTATTGTCCTGTGCATTGGGTTACCAGCACAAGTCAAAGCCAATTCATTTACACGCACAAATATAATATCTAATTTAGCATTTAAATCAACAGTATCGCGATAATATTGTATCGTGAGTTCACTATCGTGATATGTTTGGAATGGTGAAATGAGGGTATCGTTACACCCCTAAAAATAACTTTGTTATTTGAGCTGTAAAAGCAGTTTAAATAATTTTTTAGGGTTTTAGCCATTACATTACATTGTCATGGCAATTATGTTGTAAAATTAGATAAAAGTAAAAATGCGTATTGTTTGTGTCGTGTGGATATAATATTGAAACAGGTATTTTAGCTTTTATAAATTGTCCCCATTCACTTATAAATGTGTTTCTGATTTTTGCATAATCAACTACATTCTACTCTACACACACACGGGTTTCAATGTTTTGTGGGGACCTTTTATAGACATAATGATTTGTATACTGTACAACTGTATATTCTATCCCCCTACACTAATACTACCCTTAAACCTACTCATCACAGAAAACTTTCTGCATTATTGTATTTTCAAAATACATCACTTAGTATAATTTATAAGCTGTTTTCCTCATGGGGACCGAAAATGTTTTTGTCCCCACAACTTAGTTAATACCTATGGAAGCTTGTTTCCACCACAGTATAAAAAAATAAAAAGGTAACTGTGACTTTTTATCTCACAATTTTGACTTTGTTTTCCCACAATTTACTGTTCAGAACTGCGTGATATAAAGTCGCAATTGCCAGTTATAGTCAGAATTCTGACTTTATAACATGCAATTGTGAGTTTATCACGCAATTGTGAGTTTATATCTCACAATTCTGACGTTATCACTCGCGATTGCGACTTTATATCTTGCATTTCTGAGAAATAAATAGCAAATTGCGAGATGTAAACATGCAATTGTGAGATTAAAAGTCACAATTATATTTTAAAATGTTTTATTCTGTGGCGAAAACAAGCTACCATTATGGAAGCTTGTTTCCGCCAGAAAATGAAAAAAAATTAAATGATAATTGCGACTTTTTATCTCACAATTGCAAGTTTACATCTCGCAATTCTGACTTTATTTCTCAGAATTGCGTGAAATAAAGTCGCAATTGCGTGTTATAAAGTCAGAATTGCGAGATATAAAGTCGCAATTGCGTGTTATAAAGTCAGAATTGCGAGATATAAAGTCGCAATTGCGTGTTATAAAGTCAGAATTCTGACTTTTTTTCTCGCAATTGCGACTTTATATCACGCAATTCTGACATATTTTCTCAGAATTGTGAGATATAAACTCACAATTGTGAGATATAAAGTCCAATTCTAAGGGGGAAAAGCAGACTGACTTTTTTTTTTTTTTTTTTACCTCAGAATAGTTTATCTCACAATTCTGACTTTATAACACGCAATTGTGACTTTATATCATGCAATTCTGACTTTATATCTCCCAATTGCGTATTATAAAGTAAGAATTGCGTGATATAAAGTCGCAATTGCGAGAAAAAAAGTCAGAATTCTGACTTTATAAGACGCAATTGCGACTTTATTTCACGCAATTCTGACTTTATATCTCACAATTCTGACTTTATAACACGCAATTGTGAGTTTATATCTCGCAATTCTGACATATTATCTCAGAATTGTGAGATATAAACTCACAATTGTGAGATATAAAGTCCAATTCTAAGGGGGGAAAAAAGACGGACTTTTTTCTTTTTTTTTCTTTTTTTTTTCCTCGGAATAGTTTATCTCACAATTCTGACTTTATAACACGCAATTGCGACTTTATATCATGCAATTCTGACTTTATATCTCCCAATTGCGTATTATAAAGTCAGAATTGCGTGATATAAAGTCGCAATTGCGAGAAAAAAAGTTAGAATTCTGACTTTATAAGACGCAATTGCGACTTTATTTCACGCAATTCTGACTTTATATCTCGCAATTCTGACTTTATAACACGCAATTGCGACTTTATTTCACGCAATTCTGACTTTATATCTCGTAATTCTGACATTATAACAATCAATTGTGACTTTATTTCACGCAGAAAAAAAGTTAGAATTCTGACTTTATAAGACGCAATTGCGACTTTATTTCACGCAATTCTGACTTTATATCTCGCAATTCTGACTTTATAACACGCAATTGCGACTTTATTTCACGCAATTCTGACTTTATATCTCGTAATTCTGACTTTATAACAATCAATTGTGACTTTATTTCACGCAATTCTGACTTTATATCTCGAAATTCTGAGAAATAAAGTCAGAATTGCGAGATGTAAACTCGCAATTGTGAGATAAAAAGTCGCAATTATCTCTTAAAATGTTTTATTCTGTGGTGGAAACAAGCTTCCATATACCATAAATATCTGAACCCCACCAAAAAACAAATATATTTCAAATAAAAATAAATCAATGCAGAATGCACATAGATATTAAGTGGTTAGATGTGAACACATTTACAATGCAGAACAACCTCCCAAACACACACACTCAACACACTGTATAGCCTAAGAAACTTTTTTTAACCATTAACCATACAGTCTGAACCAAACAATTTTGCAATAAAGGGAGTGAATTCATGACACAATGGGATGAAAGGAAACATCCACAATGAGCTTATTAACAAAACAGAGTCATTTTCAATAAAAGGATAAAGATTATGTGTTAAAATGCATAAATGCAGCCTTTATAGTCTTGAAAGATCAATTGAGCACAAACAAACTCTAAGTCAATGGAGACAAAGTACTAAAGGAATGCAATATGGAATACAGAGAGACTCACAATAAAGACTTTGAATATTATTCAGTGGCCACATAAATGTCTCGAGGGCCTAACTTTTAAAAGATCTGGTTTAGGATTATTAGAGCTGAACGCAATAAATATGCAAATTGTTGTTTCCAGGTGTTATTGATCACCAGTCCTTTGTGTGTTAAGAGAGGTCATGAAGTAGGGGAGAGAAAGAGAAGGACTGGAGGATGTAATGTACACCTACTTATCATACCCTACACCATTAAACCCCTTCACAGTTTCTGTCATCATGAGCGATTCATTGAGACAACACTGCAAACAGCCTCAAATTCACAGTTTAATTGAGCACACAGTAATAACAGTAAAACTATCTTCACTTGCCACATGAAACGCAATGGAGACCATACAGAGCTAATGATCTAAAACCAGGACAATATCATAAGGGACATTTAGAGAGCACTGCTTAATGTCCCATGAGCCTTCATTGTTTTTATTATTTCAACAAAATCACAATTTTTCTAGACCACTACTTCATGGTGTAACAAAAGATCGCTTTTGGTTGCTGCAGAACGTTTTCTATTAGATGTCTGCTCATATGCCTGAGTGTCAAACATCATATGTAGTGTAAAATCGCTGTGTGGTTATGATGTGTTTTTTTGCACATCATTTTGCAGTTGCTAGAATCTTCTGGGTGGTTCCCATGGTGTTCTGGTTCGTTACAGGCTGTTCCCAAGGCATTTCAAGTGTTTTTTATAAAGTTGCTACGGTGTTCTGTTGGTCGCCATGGTGTTGCTAAGGTGTTTTGACTTGTTTTGTTTTAGCACATTGCTAATGTATGCAGTTGCTAGGGTGTTCTGCTGGTAGTTAGGGTGTTAAGGTGTTTTGAGTGCTTCTTAGCACATTGCAGTTACACTTTGTCATTGTTACTGTGTAGTTAAATGTTTTAGTACTGAGTAATAATAATGAACTGCATGTACTTATTATAGTGTCAAGGTAGGATTAGGGTTTGGTTAAGTGTTAGTTGCATGAAATTTACTGTTATTACTATGGTAAGTGCATGTAACATGTAACAAGGACACTGTAAAATAAAGTGTTACCCACATTGCTAATGTATGCAGTTGCTAGGGTGTTCTGTTGGATGCCAGGGTGTTGCTGAGGTGTTTTGAGGGGTTGATAGCACATTGCTAATGTATGCAGTCGCTAGGGTGTTCATTTGGTTGCAAGGGTGTTGCTAAGGTGTTTTGAGGGATTTTTAGCACATTGCTAATGTATGCAGTCGCTAGGGTGTTTTGTTGGTTGCCAGGGTGTTGCTAAGGTGTTTTTTTTTAAGCAAATTGCTAATGTATAAAGTTGTTAGGATAATCTACTGGTTGCCAAGGTGTTGCTATGGTGTTTTGAGTGTTTTTAGCACATTGTTAATGTACGCAGTTTCTATGGTGTTCTGTTGGTTACCAGGGTGTTGCTACGGTGTTTTGAGGGGTTCTTAGCATTGTTATGCAGTTGCTATGTTCTGTTGGTTGCCAGGGTGTTGCTACAGTGTTTTGAGGGGTTCTTAGCATTGTTATGCAGTTGCTATGTTCTGTTGGTTGCCAGGGTGTTGCTACAGTGTTTTGAGGGGTTCTTAGCATTGTTATGCAGTTGCTATGTTCTGTTGGTTGCCAGGGTGTTGAAACCTAATGTGGTTTGAATGTTTTTATCACATTGTTAATGAATGCCGTTGCTAGGAAGTTCTGCTGGTTGCCATTGTTTTAAATGGTTTTTAACACATTGCTGTGTGACAAAATTAAAATAACCCTATGAGCATTGAGCAATAGCTATAGCTTGACTTGATGATTGCTTTAGCAAACACCACTAATTAACCGCACTATGGGTGCATAAACAGCAAATATAAATAATTATTTTTAAAATAAACAGACTTTTAAAGCAGGAAATGTGAAGGAAAGCCTTTCTGAGCGTGAAATACCAGCGACAGTAGCCCTTTTCCATTCTTGCCTTTTAATTTGAAAAAGACAAAGTTTGAAAGCTTTGCACTTTTTCTCTGTCCAATTCAAGCAGAGCGAAAGCTGGACTTTGTTTTCCCTGAAAGTTATTGCATCCCTAATGGTGCTTAAAGTAATTACACTTTGTAATGTTTTCTTTTCTTTCCTTCAGCGGGCCCTATCTATGTGTGCCGCAGCTCTTTGCTAAATGATGCCATTAACCATATTGCATTTGTTGCCTCTCTGGCTACCCAAATGAGTTTCAGTTCACTGAGAGTTTAATTGACTGAAAACAAGGTTTGCTTAAAATTACAGTGGTTAGACCAACTTCCTCGACAATGTAAAGAATGTGTTTTGAGTCACACACTTAGTTTCGGAATAAACGCCATCTGTAATCGTCTGTTTTGTTAGTCAGCACATTTCAGCTACAACATATTTCATACTGTCTATTTATCTGCCCAAAGATGTTACAAGGCTACGCTAATGCTAATCTAACGTAAATCAAACGCCTGATTCTTTTTTTGGAGGGTGCTTACAAACATGAAAAGGATTTTTGCACAAATCTAATGGCTAGTTTGATCTGCTTACACTCCAGTGACAGTCATGCTTTTTTTTTTTTTTTTTAAAAATCCAACATTTTCGTACGATTCACATTGTACTAGTTCATGCTAAAAATAGTTCATGTGAGACTGGATTTTTCCATTTCTGCTTCTGACATCATAGCTAAAGATAGTCATTAGTATAGTGTCTGGGACTTTTGGTGACATCAGCCAATCAGGTTTGCATTTACTTTTGTAGTTATTAGCATATTGGTGCGCCTGTAAACAGGATTACTAAGGTGAATGGGAAAGCTAATGGATAACTTTCTCCAGATATTCTAGACCTACTTACTTCAATGTTTTCCATTGTCTGACAGTCGGGAGATGTTGTTTTGTTGGTGTGTTATTATTTACTATTATGAGACTATTAAAAATAGTCATTCAGAACAGATTCAGGTGCCTTTCTAGAGCACTTTGCGTTACTTATTTTTCATGTACTTTTAATTTGCACTAAAAATACAAACTTTGCTGGTAAAGGAAGTGGTCTACTTAGGTATTTCTTTGAATAAGTTCTTAGCTTCCATTAAAAAAAATGTTCTATACAGTGTGAATGGGTGTAGTAATCAGTACATACTACATTCACTTAAATGCCATGCACAACTCTACTCTCAAGGCCTTATGGGATACTGTTTCATAAATACTCTGAATTCAGATCTTTTTCATCAACTATAGGGACATATTTGTATACAGCCAGACTGTTTGTGCATGCATGAAAGCATTAGCATCTAGCTGAAGTCTGACAAGGCCGCTCTATTGCACTATTAGTGAACGATGGAAATTTTGACTTTCTGAATTAAGTGGAATGCAGCATAATATCTAAACATGCATTTATTTAATTGAAGTGGCAATTCACTGACGTTTTTCGGTAACACTTTACAATACATGTGTACTAACATGCATTAATTCATACTTAACTAATGCACAGATAATTATGAGTTAATGTATGACTCATGAAGAACAACTCAGCAACTAATAAAGAGTCTATATGATTAATAGATTCATTAATAAATGAATTGCTATTAATTAAATGTGTCATGTATTAATAACTTAATAACATATTTTATTAACTAATAGTGTAAATTAATGTGTTAATTACCACAATTAGTCAGAGCTATGCACTTCAACTTCCAGTTGTCTGCTTTAATTCATCATTAGCTAATGATTTCCAAAGGTATCATTATGCTATAACTTTACTTGTTGAGGCACATGACTATTAACTATTTGTTAAGTACTATGTCATTATGGTTATGGGTTTTGACATCCACACTAAAGGTCTGTGGGGCTGTTGCACATGCAGTGAATGTAATGTCAATGTAAGTTGGGCTGCACACAAATATCAGCCCACCAGAATCTGAACTACTGACGCTGTTACACTGTTTAAACTGGACATGACAGACCATTGCAAGTCCATTTGTCCTTCATAACAGAAGTAGCGCAAGAGCTTGGAGTACGTCAGAAATAGAGTGTGGCATCAGTTTACTGTTGGGGTTTTGTTGTGTCGTGTAGCGTTGTCGCATCCAGTGTAGTATCACTGGTTATAATGGGTTCTAGTGTCTTTGTCCGGTCTAGACACAGTGTTATGAAATAGCAGAGCCCGGCCGTATATTCTCAGTGTTCTGCCTTTAAATCCTAGACCTCAAGCTTAACCTGACACACTCCTGTGCCATGAACTATTGGATGCGGCAGTTCATCTGGCACAGTGGAATCCCGGTTGTAGAAGGCTGGAAATTGAAATCCATAGTGTGAATGTCAAAACCAAAATGACATATTACTTAACAATTAGTTAATAGTCATGTGCCTCAACAAGTAAAGTCATAACATAATGGTACCTTTTCAAATCATTAGCAAATGATTAATTAAAGCAGACAACTGGAAGTTGAAGTGCATAGCTTTGACCCATTGTGGTAATTAACATTAATTTACACTATTAGTTAATAAAATATGGTATTAAGGAATTAATACACAATTTAAGACACATTTAATTAATAGCAATTCATTTATTACTTAATGTATTAATCATATAGACTCTTTATTAGTTGCTGATGCAGTAATAATTCAGTAATGGTTTAGTTCTTCATGAGTCATACATCAGCTCATTATTATCTGTGCATTATTTAAACATGAATTAATGCATCCGTATTGTAAAGTGTTACCCATTTTTATCATAATGATTTCTCAAAATAATCTCAACCTTTACAATTTCAGCCCTTAATTTGCAGCTGACAGGTTTATTTTCAATACAACAACCAACGTGTCAATCAAAGGAAATGTTGGAGTCTACACTGTAAAAATAAAAGGTGCCTGGAGGAACCTTTTGGGGTTCTTCACTTTGCCACACCGGCGGAACCGTCTGTAGATCCTCTAGGCACCCTTTAAAAAGGGGTGGTTCTCTGAGGAACCACACAAGTTTCCTGAGGAACTCTTATATTAGGCACTGTGTGGAACCACTTTGGGTGCCTCCAGGAACCAAATTTCATTTTTTTTTTAAATATTTAATTTCATGTTGTTACTATGGTTACCTTTGACTTCTATTATAATAAACAAATTGAACCAAATACAAAATAAGAATTGTTTATTACATATTTGATATTCATTTTTATACATACACTTCCATGTACATGGGAAAAAAAGCTAACAATTAATATCAATGAATACACAAAAAATATAATACATAAGCAACATGAATAATCAACCATACAATAGATAAACAAGAAAAGACATCTCAACAAAATGCATGGAAACACATATATTCCATGAAATAAAACAATGTAAAAAAAAATATACAGTACATTTGACTAATTAAAAATGTCCATCTTCACTTAACTTTAAAACATTTGTGTTTCAGTCCGATGATAAGTCTGACATCACTGTTTCCAAGTCCAAAAGCTTTATCAGATGCCAAAAACAAACAGTGCTAATATGCACTCATTGTGCTGTAATATTCCTGAAAATTATAATCCTAACCTTTATCTCTATACCGAAATCTCAGATGGTTAGTTATTCAGCTATTTTGAATCATAAAATGTTGAAGTCTGGGATGCCGTTTGACTGGAGACTGTAATGTACACTATGGCTTTTGAAAAGCTTAAATGTGTGACTTGAATCAACAGTGTTCATAAATGGTTGTTGAGTATTATCATGAAGCAAGATAGAGGAAGTAGAGGCTTCGACCTGGAAACAGTATTAAAGGTGCAGTAAAATGATCTGTTGTTCTGTGAATGTTCACTGGTGAATTCAGTCATTTCAATAAGAATCCACACGATCAGCAATTTCGTTTGTGGTCAAAAATGTCACTATGGGACCAAGTTGGTGTGAGGTAAAGAGTTAGAGAAGTGAAAAGGTACAGCAGATTCGTTTTCCGTTTGTTTTTCCTCTTTTCTGGTGGATGGTCCAGACACTTCAGTGATTTTCAGGTCTACAGGAGGATTTTTATTCTTGTTCAAACTTGTATTTCAGCTTAACGAGATCCCTGCAAAGTACAAAATGTACTGTTAGTAAGGTTATTAAAGTGATAGTTGTGAAATTTATATAATTTCCTCAGCCTTGTGACGTTCCAAACCTGTTTGACTTTCTGTCTGTGGAACCCAAAAGCAGATCTCAGGCATAATGCAACCCCAGTCACCATTCACTTTCACTGCATTAAACACAAGCAGAAAAAAATTTGTAAATCATTTATGAAACCATTCTTATGTACACTTGTCTAGTTCAATTCAATGCAACGATTTATATAAAAATGGTTAAGCTCCAAAAATGTCCCAGAAAAGATCCTAAAAATAATCAATGAGTTCACAACTCATGTGTTATGGGTTGTGTTGTAAGTCTTCTGGAGCCATATAATAGTTTTGTCTCTTTTTTTTTTAGAAAAAGAACAAACTTGAAGTTATAATTCAGAGTTAAAATGTCTTAGGCTATATTCAAATGCAAATGATAAAGATATAAGGAAAAATGCATAGCATTATTTGTGAACCAAACATGTGATATTATTTTTCTGGGTAACATGAATGAGATTTGAGAGCATGAGGGAAGATTTTCAGAGAAAAACTGATTAAAAAACAAAAGTACACAGTCAAACAATTTCACACAGAGAAAGTTCATAGTAATAAAGTACTGCATGTGGTGCAGGTAACTTACTGTAATTCAATGTTGCCACTGAAATGTTCAGATTATTTTAGAAATGTACTGGTTGTTCTGGGGAAACAAAAGAACAAAGCAAAATATGTATTGACCATAAATGGCTTTAAAATGGTATTTGAGAGAATGAGGACACCTGTAGTAAGTTAAAGTAAGGCTAAACAAAAACAGACCAAATATAAACCTGCTTTTGTTATTCATAACAAATGCCAGTGATGACAGCAGGAATCAGCTAAATTAGGCTATATCAGCAATTTGACGACACAATTGCAGTGTTTCCTTTAGGATTTTTTTTAGCAGTGGGGGCAGGTCTGTCCGAACATCCCCCCCCCCCCACCCACACTGAATTGACACTTCGCTGCAACACAAACAAATATATTTATTCACACATAATGAGGCAGATTTTCAGTTGCAATTGAACTGTAACCTTAAAAAACCAAAACCTTAAGTACAAGTTGGCAGCTTGCATTTAATTTTTCGTGTTTTTTGGAAAAATAACTCCAAGGCTCGGTTATAGGGGAATTCGGAAAAAGGTGGCCCATTGATGCTGAGTGGCATACATGCTGCTAAATGGTCCCCCTGTAGCCTGTTCATAGCTATAAAAAAGCAGGGACAAAAAGTAGCATTAAAAAGTTTATTTTAACTAATAGTCTTATTTTCTACTATCTACAATTGAATAGGCTACCATTCAGTTGTAAATGCTGTAGTTTATTAAGGCTAAATCTTGCTAACCATATAGGCTGTACTAAAGGGGGTAAGCACACCTTACGTTCTTATTTTAAGGTGTTCTGTAATTTTTTTAAACACTTTACAATATGGTTTGATTTAACATTAGTTTATTACTAACATGAACCATGAGCAATACATGTTACTGAATGTATTCATCTTTATTAATCTTGATAAAAATACAGCTGTTTATTGTTTGTTCATGTTAGTTCACAGTGCATTAACTAAATGTTAACAAATACAACTTTTGATTTCAATAATGTAGGCTATTAAATGTTGAGGTGAACATTAGCAAAGATTAATACATTCTGTAGAAGTGCAGTTTATTAAAAGTTAATGTTAACTAATGTAGTTATAACTAGAGTTTAATAAATGGAACCTTATTGTAAAGTGTTACCGATCTGTTATACACCGATTCACACGTCTCGTGAGTAGGGCTGGGCGATATGGACCAAAAGTCATATCCCGATATATTTAGGCTGAATATCGATATACGATATATATCGCGATATTTTTTTCCCTTTACTTAACATGAATTGTAAGAATATGACTAATAGTAAAGACTAGTAGCCTACTAATAAATAAACATTAGGCCTATGCTAAATATATTAAATAGCAGTCCCAAACTAGTTTTTGTTAATACAATGTTGGTATGAGCCACTACAGTCATTTAAAAATATAAAAAAATAACACAAAGAAAAATAGTGGCATTTTGGGGTTAATATGGAAACGACAGTTGCCATGGTGAATACACAATATTAACAATAACTGTTAATGAAACATGGAAACTGCTCCTGGTGAATAGAATGAAAATCATACCTGCATTACTTTTATTTCGTGTAATTTACAACGTAACGGCGTTGCATGCTCGTAGTTCTCTTACGAGAGTTCTCTCGTACTGCGTTTGAATAAACGCTGCGGGAAAAGTCTCTTTTCACGAAATACTGAAGCAAAATTATCCTTAATTTTCATATTTGTAAAACGCATTGCAGCAGTGCACAGCCATGGCGAGACGGCTCGCTCACTCATTGGCTGTTCTGCGGCAACTGCATGAGCCTATCGAGCGAGGGCTGATGCAACATCAGACCAATGAGAGCGCTTCGCGCGCTCCTCGTCACATCCCGCCGAAACGGGTGTGGCCATCCCCTATAAAAGGAGCTCGAGTAGGCTGATTCAACTGATTTTCATCTCTTCAGCGAAGCTCACGCATCGCTGGATCACGGAGAAGCAAGCGTCGTCGAGGCAAGCTTTTCAGCGGGACGAGCCCTTGAAGCCGCTGGCCTTCGCCGCCTCTACTGCCGTACCTGCTGCGCTTTCCGGCGCTTCATATCCTTTACCTGCTCTGTTCTGTGTGTGTGTGTGCAGTGTTCCCCGAACACTCACCCCTAAAAGAGCCGCGTCTTTATCAAGATGCCATCCTGTGGCTCGTGCCGAGCCCCGCTCACCGAGGGAGACCGCCACGTTATTTGTGTCTCCTGCCTGGGCGAAGATCACGCAGCGCTCGCGCTCGCTGACGGCGGCTGCCCTCACTGCGAGCTTTTGCCGATGGTGACTCTGCGGACTCGCCTGGCACATTTCTCCGAGCCTGCGCCCCCCGCCGCGGTGCCGCGCCGCAAGAAGCGCCGCTCGCAGCGGGCCCCGGAACCCACCTCTTCCCGACAAAGCTCGCCGGCTCGCCCGCCAGCTTCGCCGGCTTCCCCCGAAGCACTTCCCGATGCTCAGCGCCCGCAGTCTGCCGCCGCTTCATCTGAGGAAGTTGTTTCTGAAGCCGAGTCGGTCGATAAGGATTCCTGCTCTCTGCTAGCTTCAGGCAGTGAGGACTGGGCGAGCTCTGCGGATCTCACGCCTCCTGCCCGAAAGCCGTCGGCTAGAGCTAGCATCGAGAGGGAGCTCATGCGAGTACTCGCGTTGGCCGCGGCGAGCCTCGGCCTCGAGTGGTCTGCACCGGAACTCCCCTCGCGCACCCGGCTTGATGGTAGCTTCCTCCCTGGTGAGCGTTCTTCTCCTGTGTCTAAGCCCGCTCCGTTTCTTCCTGAGCTTCATGAAGAAGTGGCGAAGGCCTGGAACGCTCCCTTTTCTGCACGAACACGTTCGTCTGTATCCCCAGCATTTTCCTCCCTGGATAATGCTCAGGATCGAGGCTACCTCACTCTGCCGCCGGTGGAACAGGCGATAGCAGCCCACCTTTGCCCGCCCTCTGCTGGACGGCGGACTAAGCCAGTGCTGCCGTCGAAAGCCTGCCGCATGACGTCGTCGCTGCTCGCGCGGATCTTCTCCGCCGCTGGGCAGGCGGCATCGGCCCTGCACACCATGGCCACGCTTCAGGTGTTCCAAGGCGATCTCCTCCGCAAACTGGACGAGATAGGACCTGAAGCTATCTGCATCACGGACCTGAGAAGCGCGTCGGATCTTTCCCTCCGCGCTACCAAGGCTGCAGCACAAGCCATGGGACGCTGTATGGCTTCCGCTACCGTAGCCGAGAGGCATTTGTGGCTGACGCTCACGGAGATGGCTGACGCAGAGCGCAACGCGTTCCTCGACGCCCCGCTATCCTCCGCTGGCCTCTTTGGATCTTCTCTCTCCGAGTTCGTGGAGAGATTTTCCGAAGCCCAGAAAGCGTCACAGGCATTCAAGCACTTCCTGCCGAAGCGCTCCAGTTCCGCAGCGGGCCGTGAGAAACAGGCCCCTCGGAGCTCACAGCCTCAGCCTCCGGCCGCCCCCTCTCAGCGACAGCAGCGCAGCTCACGCCCTCGCTCTCGCTCTACCAGCCGCCGCCCCACTCACCGCGGGCCGCGACCAAGGGTTGTGTTGAAGCCGGAAGCCCCAAAGAAGTCCTAGCACGCCTAGGAAAGCGCAGGTGTGTAAGCCCCGTTGCGACCGGGCCCTCACCAAAGCGCACCGCTGTCTCAGTCCCAGGAATTGCGACTGCTTCAGCGTTCTCAGCAGAGCACAAGCCCGCACAGCTGCCCGCTTGCCTGCACACAAAAGCCGTTTTTACGGCTACCCAGATAAATCCCGAAAAGAGTGTATTTTCTGGTGTCCCGGCCAAGGCCGATGGTGCTATAAATGTAGTGTTGATGCCCACTTCCCTGTGCCCATCCCTACACACAAGCACAGCCCTGCACACAGGGCCCGTACTCATAAGATCGACGCAGTTCGATCGCGCCACAAACATAGTCAAAGTGCCCACTTCCCAGTGCCCACAAACGCTATGTCTGGCAAGCCACAGGCTCCCTGTAAAAACGGGACCTGTGCGCGCCTGCTCTGTTCAAGCAGACAGCGCGGCCAAAGCAGTAAACGTGCCCGGTCCCCGCCCACGTTCACTTGTAGGCTGCATGAGTCCCATGAGACCTTCTCAGACCTCCCTCGTTCAGATAAACACTGTAGCGGGGTCGAGGATGAGCGTTTTGCCCGCTGTATTACGCGCGCTCGCCGCCTCAAATGTCACAGGCGTAACGCCTATGCTAGCGCGCCCCGAAGCGCCGCCGTCGCACAGCGAACAGAGCGCGCTTCGCATCCAACCCCTAGCCGGCCATGCAGACGCATGGGCCGCGCTTCCAGGGGTTTCGGACTGGGTGCTAGACATTATAAAGAAAGGCTTCTCGCTACAGTTTTGTCGGCGCCCTCCACGCTTCACAGCGCGCGTCGAAACTACGGTGAATTCAGAAGTAGCACACCTACTTCGCGCCGAAATATCAAAACTGTTGAGCAAAGGGGCGATACAACATGTATCCCAAGCTCAAAGCGAAGGGGGGCTATACAGCAGATACTTCCTAGTCCCCAAAAAGGACGGTGGTATCAGACCCATACTAGATCTAAGACGACTAAACAGAGCTTTAGTGAAACGCAGTTTCAAAATGCTCACGACCAGCAAAATCCTCGCGCACATTCGCCGAGAAGACTGGTTTATGTCGATAGATCTAAAGGACGCGTATTTCCAAATACAGATAGCGTCACGCCACAGGCGATTCTTGAGATTCGCCTTCGAGGGTCGGGCATACCAGTATACAGTCCTGCCATTCGGCTTGTCCCTGGCACCCCGTACATTTACGAAGTGCATGGACGCAGCGCTCGCCCCCCTCAGACTCAGGGGCATGCGAGTGCTGAACTATTTGGATGACTGGCTGATCATAGCTCAATCACGATCTCAGCTCGTGGAGCACAGAACCATGTTACTCGATCACCTCGAGAATCTTGGTATCACGATCAATTGGACGAAGAGCTCCCTGAACCCCAGTCAAACTATATCGTTTCTGGGCATCGTTCTGGACTCTCGTTCTATGACGGCGCGGCTGTCGCAACAGCGCGCGCTGCGCATACAGCACGCAGCGAGATCCTTCCGCTGCGGTGCGATTATCCCGCTCAAACGGTTTCAGAGGATGCTGGGCCTCATGGCCTCAGCATCATCAGTTCTCCAGCTGGGCCTGCTTCGCATGCGCCCTCTGCAGTTCTGGTTGAAAGCGCGAGTGCCACGCGGAGCGTGGGCACTCAGCCGATTGCGCCTCAAAGTCGATCAAGACTGCGCAGCAGCCCTGAGACCATGGGCGGCGGGCGATTGGTACCGTTCAGGTGTAAGCCTGGGGACTTCCTCGAGAGTGAAAGTGGTGTCTACGGACGCATCCACCTCGGGATGGGGAGCGCTGCTCGAGGGCAGGCCGTTCTTTGGCCTTTGGTCAGAACGAGAAAAGCTCCATCATATCAACTGCCTGGAAATGCTAGCAGTTCACAACGCGCTGACGCGCTTTTGTCCCCACATCAAGGACCAACACGTCGTAGTCCGCTCGGACAACACGGCCGTGGTGTCCTACATAAATCGCCAGGGCGGTCTCGGATCCAGTTCCCTTTACAGGCTGGCCGAGCGCCTCCTAATATGGGCTCAGCGCAACCTGAGCTCGCTGAGAGCGGTGCATGTGCCCGGGACACTCAACCTGGGTCCAGACAGGCTGTCCAGGAACAATGTTCCCACGGGCGAATGGTCTCTACACCCACAAACAGTCCGGCTGTTGTGGCAGAGATTCGGCAGGGCGGAGGTGGACCTATTCGCGTCCCCAGAAAACGCTCATTGCCCCGTGTTCTTTTCAAAGAACGACAGCGCGTTGTCCCACAAGTGGCCGCACTGCCCGCTAATCGCGTTTCCCCCAGTCTCCCTCCTACCTCAGGTGCTGGAGCGAGTCAGGGAAGTGAAATGCCCAGTACTGCTTATAGCACCGTTCTGGGACAACCAAGCCTGGTTTCCAGTCCTGATGCAGTTAGCAGACTCCGCTCCATGGCCAGTGCCATTGAGGAGAGATCTCCTCTCGCAGGCCAGGGGCTCGATTTGGCACCCACACCCAGAGCTGTGGTCCCTTCATGCGTGGACGCTCAACGGTTACCCGTTGGCCTCACGGATGGAGTGCTGAACACCATCACTCAGGCTAGAGCGCCTTCCACCAGGCGGCTTTATGCCTCGAAGTGGTCGGTTTTCTCCAGCTGGTGTACAGCTCGGGGCCTGTCACCCCTCGATTGTGAGGTGACGGAGGTTCTCTCCTTCCTACAAGAGCTGTTGGACAAGGGCAGATCCCCTTCCACGCTCAAAGTCTATGTGGCGGCTATCGCAGCGTGCTCGACAGCAACGCCAGGCCAGTCACTGGGAAGGAACGATTTAGTCATCCGCTTCCTCAGGGGAGCTAGGAGGCTGAATCCCCCCAGACCTCCCTCAGTCCCGGTGTGGGACCTTTCTACGGTCTTGGCAGCCATGAAAGGTCCCCCCTTTGAGCCTATCCAATCTGTTAGCCTCAAACATCTGTCTTTCAAAACGGTGTTTTTGATGGCCCTCGCTTCGGTGAAGCGCATAGGCGATCTGCACGCGCTCTCTGTGAGTCCAACGTGCTTGGAGTTTGGGCCCAATGACTCCAAAGTCATACTCAAACCTAAGCACGGCTACGTGCCGAAATCCCTCAACACTCCGTTTAGGGCTCAGGTTATTTCCCTGTCTGCCCTGCCGGGATCAAACGAGGAAGGGGACTCGAGCTGTCTTTGCCCCGTTAGGGCTTTAAGAGCTTATGTGTCCCGCTCCGCTGCCTTCAGACAGACGGAGCAGCTCTTTGTCTCGTTCAGTGGACGTTCCAAGGGAACGGCTGTTTCGAAACAGAGCCTGTCCAGGTGGGTGGTTGACGCCATAACAATGGCTTATACTACCAAGGGCCTTCAGTGCCCGTTGGGCATTAGAGCGCATTCCACAAGAGGCGTTGCCTCATCGTGGGCCTGGTCTAGCGGGATTTCCTTACAGGAAATATGTACGGCGGCGGGCTGGGCCTCGCCGTCTACATTCATAAGGTTCTACAACCTAGAAGTTCCCGCCTTGCAGGCCAGGTTGTTTTCGGTTTAGCCGTATCAGCTGTCTACCACAACACTGATTTCGCAGGCGCACAACGCCACCGAAGACTTCACCGCACTTGCAAGCCAAGTATTTTCGGTGTATTCGAGTCAGCTGTCTAAACACGGCACTGATATCGCAGACGCACAGCGCCGCCGAAGTTTTCGGGCAGAATTGTGTAAGACCCATGTTCTTCCCACATTAGCCAGGCTCCCTCCTGCCTATGTGATGTTATATCGCGTCTAGAACGCACCTATTTGGGCGAAAGTGTGTAAGTCCCACATTTCCCACATCAGCCAGGCTCTCCCTGCCTATGTGACGTTGTATCGCGCTTAAGGGCGCATCCATTTGGGCGAAATTACGTAAGACCCACATCTCCCACATCAGCCAGGTTTTTCCCCTGCCTATGTGGCGCTGTTTTGCGCCTAAGGGCGCATATATCTGGGCAAATTTGCGTAAGACCCACATTTCCCACATTAGCCAGGCCTTCCCCTGCCTATGTGATGGTATATCGCGTCTTAGGACGCAGCTATCTGAGGGTGGTTGTCCCCCCCCCCCCCTCCAGACTCTCCGAGTCTACCGGGTGATTATGCACTGTATACCTGGACTAGCTTCCAGTGGTCGGTGTTTTCTCATCCCAGCACGCACGGCGTCTTACAAGTGGTTCCCGCAGCGTTTATTCAAACGCAGTACGAGAGAACTCTCGTAAGAGAACGTACTCGGTTACTAACGTAACCTCGGTTCTCTCTAGAAGAGGGAACGAGTACTGCGTTCCCTGCCGTGCGCGCGGTTCGCTCTGGTTCGCTTCGGCGATGAAAACCAGTTGAATCAGCCTACTCGAGCTCCTTTTATAGGGGATGGCCACACCCGTTTCGGCGGGATGTGACGAGGAGCGCGCGAAGCGCTCTCATTGGTCTGATGTTGCATCAGCCCTCGCTCGATAGGCTCATGCAGTTGCCGCAGAACAGCCAATGAGTGAGCGAGCCGTCTCGCCATGGCTGTGCACTGCTGCAATGCGTTTTACAAATATGAAAATTAAGGATAATTTTGCTTCAGTATTTCGTGAAAAGAGACTTTTCCCGCAGCGTTTATTCAAACGCAGTACTCGTTCCCTCTTCTAGAGAGAACCGAGGTTACGTTAGTAACCGAGTACGTTTCTTTTGCACTTGATCAGTGAGGCAATACACAGCGCGCGCTCCGAGCACAGGATAACGGCTGACAGGACAAGAAAGTCAGTTTTTCTGAGGTGAAAGACTTTATTTCAGCGTACAGTTATGTCACTGCCTGGTAGTTCCTATTGTGCTGGGTTTTCTGAAGTAGCCTAGTCATGATTCGCCTCTCGTAACATAACATGCTCTAAACACGCACGCACACTGTAAAAATAAAAGGTGCCTGGAGGAACCTTTTGGGGTTCTTCACTTTGCCACACCGGCGGAACCGTCTGTAGATCCTCTAGGCACCCTTTAAAAAGGGGTGGTTCTCTGAGGAACCACACAGGTTTCCTGAGGAACTCTTATATTAGGCACTGTGTGGAACCACTTTGGGTGCCTCCAGGAACCAAATTTCATTATTTTTTTTATTTTTTATATATTTAATTTCATGTTGTTACTATGGTTACCTTTGACTTCTATTATAATAAACAAATTGAACCAAATACAAAATAAGAATTGTTTATTACATATTTGATATTAATTTTTATACATACACTTCCATTCACATGGGAAAAAAAGCTAACTATAGATTAATATCAATGAATACACAAAAAAGAAGAGTATAATACATAAGCAACATGAATAATCAACCATGTATATACAATAGATAAACAAGAAAAGACATCTCAACAAAATGCATGGAAACACACGTTCCACAAAATAAATCAATGTAAAAAAATTACATTTTGACTATTTAAAAATGTCCATCTTTACTGAGCTTTAAAACATTTGTGTTTCAGTCCGATAGTAAGTCTGACATCACTGTTTCCAAGTCCAAAAGCTCTATTAGTTGCCAAAAACAAACAAACAGTGCTAATATACACTCATTGTGCTGTAATATTCCTGAAAATTATGATCCTAACCTTTATCTCTATTCCGAAAACTTAGATGGTTAGTTATTCAGCTATTTTATGTTGAAGTCTGGGATGCCGTTAGACTGGAGACTGTAATGTACACTATGACTTTTGAAAAGCTTAAATGTGTGACTTGAATCAACAGTGTTCATAAATGGTTGTTGAGTATTATCATGAAACAAGATAGAGGAAGTAGAAGTAGAGGCTTCGACCCGAAACAGAGTTAAGGTGCAGTAAAATGATCTGTTGTTCTGTGAATGTTCACTGGTGAATTCCAGTCATTTCAATAAGAATCCACACGATCAGCAATTTCGTTTGAGGTCAAAAATGTCACTATGGGACCAAGTTGGTGTGAGGTACTTGAAGAGTTAGAAAAGTGAAAAGGTACAGCAGATTCGTTTTCCGTTTGTTTTTCCTCTTTTCTGGTGGATGGTCCAGGCACTTCAATGATTTTCAGGTCTACAGGAGGATTTTTATTCTTGTTCAAACTTGTATTTCAGCTTACCGTCCGAGATCCCTGCAAAGTACAAAATGTACTTTTAGTAAGGTTATTAAAGTGATAGTTGTGAAATTTAAATAATTTCCTCAGCCATGTGACGTTCCAAACCTGTTTGACTTTCTGTCTGTGGAACCCAAAAGCAGATCTCAGGCATAATGCAACCCCTGACACCATTCACTTTCACTGCATGAAACAAGCAGAAAAGAATTGTGTAAATCATTCATGAAACCATTCTTATGTACACTTGTCTAGTTCAATTCAATGCAACAATTTATGTAAAAATGGTTAAGCTCCAAAAATGTCCCAGAAAAGATCCTAAAAATAATCAATAAGTTCACAACTCATGTGTTATGGGTTGTGTTGTAAGTCTTCTGAAGCCATGTAATAGATTTTTCCTTTTTTTGTTGAAAAAGACTAAACTTGAAGTTATAATTCAGAGTTAAAATGTCTTATATTCAAATGCAAATGATAAAGATATAAGAAAAAATGCATAGCATTATTGGCGCCAAACCTGTGATATTATTTTTCTGAGTAACATGAATGAGATCTGAGAGCATGAGGGAAGATTTTCAGAGAATAACTGATTAAAAAACACAAGTACACAGTCAAACAATACAATTGCACACAGAGAAAGTTCATAGTAATAAAATACTGCATGTGATGCAGGTAACTTACTGTAATTCAATGTTGCTACTGAAATGTTCAGATTATTTTAGAAATGTACTGGTTGTGCTGGGGAAACAAAAGAACAAAGCTGATTATTCACAGCATAATATTTATTGACCAGTAAATGGCTTTAAAATGGTATTTGAGAGAATGAGGTTTATATATATATGTGTGTGTGTTTGAATATTGAGTAGACTCTGTATTTATATTTATTTGGCGAGTTTACAAACCTTGTAACAGAGAGCCGAACAAACGGCGGAAGCTTTGATGAGAGGAGCCGTTACTTCAAACCCGATGACGTCGATCAGCTGAGCTCTGTTGCGCGCGAGCATCACTGAAGCGACGACAGCAGAGGAATAGCAGCAGTTTCGTGACTGAATAAAACTTCTCTTCTCATGGTTCTTCTTCATATTATTAATATTATTATTATTTAGTGTTGTTGTTTAAGGTTTAAATTACTTAATAAAATAGGCCTGTACTAAATAAATGTAAGCTACCCAGGTGAAAAAGACGTAGGCTACTGTGAAATGTATTAAAAATGCATTAAAGTATATTTGTATTGTAGCCTAGGTCTACTAAAAACACTCAAGTACATTTTTAATACATTTAATAGTACGTCTTTTTCACCTGGGTATGTATACTGAATCAAACTTAAGTAGCCTATAATAATAATAATAGGATAATAATAATCTTATTCTGGCCTCACGGAACCATTGGGTTCCTCCAGATGCTGGCTTTAACATAAGAGATCTTCCAGGAACCACTTAAATGTTAAAAGATCTTCCAATAACCCTTTTATCGCATTCAAGTTCCTCTATTTTCCCCCAAAGCACTTCGAGGTCTCATGGTGATGAAAAGGTGACTCCAGAACCTCTGAACTAAATACAAAGTGCTTAAAGGATCCCATAAGTTCCAGCAAGAACCTCAAAGATTGTCAATGCTCCTCCAGTAACCCTACTATAGGAGAAAGAGCTTTGAGGCACCTAAATTACATTTTGAAGTTCCTTGAGTATCCGACAGGATATTTGAGGCTCCTTTAGTTTTTACAGTGACGCACGCAAAGTGGAAAAGGAGGAGCGGAGATGCGGGGAGCAGAGCGCAAATTTGAACTATATCGATATATGCGATATGGTCTAATTTCATATCGCATTTAAAAATGTATCAATATATTTTTTATATCGATATATCGCCCAGCCCTACTCGTGAGTTCAGTGTTGGAAAGATCAGTCGTTTAACCATTCATTAAAACATGGAACCTTGCTTCGCAAAGAGAGTGCTCGCGCGCACGCGACCAGCTCTCTCTCTCTCGTTCTTTTAAACATGCGCCCAGCTGTCACAAGCGCAGCAGTTTCTACATTACACACCGGTCAAATAAGACTTTGGCGGGACAAAAATTCGCTTTGGCGGCCGCCAAAAAAAAATCTTCGATCGGGTCAGTTGCACAAGTGCGCCTAAATATCTTTTCATGGTCGCACACAGACATATTTAGGCGCAAATGCGAGTGAAATGGTCGCACTGTAGAGCCCTAACGTTACCGTGGCGGCAAAAATTTTGCCGTGGCGGGCCGCCATTAACTAATCAACATAGAGGAAACACTGAATTGTAAGGAATATGTTGAACTGAATGACTAAATCGATCTAAGACAATAAGTCAATAATTTCCATCTGTTCATTAAGGTTAGATCAACGTAGTTAACGTTAACATCGCGGCTAAAACCTTCATACCAGATACTGTGCAATAAACGAGTGGTAAACACTGTACAAACGTAGTAATGTATAATACATTTAGTTTACATATGTGTGTTTGAATATATAGTGAGTATACTCTGTATTTATATATATTTGGCGAGTTTACAAACCTTGTAATGGAGAGCCGAACAAACGGCGGAAGCTTTGATGAGGAGAGCCCTTACTTTCAAAGTTCAAACCCGATGACGTCGATCAGCTGAGCTTTGTTGCGCGCGAGCAGCGCGAGCATCACTGAAGCAACGACAGCAGAGGAATAGCAGCAGTTTCGAATAAAATAAAACAGAATAAAACCCATTTCCTCCTGGTTCTTCTTCTTCATATTATTAATATTATTATTATTTTGTGTTGTTGTTTAAGGTTTAAATTATTTAATAAAATAGGCCTATAGGCCTACTAAATAAATGTAAGCTGAAAGACGTAGGCTACTGTTAAATGTAGCCTAAATGCATTAAAGTATATTTGTATTGTAGGTCTACTAAAAACACACTCAAGTACATTTTTAATACATTTAATAGTACGTCTTTTTCACCTGGGTATGTAGGCTATAACCTACAGAATAAAACTTAAGTATAGCCTATAATAATAATAATAGGATAATAATAATCTTATTCTGGCCTCACAGAACCATTGGGTTCCTCCAGATGCTGGCTTTAACATAAGAGATCTTCCAGGAACCACTTAAATGTTAAAAGATCTTCCAATAACCCTTCTATCGCATTCAAGTTCCTCTATTATCCCCCAAAGCACTTCGAGGTCTCATGGTAATGAAAAGGTGACTCCAGAACCTCTGAACTAAATACAAAGTGCTTAAAGGATCCCATAAGTTCCAGCAAGAACCTCAAAGATTGTCAGTGCTCCTCCAGTAACCCTACTATAGGAGAAAGAGCTTTGAGGCACCTAAATTACATTTTGAAGTTCCTTGAGTATCCGACAGGATATTTGAGGCTCCTTTAGTTTTTACAGTGTACACTTGGCGGATATTTTCATGATGTTAGTTGCTCATCAACGCTTGTGAATTTGCTCTTGATTCTCAAATGTTTTTTGCACAACTATGATGCCACCTACGGAACACTATGGTTTCTTTTATAGGTGCCAATGTTACATCGCAAACGAAAATGAATGAACAATCACCAATGAGATGATTTTAATGATTATTGTTTCCCCTACACCAGAGGTGTCCAAACTTGAGGTCCAACTTTCCTGCAGAGTTTATCTCCAACTTGCCTCAACACACCTGCCTGGACATTTCTAGAATGCCTTGTAAGAGCTTGATTAACTGGTTCAGTTAATAAATTCAGTTAAAATATAAGACAAATGAAGATGAATGTATAAAGGTTTAGTTCACCCAATAAAGAAAATTCTGTCATCAATTTCTCACCTTCATGTCTTTCCAAACCCACCATTTTTACGTCAACACAACACACGTATACGTTACATTAGAGGTCTATGTGGAAGTGAAGATATTTTGTGAATAACAACTTTTTTGAGCACACAAAGCATCCACATTACTTCATAACATTGGGATTAAATCACTTGGTTTACTTTTATGATACCTTTAAGACCATTTTGGAGCTTGAAAGTTTTGGTGGAATGGACTTTCAGTGAAGAGACCTCTAAGAAATCTCTAAGAATTTTCTCCTTTTCTGTGAACTATCCCAATGTACTTGTTACGTACTGCTCCGAGACACGAAGGTTGAGGATCCAAATGCAGTTTATTTAAAGTGTTATTCAGAATCGTAATCAAAATCCAGGCAAAGGTCATACACAGGCAGGCAATCCAACAAACAGACAAATCCAGAGGGTGAGGCAGAAACAGGAAAACCAGGACACGGGCAGAGATCAAGAACCAGGAATAACAATGACAACAAGGAAATGCTCAGAGATGCAGTGCTACACATACAAGACTTCGCGGTGAGTGAATGAATGAACATGGTATAAATAGACAGGCTAACAGGAGGATGAGACAGGTGAATGCAATCAGTGAATGAGGTACAGGTGAATGTGATCAGTGATGAGTGATGAGTCCAGGCAGTGAGTTATGGGAAATGTAGTTTGTGAGTGATTAGGAGAGTCTAGTGTGGAGTGCCCTCTGGTGGCTCTCAAGGGCACTCCAGCTGGTGATCGTTACAGTACTTCACAGAAACATACTTTATTCCTTAGAAACTGTCTTGTGTGGAGTCTCTGAATTATCTTCAACAATGTTATTGTCCTCTGATTTGCTCAGATACCAAAGTCTTGAACAAAAAATTGAACTTGAACATTTAAGGTCAAACTATCTGACTGATGCTATCCACCTGAATTTGATAGCTGTAGGCTATACTTTTACTTGCATCATTGATATATCTCAGTCATATTTATTTCTCCTAAGGAATTTTAGGCAACATCAGAGCAAAGTTGATAATGTAGCTGATCTTTACCTCAAACTCTTTTATTTCTGATGTCAAGTCCTCTTATTTTTCAACCTTTCACTTCTGCAACTTTTCACCACCCAATCCCTTCTCAATATATAAAATCAAGACCTTCCTTATTTTGTCTTCTGTTTTACTTGTAAATACGTCACATTGCCAAAATAAAATGGTTTTGCCATTTCATTTCGACTTTTTAAGTGTCAAGTGCTAAGATAGCTTTGATCTGCTCAATCCCAGATTGCTCAGATGGTGCTCTTTCAATTTAATTTAGCTTTAAATAATACAGCTTTTTCTCCACCTTTCACCAAAATCTGTGCTGTTATACTGTATAACAATGTATCCTCCAGTCAAACTCTTGTTTTCTCCTCTCTGGTCTATTTGTTGATTATTGGGGAGTTCGAGCCATTGCATGGGTGAAAGAGCTGTGGGCTGACAAACAGAAACAAATGTTGTTATCCGATAGGGTTAAACAGTTAAACTGACATGCCTCTAGGAGACAGTTTGCCTGAGTGCCTGGGTTGGTGAAAAGAGCGATGGATTGGCACACAAAACACAGCTCCATTCCATTCTTTCCGGTCTACAATGAGCTTGCACTGTTTGTCTATACAAACATGAACACAAGAAGGGAAAGAACAAAATTGAATCTCACAAAACGTGTCAAGAACATGTCATATTTACCATGAAATTTAAGATTAAAATTTAGGTGAAATATGTCTTGGATCAATTTTCATTCAAATGAGATTCCCTTGTATACTATATATCCCTGAATCCAGCACTTAAGTCTTCCGGAGCTTGGTCCTATAGCTCCCCCAAATGGCTTTGTATCTTTCTCAGTTTCCCTGTATTCATTTATCTCTCTCCCTCTTATTCAGTCACTCTCTCACAATCACTGTTATATGTCTGGAGATGTTCCACACAGCAAATCCATTAAAACAAGCAAACAGTCATTCTGGTATCCAAATACGGTTCAGGCCGAGGGTGCGAGTGTCAGTTGAGCTTGTGAAAAAGAACAAAGCTGTTGGCTTTTCCCCTCCGGGAAATCTTTGAAAACATTCATTTTTACCATCCAGGCTCAAACCACCACTGAGATATGGATCCAAATGGCCTCTGTCAGCCTAACTGGTTATTCTGGCATCATAATGGTTGCGGAAGCATGTAATCCATTAAAAAAAGGGACTAGCACAATTGCATTTAGGAGCTTGTGGAATAAATTAATCATGGCTAACTGAGCATTTATACAAAGTACATTTATACAAAGCCATCGGTCACTGAAAACGTGATGCTGCATTTACATCAGTGCAGTTTAAACTAGAAATAACCTCAATGCATATTTAAAGTCCTGAAAATGTTTATTCAACATGCTTAAGGTGACAGATGTTGTTTTTTACATATTAAAATATATTTTCACAATGTTGCAAAAATGTTGTTTTGACGTTGTTAGCAGATCTCTTTGCTATGTCGATGTAATGTACTTTACATGTAGTGTTGACATTGCAAGGAGATCTACAACGTAAAAAGGTTGTATTATGGTCATAAACATGGATTCTGTAAAATAAATAAAATAATTTTCACGACACTGGAGAAGATGTACAGTAGGAATTAATGTTGCACAATCTAAAAAAAAATTCTTCAGAAAATGATTTCACAAATAAGTAACACATTTAATGAGAAATGAAGGAAATTGAAGGACAAACAGAGAAATTTAAAGTTTTTTTTTTTTTTTTTTTGCCAAACGTACCCTAAAAATAGTGGTTGTACCCTAAAAACTTTAAGAAAAATAAATATATTATACTAAACTATAAATGTTTAATAAAACATTTTAAATATATCTAAACTATAAATATATTATACTAAACTATAAATGTTTTTTCTAAGTGACAGTTTGGTACTATGGAAGCTTATTTCCACCACTAAATAAAAAATTTAAAAGGTAAATGCCACTTTTTATCTCACAATTCTGACTTTTTTTCAGAATTGCGTGATGTAAACTCGCAACTGTGAGTTATAAAGTCAGAATTGTGAGATATAAACTCGCAATACTGAGAAAAGTGTTTTTTTCTAAGAACTGGACTTGCAGTCGAGAGTTTATGTCTCACAATTCTGAGAAAAGAAGTAAGATATGAACTCGCAATTGCGAGAAAAAAAGTCAGAATTGCGAGAAGGGAGATATAAACTCGCAATTGCGAGGAAAGTAAGAATTGCGAGTTTATATCTCACAATTCTGAGGGGGAAAATTGTGAGAATTGTGAGAAAAAAAAGTTGAAATTAACTTTGAATGGTTTTTATTCCATGCCGGAAACAAGCTTCCACACTGATCCTTTTTTCTTTTTTTTCTTTTTTTTTTTTTGCAATCCAGTTAACTGCAAATCCTGTTTTAGTTTATATGATTGATATTATTATTATTTTGTTAGGTGTGGTATTTGAATAGACTGACATTTGCAGCTAAACTGACCTCTTCTCTTTATAGCCCATTTCTCCTTAATTTATTCCTTACATCCAAGCCGGAGCAGCTCTCCAGTCGAGCTAAAGAAGAGCTGTAATGACCACATTGATCATGACGGCCTCCGCTGGGACGCGCTCTCTTCAAGGCTGACCGAACGGACCTTGTGCGTTCTCTCACCCAATCAAAAATCCATCTTCGCCATCCCCCCAGCCCCCCAGCCAATCAAAAGCTCATCTACTTTACCTCCTCACGGATGGGATACAATCAAGAACGCGTCTCGCCTTGGCCTTTCAGGTGGACATGCCTTTTCCACCCTCCCTGCCTTTACTTAACCAGTGGTGAATGCTTTCACAGAGGTAAACCAATGAAGCGCAACCAACATTAGCCACCAGGCAACAGAGAAAAGACCTTCTTCCAAACTCAAATAGAAAATCTCATCGAAAAGTTGGTCCTAATCTCATTGGTCCAACTCAAAAGTTGTGTGAGAAACAGCCAGGCTTACTCTTGAACAGTTCAGTTTATATTAGCACACAACAGTAGATTCTGTCAAAACTCGGTTCTGTCAAAACTGCACTGGCTGCCTATTAAACATTGCATCAAATTGAAAATATTGCTGATCACTTACAAAGCACTGAATGGTTTAGCTCCGCAGTACTTGAGCGAGCTCTTAACGCATTGTAGTCCTTCACGTCTATTGCGATCTCAAAATTCCGGCCAGTTGATAATACCTAGAATATCAAAATCAACTGCTGGCGGTAGATCCTTCTCCTATTTAGCACCAAAACTTTGGAACAGTCTTCCTACCATTGTCCGGGAAGCAGACACACTCTGTCAGTTCAAAGCTACTTAATTTCAGAGTAAAGGTCTTTGCACATTGAGTCCGAAAACATTGCGTTTTTTCATTATTCGTCATTTGATGGCTCTGAATTGTCAAAACACCTCTCAAAATGCTTGCCACGGATGCGAAAAACACAGAAAATCGAACCCGATCTGATTTTTTTTATGACGGACGAAAGTTTCGAAGGACGTGTGTAATCTTGATTGACAAAACGTAAGGTTGTATTTATTTTTTAACGTGCGAAAATTTCAGACAAGAATTCGGACCTTAACTCAGAATAAATTCAAATGTAACAATTTATTATTAGTCAGGTAAATGAATCATGCCAATTACAATTACAACTAATTCAAAGAAAATCAATACAATAACATCAAATGCTCTGAAATAATGAGTAAAAGATGCATACATTAGAATAATAGTATACATAATGTGGAGTGTCAGAAAGACACGGGCTGATCTGATTACAAATCGAGCCTTGAGCTCCTGCAACATCTCTCAGACCAAGACTTTCAAATGGAAATATTAGCTAACAATGGGAATTGCATTACTCAAATCTCCAGACCTGGGTAGTTTACACCTTACTTGAGACAGAAGGTCATTAGCATTAGGGCCGCCCACCACAATAAGCAAAATATCTCTAAACTCTTAAAACTTTTATTACCTTTTGGTTTACTTCTGTGAGAATGAGACCTTTGTACCAGTTTGACATAAACTGCACTCAAATCTGATTGGTTGACTGGAATGTTGTTCCAGGATCAATAAAGATGTTGATCCAGGAACACGTTGCATTGGGTGCAATCACATTCACCATATTTTCACTGGAAAACCCACACTGTAAATAATATGCTGTTAAATCGCAGCTATAGTTGCCAAAAATTTACCCTAAAAAGTACGGTGACAATATTTCAGGGATGGCATTACAGAATGGCATATTAGTGCCTGCATATTTTACAACTTATAACTGTATATTGATTTTATTAAATGATTAAGTGAGTCTTCAGTATGAAGTGATCTTTCAGAAATCATTCTTCTAATATGCAGATTTGGTATTATTGGTAAATTATTGATAATGGTTCTTATTTATTATCAAAGTTGAAAATCATTTTTGCTGCTTAATATTTTTTGTGGAAACCATGATGTATTTTTTCATGATTCTTTGACGATTAGAGTTTAAAAGAACAGCACCGATTTGAAATAGAAATCATTTGTACTATTATACATGTCTTTACTATCACTTTTGATAAATTTAAAGTACCTTTGTCGAATAGAAGTTTAAAATATTATAAAATTATATAATATTCAGCACCAAATCAGCATATTAGATGATTTCTGAAGTATAATGGCTGCTAAAAATCACAGGAATAAATAAATGCAGCCTTGCTGAGCTTAATGCCAGCTTCAGACTACATAATATCAGCCCAATTTTGGCACAATCTGTTTGACGTACCCAGACAGCAACATAGTGTCGGCCCAGATCCGGGCCACATCTGGTACGTGATAACAAGATCGTACGCGGAAACAATATCGTAATTGACAATGGCAGTCTCGTTTTATCTCATATAGTGTGTCATATTGATCGCATCTGTGGCGCTTCACGACTGCTTCGGTAGCCATTGTTTGTTTATGCTCTTGCAGTCGCTAGTTCTCAATGGAATATCGTTAAAGATTGGTCTGGAAGCAAATCTGTAGTCTGATATGTTTCTTGTCCACGTCAAACATTTTAGAGTCAAAATCGCATGATCTGACAGAGCGTCTATCGTAACAGAACAAAACATTGTGTAGCCTGAACCCGACATGAGACTTCTTCAAGAACATAAAAAAAATCTTAATTATCCCAGTCTTTTGTGTTTGTCATGATAAGACATCTTGAACACTAGATTATCTATTCTGTCAAAGAACATGATATAAACCACAACACTGATACTTTCAATCTAGTGTCCTTCATTTCCAAAGGGAGCTATTGAGCCGAGCCCAACAGTCCTCTGGCCAACTGTCAGCTCGTCTGATAAGACTACAAAAGAGTCAGTCACCGGCGGCATTGTGCAACCCAACCACAACAAAAGAGGACACGGAGAGTTCTCACTGCCTTTTCATCTAAAAAGATCCCAGTGAGTGAAAAGATCCCAGCTTTACTTCAAGACCTTAAACCCCGGTACGGGTGTCAGGGACGCCGGGCCCTTTGTGTTCACGCCACATGGGTCATGTCCAAACAAATCGGCCAACAAACCACATGACTGGCGCATCAATCAGAGCGTGAGTGATGTGAGAGGAGTATTTTCTTTTTTCGTTTAAGGTAGTGACAGATGCGCTGGTAGGTTACATAGGTAATGAGAACCATTTGTTCAGCTCCACTGCAGGGGAAAGGATTCATCCAGATTTATTTTTAGGAACAGAAATGGTTCAAACAGGCCCTTAGGTCTCTTTTGACTGTCTTCTATTCTATCTATATGTCTCCTGCTTGCTCTCACTTGCCTCTTGAGTGTTAGCGTCTTTCTTTCTGTCTATAGTACCAGCGGCATCCTCAGCAAACCATGTCATTTGTGCTTGAATATTTTACCGTTTCATTTGAAAAGGTTACTGCCAAACTCAAGAAATCTTTTTCTTTGAAAAAGGTTGTGACTGCAATAGATATTAGAATATTTGTGTGTCCTCATCAATATTCAGATTAGGGGCCAACTATTTTTTTTTTTTCATTGACTAATTCCTAAACTATTACCCCTAACCCCCCCCCCCAACCTGAATTTCCATTATTTCATAAAATACACTGCAACTCAAAATGATAGAAATCGTTTTTGTAGATAAACATACATACATAAACATACATGGTACACTTATTTACAAAAACTAATATTTTTATTTTATTTTAGATTTATCTGCCAAATGCGTGGTCAGCCACGGCATACGCATGGTATTGCTTATAGCAGTTTGAAATTGTACTTTAAAAAATATTGTTGCAGTGTTTTGCTATATGTAACATAAAAAAATGGTAATTTTTTCAACAGTTTGTATGAATGATTTCTGTTTTTATTTATTTTTTATTACAGGAATTATTGCTCATTAGTTATATTTACAAGTAAACAGCTTAAAATGTATGATGAGCACATCTTCATGATTTGTTTAAATTTGCTTTAGGAAAATTGCATCTTATTTTTTCACTTTACTTAAAGCCATCAGTGATACATTTATAGAGGTTAGCAACTGTATTATCACTCACAATATGTATTTATCAAAATACAACATGGCTATTAATAACAATTACATTCACTTATTTGACAGAAATAAATTTGAATTACTAAAAAAAACATTGTAACTAGAATGTAATAACATTATAGCAATGCAGGTTGCATCTTTATAAATACATTCATGGAACCATACGACGACTAATTAATACTTATAAATCAATGTATAATGTATTATGAGCAATTTTAGAAGGTTATTGTGTCATCTAGCACTGGAGTTACTTGCTGATGTTGTAATTTTAATTTAGATACAATTAACGAAAGATTATTCTAATTGAAAAAGATAGTTACTAGGTGTTTGAAACCAGCATGCATCACCTCAGTTCCCAGAATGTTTTGATATACTCAATTTTACTTTATGTATTATTTAATATTATGTAATTAACAGGTTTAAATGCTGATGTCAATATTTATCCATATAAATTTATGAGAAAAAAAATGTGGTAGACTATAAATTTTGAAATTTAAAAGAAATATGTCTAATAAAAATCCAAACTTAACTCTTCGCTGTTATGCGCACTCCTTTAGCACCTTACATAAAACCCCAAAGAACACCATCATAACAGTGAGATTTTTCTCATGTAGACCTTATTTTGCCTCTCCTCTCTTTCATTAACTGCCCTGCACAATCAATAGGCTCTGAACACAATTTCCACCTTTCTTATTTTTGAAGTACTTGCACGCCACACAAAAGATTCACCATATCTGCAAGGCACATTCTGACTATTGAGGCCCAAACACATGTGCAGAGTCACACATACACACGGTAATGAGTGAGAGGAAGCTGAAAGGGCCCTATTCAGATGTCGGGCGTCTGCGGGGAGCTGATCTCATTCTGCGGGGTGTCACGGGGCAGGGCCGCTAAGATTACTGCATAATAAATGGAGCCGGAGCAAAGGCAGCTGTTAATTACCAACGTGTTCATTCAATGGGTTTCTCTTGTCCCCCATCATGTCCCCTTTTGTGTCTTTAACCCCTCACCTCCATTTCCTTTCTCCTCCTCCTCCTCCATCTTCTAAAGGTTCAGCTATGGAAAAAAGAGGCAGACTCAGTGCATTATATTCTGATACGTTCTTATGGTGTGACTTTGTAAGTAGTGTTTAGTAGTGTCAGCTTGATGTTTTAGAATGATCAGTAAACTGAAGATCAGATTATTCAACCCAAAATATGTTACAGATCTGGAAAACTCCTTCTTACGTGTTTAGAACTCAAACATACACTACATATCATTACATATTTGCAATGTAATGCGCATTCAACTGACAAAATTAAATGATATATTTAAAAAAATGGTTTTATTTTCACATAATGAAAGTCAATAGGCACCAAATTTTGTTTGGTTACCAACATTCTTTTAAATATTTTCTTTTGTGTTCTTCAGAAGAAAGAAAGTCATATCAGCTTTGGAATGACGTTTTTTTTTTTTCTTTTTTTTTCTTTCTTTGTGATCTTCATATAACAAAAAGAAAAATAATCAGTTTGAATTAAAATCATCTCCTTGGAATAAAAGCACCCATTTATCCTTTTTGTGTGTGTGTGTGTGTGTGTGTGTGTGTGTGTGTGTGTGTGTGTGTGTGTGTGTGTGTGTGTGTGTGTGTGTGTGTGGTGCCACAGAGAATGATTCAGAATGCAGCTTGTCTCTACAGTCTGTCGTCTCATCAACTGGGTAATTGAGTCGTATTGTTTTACTGTCTTTCAGAAACATTAAACATTTAACATTCATTTAATTAGGGTCAATGCTAATTAGCTTCCACCATGATTTCATTAGAGTATCAGTGAACTGTTAGGTTAGAGTCAGGTGTTAGGGTTCGGGTAAGTAGGATAAGTTGGATGTAGTTACAATCTTAGTCAGTAGATTGTCTGTTGGAGGAGCATCAAAATAAAGTGTTAGCTGATAATAAGTCTAGTAATAATCACAATACATGACTTTTAGCTGGCCACAGACAGATTTCCAAGGTCTGTAATAAAACCCCTGGATCGCAGTCAAATTGGTGCTTGTTGTGGTTGGCGATGGTTAAGTATGGGCAGGTCAGCGACATGGGGAAAAGGGGAAGCAGGAACAGGAACCAAGCGAAACTACAAACTAAAAGTCCACAACCAAAACCAGGCCATTGGGACAGAACATGGTTTAATTACACTTTTTTTTTTTTGTTAAACATACTGTATGTACAGGTCATATCATAAATGTTAACGCATGGTCTGTATTGATGATTTTAGAGGCACTTTTAATTTGCTCAGTCTAGGAGACTAGCATGCCGACCATCTGAACAAACTTGGCTACATTAGGGACCAGCTAAGACCAGCAGATCTTTTATTTTTATTTTTCAGCAAGATTCCTCAGGAAGAATCCTTCTAAAATAGATGTCTGATGCAATTTCCGGTGTGTCGTTTTTTTTTTTTTTCAAGCCTTGCTTCTAGTCAATTTGTAAATGGTATTCATCCCACAACCTTAGGAATGTTGATTAGAAGATTTCTATCCCTTCTCCTGAGCTTCCCTTCGTCATAACCTCAACCTTGCTGTTTTCTGTTTCTTTTGTCGGGTGGGCGACTGCAGGGGCTTCCCCTCATTGGGCCTTGGTGCGGTGAAATGAAGATGAAAGGCCGCCGTGTGGTGTAATCAGATTGTCTCCTGCAGTTGGGTCTCGTATTCATCTTCTCTTGGCAACCCGCTGCTCCACAAACTCTGGCTGACATAAATCACAATTGGGCCCCAGTCAGTTCTCATTCCCATAGAGCCACTGAGAGCCCATATTCAGCCCACAGGAACCCTGAGCTCAGGTCACAATCAGCTCAGCCTGAACTTTATTTACAATGGCTGCTGTTGTTTGTGGTAAAAGAAAACTCTAATTAAGATGGATTCCTAGTTAATAACATCATGATGTTGTCTTCAGGGGCATCACAGTGACTTTCTTTGCTGGATTCCCCAGTCGGAGCCCAAAAATAGACACGCAATGGCTCTTTACCAAGGTTCTTCGTGGTTTCTTTCAGTTTATGTGTCATGATCTTCAACGACGCTGACGCAATATTGGTATCCTGTATATTTCTCTTGTAACTGCAAATGCTCAATGAAAAACAAGCATTTATTGCTTATTGGTGGTGCTTGCACAAACATTACTATTACTTTTGCTCATACTTTAAAGGAGAACTCCGGTCAATTTTAACATTGAGCTCATTTTTTTGTACATTTGGAGTGCTGTCAATACAGAGAACAACGAAAAAATCGGTGTTGCCTACACCGAGTTATTCTATTTTTAAAATTTGCACCCTGTTGACTTCAATAGGGCAAGTACTAAACCTGCTTTTAGCCTCTTAACATCCTTGATGTGTCATTACAAGTGCACAGAAAATGTGAGTGATTCCTTCTGAGTGAACACGAGTGAATCTGACTGCAGTAGATGTGAAAGATATGTATAAAAATTATGTTATTTAAGCCAGCCCAAATACCTGTGTTTACATCCTGTTTTTCGGTTGAAGTCCAAAGTAATCGATTGTCGAGTGTCACATGTCTGTCCTGTCTTGTGCTGCACATGGGTGTTTGTTGTTTTGTGCCATGTGCTCTCCTGTCTATTGTCTAGCCCCTCCCATCTTGTTATGTGATTATTGGTTAATTTGTCCCACCTGTCTGTCTCGTTACCCTCCTTTGTTTGTTCCCCTATTTAGCCTCCTTGTGTTTGTAGTCTTGTGCTGGTTCGTTGTCCGAGTTACCTGTCCTTGATGTTCCTGTCTGTTGGATACCTGAGTTCTGAGTTTTTGTACTTCATCTGTGTTTGTTTATTAAATCTCCTCTGCACTTGAATCCTCGTCTCTCGTTTAGTGTTCCGTGACAGAACGAACCAGCCATATGTGGATTCAGCGGAGCGAGATTTTTTCTCCAGAGGAGGATAAGGGAAACTCCATTTCCCTATTTGAGTATTTCTCCAGATGCGTTCAAAGGACTTTGGAGGAGGAGAGCACCATGTCAGACGGTGATCAGATCGGAGGAGGTGGTCCGGTGGTCCGGAAACGGAGGAGGAGAAGGAAGACCTCCTCTGTGACTATTCCGGTGGTCCCAGTTCCGGTGGTCCCAGTTCCGGTGGTCCCGAAACACAGGAGGAGGAGAAAGGTTCCCTCCGTAACTGTTCCGGTGGTCCCAGTGTCGGTGGTCCCGAGCCCGGTGGTCCCGAGCCCGGTGGTCCCGAGCCCGGTGGTCCCGAGTCCGGTGGTCCCAGTTCCAGTGGTCCCGAGTCCGGTGGTCCCAGTTTCGGTGGTCCCGAGTCCGGGGGTCCTGAGTCCGGTGGTCCCAGTTCCGGTGGTCTCAACTCCAGTGGTCCAGAGACTGAGGAGGAGGAAAAGGGCCTCTTCAACTGATTGTCCGGTGGCTCCTAACACGGAGACCATCCCGGAGGTGACTGCCGTCCTTGACGCACCACCCACGCGTTTTGCTCTGCCCGCGCAGCCCAGGCGTCCTGCTCTGCCGGTCCCGCCCAGGCGTCCTGCTCTGCCGGTCCCGCCCAGGCGTCCTGCTCTGCCGGTCCCGCCCAGGCGTCCTGCTCTGCCGGTCCCGCCCAGGCGTCCTGCTCTGCCGGTCCCGCCCAGGCGTCCTGCTCTGCCGGTCCCGCCCGAGCTGCTCCCCCTGCCGGCCCCACCCCAGCGATCCGTCACGTCTGCCCAGCCAGAGACTGTTCACGTCACGTCTGCCCAGCCAGAGACTGTTCACGTCACGTCTGCCCAGCCAGAGACTGTTCACGTCACGTCTGCCCAGCCAGAGACTGTTCACGTCACGTCTGCCCAGCCAGAGACTGTTCACGTCACGTCTGCCCAGCCAGAGACTGTTCACGTCACGTCTGCCCAGCCAGAGACTGTTCCTGAGCCTATGTCTTCGGACAAGATGGTCGTCGCTGCCGCCGAGCCTGTTTACGTCACGCCTGCCGAGCCTGTGTCTTCGGACAAGATGGCCGCCGCCGAGCCAGTTCACGTAACGCCTGCCGAGCCTGTGTCCCCAGACAAGATGGCCGCCGTCGAGCCTGTGTCTGAGCCGGTGGTGTCTGTTCCTGAGCCTGAGCCGGTGGTGTCTGTTCCTGAGCCTGAGCCGGTGGTGTCTGTTCCTGAGCCTGAGCCGGTAGTGTCTGTTCCTGAGCCTGAGCCGGTGGTCTCTGTTCCTGAGCCTGAGCCGGTGGTGTCTGTTCCTGAGCCCTCAGTGACCGCGACACTGGCCATTATGGCCACAGCCATGTGGTGTGTGTGGGCTACGCACACACTTGAGCCGGTGGTGTCTGTTCCTAAGCCGGTGGTGTCTGTTCCTGGGCCGGTGATGTCTGTTCCTGTTCCTGAGCCGGTGATGTCTGTTCCTGTTCCTGAGCCGGTGATGTCTGTTCCTGTTCCTGAGCCGGTGATGTCTGTTCCTGTTCCTGTTCCTGGGCCGGTGGTGTCTGTTCCTGAGCCGTTGGTGCCAGTTCCAGTGCCTGAGCCGGTGGTGCCAGTTCCGGTGGTGCCAGTTCCAGTGCCAGTTCCGGTGGTGCCAGTTCCAGTGCCAGTTCCGGTGGTGCCAGTTCCAGTGCCTGAGCCGGTGGTGCCAGTTCCAGTGCCTGAGCCGGTGGTGCCAGTTCCAGTGCCTGAGCCGGTGGTGCCAGTTCCAGTGCCTGAGCCGGTGGTGCCAGTTCCAGTGCCTGAGCCGGTGGTGCCAGTTCCAGTGCCTGAGCCGGTGGTGCCAGTTCCAGTGCCTGAGCCGGTGGTGCCAGTTCCAGTGCCTGAGCCGGTGGTGCCAGTTCCAGTGCCTGAGCCGGTGGTGCCAGTTCCAGTTCCCGAGCCATGGCCGCCCAAGGGGTCTTCACCGCCGTGGCCGCCCGAGGGGTCTTCTCCGCCGTGGCCGCCCGAGGGTTCGTCTCCGCCGTGGCCGCCCGAGGGGTCGTCTCCGCCGTGGCCGCCCGAGGGGTCGTCTCCGCCCTGGCCGCCCGAGGGGTCGTCTCCGCCCTGGCCGCCCGAGGGGTCGTCTCCGCCCTGGCCGCCCGAGGTGTCGTCTCCGCCCTGGACTCCCGAACTTTGTGTCCCGCCCTGGACTCCCGAACTTTGTGGGCTTCCCTGGATTTCTGAACTGTCCATTCCCCTTGTCCCGCCCTGGTCTGTCCCTCCCGTCCCGCCCTGGTCTGTCCCTCCCGTCCCGCCCTGGTCTGTCCCTCCCGTCCCGCCCTGGTCTGTCCCTCCCGTCCCGCCCTGGTCTGTCCCTCCCGTCCCGCCCGGGTCTGTCCCTCCCGTCCCGCCCGGGTCTGTCCCTCCCGTCCCGCCCGGGTCTGTCCCTCCCGTCCCGCCCGGGTCTGTCCCTCCCGTCCCGCCCGGGTCTGTCCCTCCCGTCCCGTCCGAGTCTTGTGGAGCGTCTTGTCTTGTGCTGGTTCGTTGTCCGAGTTACCTGTCCTTGATGTTCCTGTCTGTTGGATACCTGAGTTCTGAGTTTTTGTACTTCATCTGTGTTTGTTTATTAAATCTCCTCTGCACTTGAATCCTCGTCTCTCGTTTAGTGTTCCGTGACATCGAGTTCACGCGTGTGATCATAGGTAACTAAACCTATGCGCGTGTACACTCCAAATGTACAAAAAAATGAGCTCAATGTTAAAATTGACCGGAGTTCTCCTTTAAGGGTTTGAACAAACCCCTAGCCCAAGTATCAAACTTGTCCCACATCATTTATGCCATATAGACATAAATGATACCTCAAATTGTGCAGCTTGTATGAAAGTATTACTTTGCTTACTTATCTCACTTTACAACAAAGTAATTTAAAAATTATGTTAACATGCAGTAATTGGCGTACTACATACTGTTCATTCAGCTTTCTCAACATAATTTCTCTGAGAGGCTGCTCTAACAAACGTAAACTTGAGGACTACTACACACATTTTGTTCCCATTTTGTGCTTTGCTTTGCTTTAATCATCATGGGCTCCCTCTTACAGTATGTCATACTCTGCATACAAACTACGCTGACTGCTGACAAGCTAAAATACATTGATTGAAATGTATGTTTTTAAATGGAACGAAAGATAAAGAACTTGGAAAAGTTCCAACCACACAAGTGTGCGAAGCTGTTTGAGAATATTTATTGGGACCAGTTTTTGGGAAATACTGAATCATTAAACTATGTTGGTAACAGCGAATATTATGACCATAGGTGGCTTAGGATCAAGCATCACATTTTCTTGATTTGAATTTCATAGTTATTTGAAATTCGAAGCTCAGCTTGGTCACCAAGTTTCTAATATGCTATTCCATTTGTGGTTTGCTCTTTGGACAACACACACACACATACACACCAAACATCTTCATGTCTTAGGCTGTGAAAGCCAAAGGAGACATCTGCCACACTGTCTGACCAGGTTGTGTGTCTAGATAAGATAACTTACCTTGGTCCCAGCCTCAGTTTGGCAGTCGTGGACTCTGAGCAAATCTACTCTGGCTCCTTTTTCGTTGAACCAACTGCTTTCCATATGTTGCATGACTACAGTATATATCAAATATGCCCACAGTCCATTGAAGAATGGATGAGTTGTCTTTAGCCTTAAATGCCTGGAAAATGAACAGATGTCTTCATTTACATACATTTTAAATGTTCATATATCAACTACATCTAAAGCAATAAAGGTAAACTGGTTTGGCCTGCTGTGGGGGATGAGTGTGACAATCAGCTCAAGTTTTGCCTCTGGACCTAATTATGGAGACAAATGCGGAGTTAGATATCTGTCAAATAAAAATAAGCATTTGTGGGATGAACATGCTTGAACTTTTCCAAACGTTTGTTTCAAACTACATTTGGATTGAATTTAATGGTAATCATTTTTTACCTGCATTCTCTTGAACGGCTCTTTTATTCCTTTGGATTCACAGATAGTTTCCTGGTGTGTGTGTGTGTGTGTGCATCAAGCTTAATTAGAGGACGTTAAAAATAACCTCTATGCAAGCCACATACACAGTGACATCAGGAGCATTCAACCAGATTTTTATATTGTCTAATAAAAGTGGAGGTGTTGGTAGGGTTTTCTGAGTGGTTGCCGTGGTGTTGCCGTATGCTTTCTAAGTTGTTTTGTGAGGTTTTAGCAGCATTGTAGTACTTGAGCCCAAATCAAGACCAATCATGGTCTTAGGAACACTTGGACTTGGTATTGATCTTGAGTACAACAACACTGCAAAAACATTTTGTGGTCGCGTGACACTGATGCAAAACTAGACTTTATTTACCCCCAAAGGAAAGCATAGCCTATGTACACAATCTGAATCGTTCAAACCCTCTCCAGGTCTCTGTCTTGACTTAGACTCGAATAAGCTGGTATCGACAATGCTGTTTTTAGCATAGCATTCTGCTAATGTGATCAGAGCATTTTTAGCATGTTGCTATGTCATAGCTGTAGGATCCTGGGTGGTGGTTTTGCTGTTTAAGTGGAGTCTAAGTTCACTTTTATAGTCTGCCTGGTAAAAACTGTAAGTTTGATTACTTAGAAAAGTAATAGCACACCAGCCCTCAAGAAACCACTTGATCTGAGGTGTCATTCATGTTTGTAGCACAAATGTTCTGGGACGAGTAACATGCAAAGTTTAACAGGCTATAAGGTTAGAGGTTTGTTCAAATATAAACAATAGTAAACCCTTTTTTTAAATTCACTCCTTTGTTCTTTTTTTGCTCTCTTTTGTTTATTCTCATGTGCATGTCATGGGCAGGTGTTAATAACACAACACTTCTCCCTGTGAGCTCGCTGATGCTTTTCTATTTTCACCTTGTGACTGCAGGCAGATGGAGGCTGATGTAGTTCATAACAGCAGGTAAATTGCAGCAGCAAACATTATGACAGATGCCAGTGTTGCCCATTGCCTCATAGGAGATGAGTTTAAGGAATTGCATTAAAGTGGATGAAGTGCCACAATTTAGCTGATAGGATAGTATAGAGATTAACTGTACTTTATAACCCTCATGCTTAAAATATATTTAATTGTTTGGAACTGATTGAGATGTCATGACTGGTTTTGTTTGTTGCTTCATCATACACACAAGTAGCCAGATATTATGCTTCCTTTACCTCTAGGCTAATTTACATTTACATTAGATTACATAAATTAGCAGACGCCTTTGTCCAAAGCGACTTACAAATTAGGACTGAATTAAGCTGAGTCATCGTGAAGAGACAAAAACAATGCAAGAAGTGCTCATACATGTAATACAAAGTTCAGGCATTGCTCAGAGTAGCATATGCCAGACAAATGAGGATTAAAGGAAAAGGAAAGATTTTTTTGTATTTAATTTTTTTATGAGGTTAAGTGCTCATGGAAGAGATGAGTTTTCAGTTGTCTTTTGAATGTTGTCAGGGATTCTGCATCCCCACTCTCATCCAGAATGCAGAATCCCTGACAACGTTCAAAAGACAACTGAAAACTCATCTCTTCCGTGAGCACTTAACCTCATTAAAAAAATTAAATAAAAAAAAAAATCCTTCCTTGTCTGGCATATGCTACTCTGAGCAATCTTTGTATTTTCTGAGTGAACATCACCACAATGTCATATTTATATGGAAGCTTATTTTCTGCCACTGAATAATATGTATATATATATCTTTATATACATATTGAGACTTTTTTTTCTCAGTATTCTAAGATTGCAAGTTATAAAGTCAGAATTGCAAGATATAAACTCGTCATTGTGAGTTAAAGTCAGAACCCAGACAGCAACATAGTGTTGGCCCAGATCCGGCCCACATCTGGAACGCGTTGAATTCACATGTACTAGAATGGCCCGGATCCGACACTATGTTGCTGTCTGGGAATTGTGAGATAAAAACTTGCAATTGCGACAAATTGTGAGCTGAATTGGACTTGCAAGTTTATTTCTCACAATTCTGAGAAAAAAGTCAGAATTGCGGGATATACACTCGCAAGAAAACTTTTCATCGCAAGAAAAAAAGTCTCGCAATTCAGAATAAAAAGTCAGAATATATCTCGCAATGCTGACTTTTTTCTTGCAAATGTGACTTTATTTCTCTTGTGACTTTATAACTCACAATTGTGATTTTATATCTTGCAGTTCTGAAGGAAAAAGTATTTCTTCAAGTCCCTGGCAAAAAAAGCTTCCATATATTTGCCAGTAAAGGAAACTAAAGACTTTTTTCAAGCTTTTGCCTTTCAAAAAATGAGAGCACTGTAAAAAATTTCTAACCCTCCCAAATCAAAAATTTCAAGTGACCGATAACATCTAAATTTTTCAATTGGCCCAAGTGAAATTCTGTCAATTTCAATTGGCCCAAGTGAAAATCTGTAAATTTAATTTTATAATTTACAGAATTTCACTTGGGCCAATTGAAAAATTTAGATGTTATTTTGATTTGGGAGGGTTAGAAATTTTTTACAGTTGAAATAGTTAAATTTCATATATTTTTCAAAAAAAAAATTTCACAATTTAAGACATGAAAAAAAATTTGACACTTGAACTTTCAAAATTAGAAAACTATATTTGACAGCTTAGTAGCCTTTATTTCCCAACCAACCTGTTTTTTTACGAGATGGCATTTTTGTATTATTTCGAATCAATGTTATTGGAATCAATGTGATTTGTTTGAATTTTTTTTTTTTTTTTTTTTTTTAAAGAAAAAGTAAGCATGAAAGTCCACCCCCTAAACCTAACCATCAGTGGGGCATAAGCAGAACAATTTTACAAATGCGATTGTTCGAATTCATACGAATTAGCCACCAATTCAGCAAATCATAAAAAAAGTTACGAATTGATACTGACCTGTCCTGAGGAAAAGAATCACCTAAGCAGGAAGGGGTTTTTCTGGTCTTAAGCTGGTTTAGCTGGTCTTCCTGCCAGGCCAAATTGGTGTTTGGATGGTGTAGATGGTCTCCCAGCCTGGCCAGCTGACAAGTTCTCCCTCTAAAACCATCAAAACAGACCAGCCTAACAAGCTTGGATTGTTTTTTGGGATTATTTTCTATAACTTGCAATATCTCTGAAAAAAATAAATAAGCAATGCTGTTATATAGGCATATGTAAAGCCTATGTAATGTATAAAAGCCAACTTTCCACTGCACTGCTTATTTGCAGTGGGTGTAATACCACTCAGCAGTCATAACCATCACTAATCCTTGCTGCAAGACCTCATATTTACAAATGAACATATAAATGTTAAATATAAATATAAATACTAATTAATAAATAAGACATATATAACCCAGCCAGGTAAAGTCTTGGTTGTCCAGACTATCTACCAATGATCTCATAGTGTCTATCACTTGGAGAACAATGGACCAACAGACACTCTGTCAGCAAACCCAGGTGGAATTTTATATCGCTCAACTTCTCTTCCCAATTTTCGAGACATGCACATGGCCCTGCAGGTGCATTAACAGGTTATTGACTCAACCTTGAGAACAGCACTGAAAGATGTGATTGCCTCGACTCCCTTTCCACAGATCAAAAGCTCTACTGTTTGAAGCTGAGTAGACCACAGAGACCATAAGCTAGAAAGAATACCTCCATTTTAAACATAAATCACTTAGGTGAATGGTCTTACCGGCAGTGACACAATCTAACATGCTAGAGTTAAAAAGATTGTGAAAATGGTGATGGCTAATCTAGAAGATCCGTGAACAATCTTCTGCTTACTAACCTAATAGAAGACAAGGAGCACCATTGGTCACTGAGAAAATACCCTTTCAATGTGGATACTGTCACCAGCTGACAGGGAAATTTCCGAAGTGTTAAGAGGGTGTCTGCAGGGAGAACAATTGAATTATACTTACCAATGGTGGGGTAAAGTACAGGCTATAAATATTTAGTCCAATACACCACATCTGATAGGATGGGGACCATGTCCAGCATTGCGGTTGGATGCCATGACACCTGCTCAGCAAGCAAGGACGTGAGAGATTGGCTTACATACTGTACTGGACACTAGCCAGTGTGTCATGTCTTATTTCTGCTCAGCTGGAGGACCGTAATGCCAGTAGTGGCAGCTTCATAAGTGTGCCTTTGACACTTCACTGACTCCGACTGCAGTGCGATGCTGACTGCGAGATCGAACCTGTTTGCAGTCAAAATCCCACGTGACTACAACAAGGACAAGGTCAATAAGTTTGTCAAAGTCCCACAAGCTGTTTGAAGTGACATTTACTGTACAATTGTATTACTTCTACAGGTCCAAAATAAACTTTGACTTTTTTTTCTCAATGGTTTGAATTTGTCAGTCCCAGATAAGTTTTTTTAATATTCCAAATCTTTGGAGGAGTTTGTTTATTGCTACTCCAGCTACACATAAAGAGGAAATTTATTAGCTTTCTGTAATATTATTGTGCTGCATGTCTGTTAGATTCACAATGTGTTGCTGAGCCACCATTATGATTCCATCACTGAAGGAGGATTTTCTTTCAGGCTGTAGTTTTTCCTAAGAAATGCAGTAAAGCTCTGGTCATGTGTGTGTGTGTGTGTGTGTGTGTGTGTAGGTTCATATTACATTACAAGGATAGTAAATACTGAGATCACCTACAGCCAGCCAGCGGTCCCCACGAGGAAAATGGGTTAATAAACAAACTAAATTTTATTTTTTTGAAAATGTGAAAATGCAGAAAGTTTTCTGTGATTGGTAGGTTTAGGGGTAGGGTTAGTGTAAGAGGACAGAATATACAGTTTGTACAGTATAAAAACCATTATGCCTATGGAAAGTACCCACAAAGACAGCGAACCAGTGTGTGTGTCTGTGTGTCCAAATGATGAGATGCTTTTTTAAATTAAATTACAAGAGTAGTAATGTACAAAGCTTCTAACTTAAAATTTTCTGAATTCAAATGACATTTTGAGGGGCTTAAATTCATATTGTCAGAGTTGTATAACCATCATGGAATCATAATGAAGAAAATTAAATATTAAATCTTATTCAATTCTTGCAGTCAGTAAGGCACAATCAACAGTGTGGCTAATAGGTTTCCAGCAAGGTTAGTTCAGACTGTCACATATCTAAAGATAATCCCCAAAAAACTTTAATATTCATGAATAATAAAAGTTAAAAAACATGATACTAGCAGTACAAAATACAAAATAAAACAAAACAAAAAATCTTTACCTAACTGAAGAAACTTGATTCTATTAACTAGATCTCTATTTTAATTTGTCATTTAACACTTCTCAATCGATACAATTTCATGTCTATGCCACGTCATGCTTTACCAAGTCAAGTTTACGTTTAATTTACGTTTACTTTCGAGTTATCGTTTTGTTTTGTACACCGTTTGAACCATGGAATAAACTGCACTTGGTTTCAGAAAACTTCAGAAAACTGAAACCGAGTCAACTTCGGTGGAACTTTTACACTGTAAATGTCTATTGCACTGTTTGATGTCTCATGCTAAAGTAACAGTAAAGTTTCTCTTGACCAGTTTAAAGAGTTTTTAAAAAAAAGGAATATAAGGTCAAACTTGTCAAAACTGCCCTTATGCTGCTAAATGACTCAGCCAAGAACATTCTACTCCCTCCTGAATTATCATCTGGATAGCAAGATCTCTCCAACTGTGCCCAACATCATTAGGGATTCTCTAGGTTTCTCTGCAGGCAGCATATCCATCATTAAGATTAATGTCTTACCACATTTCAAATTCCTACTTTCATGCCAAGCCTCTGTCCAGCTTCTGGTTATTTTGACAGGAAACATCCAACGGCATCTAAATTCAACTGAATGTCCTGGAATACACTTTAGTATGTTTTAGGGACCAAACATGTATGGCAATTTCCAATATCAAACCGTATTTATAAACAGTTCCATTTATAATTTCCAGGATTCATTATCACCACAGCAAAAGGTGTTAGATTATGTAAGCTGCAACAGATGGTATATTAATATCTTATGATTCAATTTAACACTTATGTTGTCTTTGGGTCATTTTTGACCTGTATTCATTAGAGAACATGCCATAAATACAACATAATATATATAATTCGTTAAGACATGCAACTAATTTAAAATCCTTGTGTGAGTCCATTATGATAATTAATGTGGTTCAGATAACAAATTTTGAGTTTCTGTTGATTAAACCAATCTCCTTCATTGTATTATAGGGGTGGTTGATTATGATTTCACTTTTCTAACTTTAGTTAGTGTGTAATGTTGCTTTTTGAGCATAAACAAAATCTGCAAAGTTACAACGCTCAAAGTTCAAAGCAAAGGGAGATATTTGCTTTTTAAGGACTACAACAAATGGCCGGTAGGGACTACACGACATTTCTCCTGAATTAGTGACATCACCAACCCTAGAATTTACATAAACCCCGCCCCCGGGACACGATTTATAGATTATCAAGACAGAATATGCTAATCAATGACTAGAAGATAACGACACATAAGCTACATAAATTCATTAAATAACCATTCAGAAATGTCCTGTTGCATTCTTGTTGTCACTTCTTGAGTCTCTCCATCATTGTCTGAATCCGATTTGAACATAAAATGCTAAAAGTTTTTGAAAGTTTCAGTGCATGTCTGTGTGAGTGCAAGCTGTTGTAGCTCCGCCCTCTGTGCTGGGAGCAGCAGTCCATTTGCATTTAAAGGAACAGACCCAAAACAATGCATTTTTGCTCACCCTCAAAAAGTGACAACTTTAACATGCTGTATAAAACTATCTGTAGGATGTTTTGAGCTAAAACTTCACATACACACTCTGGGGACATCAGAGACTTATTTTACATCTTGTGAAAAGGGCATTACACCACCCCTTTAACTCAAATTTTTAATTTCAATGAACGCAACCATGTAACTTACTAAAAAAAGTTAAACCAACAATATTTTTTTTTACACTGAACCCACACTTCTTGCTTCAATGGGTAATACATGAACATCAAAACAGAAAACTGTACTGTACAAACATTTCCTTTGTGTCTGATCAAAAAGCTAAAGTTGCATATCTCCTGTTCCAATCTAACACTCACTTACATCTCCGTCACCTTCCTTTCTCTTCATGTGCCTCCTGTGGGCAGTGCTGTTATTGGGAACACCTGTACTGAAATAAATTAATTTCCAAAGGCCAGTGGTAAGGGAACACCGCCACCCACAATAAATTCAGCTCACAGAAAACTCCAACCAGGGGAATGTAGTTCCTCTGACACACTTCACCATGAGAAGGTATTAGTGTTTGTTCCAAGAGGAAGAGAAAAAAAAGGTTTCTGTAGAGACACATGGGGAGGGGAAAAATATAAGTGAATTGAAGTAGTGCTATTAGCACACCAGCCCTGTGATCATAGTGACTTTATAACCCGGCTAAACCAAAGAGATTGGTCCTATAATTGAGGATAATAACTTATTATTTTAAAGCTTTCATGTACTTTGGATTGGCTTTGAGAGCTTTAGATATAGTCTTATGATCTGATAAGGCTGTTCAAGGGCTTCTGGGTTGCCTAAGGATCATTTTGAGAGTGAATGCAATGAACCAGCACTATAGAGCTTTTTCATGACGAAAGAGCCATGTGTATAAAATGAGAACACCATGTTGTTTCGAAACTCTGATTTTGTTGCATGTGAATTCAATAAACAACTAAAGTATTGCTAATAATTAAGTTTTGTGAATCAGAAATGCGTCTGAGAATACTGTTCATAAAGCAGAATAATGAGTCTACAATCTTGAAACAACAACAACAACAACAATTTCTCATCATTGTTCGCACAAGAATGATAATGATCTGGTCATGTCAGAATGATGTGATTACAAATTTGCAAGTAAAAAATAAGTGTTGTTGACTCTGGAAACTCTGACTATTATAAAAGTTCTAACTTCTCTCACTTGAACGCTTTGACATCAATTTTAAAATCCAAAACCACTGCTTAGTTATTCATATGTGATTGTTTTATATGCCACTTATTGCCATTCACGAATGAATGTAGTGATATTTAATTGCCATCATCAGCCTCTAAACCTCTAAACACATGGATCCAATTCGAATCAACCCAATGAGAAAATGTAACTATTTTATTGGTCTGCTATTTCATATGAATTTGATATTATTTTAATCATTTTTTTTTTTTTTACTAAAGAAAGCATTAAGGTCCACCCCTAAAACTAAGTACGTGGTGCGTAAGCAGATCATACAAAAAAGTATGAATAGGATCGTACGAATTGACTACCAATTCACAAAACGTAAAATAGTTCCTAATTGCCATGAGAGTATGTTGTTCAGATCCACAATTCAGATCCAAAAGAATGTGAACATATAATATTGTTGGCCAATTATAGTTGCAAATTCCATCATTAACAACAGTTCCAACAAACAATCGCAAATAGTGCATACAATGAAACCAGTACTATAGAGTCCTCTGCATAAAATCACTCTGAGCTTTTTCACGATGAAATAATCGTATTTACAAAATGAGTTTGTTGCATGTGAATTAAATAAACATGATGGAAAGTAGTTGATACATTATTGCTTATAATTCAATTTTGTGAACAATAAATGCAAGACTGCAAGAATATACTGCTCTCAAAGCAGATTAATGAGTCTACAATACAACTGTAATTTTCCATCATTTTGCGCATGAGAAGGAGCATTCGCAAATAGCATCGCAAAGTTGAAAGGGGTTGTATAACTACAGGTACAGATCTTGACCTGTAGTTAGAAGCATAGTTTGACTCAAACATGTAAATTAACAACAGACAATAAATATAGCGAATCATTTCTCAGATGTTTTAAATAATCTGCCATTAATTCGATCTCAAACTGATTAATTACCATAAATGTATTCTGCACAAACGACATTAACTATTTTTTTAAGGAAACAGTCGTGACTAACTAGTTAATTTCACCAACAATACATACTATGGTAGTTAAGCAGGGAATGCCTTTGTTGTTTGGGAAACGCACCTCTGTCTAGAATCTTAGATTTGTCATCTTGTATCTCCAATAAGACTTGAGCATAACATAAAATACATAAATACAGCATCAATTATGCACCAAATGCACAGCCTTAGTCATATTGTTGCATTAGCACTAAATTGCCCAACACAATCAGTTTCAAAAAAGACTTTAAAATGTAATTACCATAGTACCTTTCATACAAAAATCGCAGTTTGAACTGCTTCAGAGATCAGCATACAAAACCATTTACAAGAAACATTTAATTTAACGAAGAATCAAAAATGATTGTTCCAGGAAAAATGAATGTTGGACTTAAAAAAGAAAAAGAAAAAGAAAAAAGCAATTAGCACAGCTTGTTTCCCAGAATTCAGAGTTAGGAGAAAAACACTGTTTCGTTGGACCTTTACTTCCCAGAGTGGAACAGCGGAGTATTATGTAAATACTGCAGCTTAAAGTGCCTTTTCCAGCTTCCTGTCACCACAGGAAGCACATTTTCACCAGGTAGGGGGTCTTCAACATCATATAAAGAACAACTGCTGCTATAGTGCAGGGCCCAACACATCCAAAGTGCTTCAACCCTCTGAGAAGCAGCTCTCATTCCAGCCAAAAACTCCAATTTAAAGCTCTCACCCCCATTACAAACGAGTCTCATGGAGCGCAAGAGAGACCGAACAGCAGTCGGCCAAATCTCTCCTCTCTCTCTTTAAGACAAGAGTGGTAGGTTCACTCACTCTGTGAAATACAACAACCGTTAAGTAGCTGTGAAGACCCATAGCGTCCGTTGGAATCCCTCACATGAAAACGAGGCCTTTTAGGGGGACCGCTCCCATGGTGCTTTGTATCTGTAGCCGCGGTGGCTCAGAGCCGTCCAATGGGAGTTCTTACGCCCTGATTGTATTGTAGAGCTTACAGGAGAGAGAGAAAGCCGCAAAGACCTTGGCAGAAAGGCCGTAATGGGCCAAAGATGTGTCGGTGGACAATGGTGATCTCTTAGTATGGCAGTGAGAAGATAAGCAGCGTTTCTTTTTGCTTGGCATGGCATTAAAAGCACCCTCGCAGTTTCTGGAGCGATCGTGCCTGGTGAAGGAAAGAAACGGCAGTCCTGCGGGTTCATGTTATTGCTGAACGAGTGTCTGATGCAGCAAGAGTGCCATATGCTGGTCGCTTGGTGTACAACACTTCACTAGCCAGTCGATTGCAATGGATGATGTACAAATGGACACATCTTTTTTCCATATGCATCTGCCTCAAAATGTTTAAATTAAACATATTATGGAAATGTAAAATAAAAAAATCAAAGCAAAGTATGATGATAATACAGAAAGAATGGGGGATAATGTTCTTTTTTTACTGTGAATCAGATTAGTGCAAAGGAAATTTAAGAGTGTGCAAAATGTAAAAAGAAAAACATTTTAAAAGGTATGGGCTTAAGGTTTAGGGATGGACCTTTATGCATACTTTTTCCCTAAAAGTCATAGAATTTTATACAAATCACATTGTACAAATTCATATGAAATCGCCACCTTTTAATACGTTTAAATTTTTTTATGTTACGATTTGATAACCTAATGGTTTGCTAATATGTGGCAAGCTAGGTCTCAGGTAATACTGTAGTAAGCCAGGAACTGGTAAATTGATCAAATTCCACTTATGCTACATTGCTATATTTTAAATTCCCCTGTAGTCAATCATTTTATACTTTAAAAACTCATCTTGGATCACCAAAATTACATATTTAAACATTTTTTTTTTCTTGAAAAAAAAAATCATACCTTAAAATAGCTTGAATGTAAATCTACACCCTTGCCTTGTTTAGTAGCCTATACATGGTTCTATGGATATGCAACTCACTCCCGCCTCCACTCACTCACACCAGCAGTGATGCCAGATTGGTTCCCACCCAGTTGGGCGGTTTTGAATTTGATCGTGCGGGTAAAAAATGTGAAAAATTTGACCTGGTTTGGCGGTTTTCAAACATCTACAGGTACATTTAGTACATAAAGTCTAATTGGTTAATAAACAAAACTAAAGTGTGCATGTAGTCCATAAAATCAGTCCAACAAACAACACACACGCCCATTCAGAGTCAGCTGGCGTTGGTGTTGACGTCGCCGACGAGCACGCACTTTTAGCCAATCAGCGATCAGCAGGCAGACGCAATTTAGCTTGATAACTTGTAGCTGTATATTCAAGTGATCGCTAATGCCAAAGTGGCATAAATATACAGTAACTTGTATCTACAGACAGTAAAGAGTGATATGGTGAGCAATTCTCAAAACGTGTAATACACCTGTGGTGGGAGATGACTCGAAGGCTCTTAATAAATATAAACTCTGAGAGCACAAGTTGAATGACTTGAATAGTCATGTGCACACTGGCCTAACCAGACATCTGCAACTTTTACACCATCCAGACTGCACTCTTCTCGTCCCTGACAGCTGCTGAAAAAGGATTGAATCAGCGATTAATCATTTTTGACTGCTCAATGCGTTATGTTCAGTCTACAGTGTGTACATGCGGGGGTTAAAGTCATCGGTTAATTGCTGTTTTGACAGTGACCACTTGGACATTTTAGTCATATTTGCTAATTCTCTTTAATTTATTGCCCTGTTTTGATTTATTATTTTATTTTATCATTGCTATTTTGTTTTAAAGAGATAAAAATGGTGCTTACCAACCTTGATTGACATGGCAATAAAATTATATCACATTATTTTGGCAGTTAATGTTTTGGGCGGGTTTTTCTTGGAGTGGGTGGGTTTTGGTAAGCTTTTGGGCTGGAAATCACCGTCCCAATCTGTCAAGACTGCACATCAGCTCAGAGATCCAGTAGTTGACCTGATTGGTTATAAGGTAGTTTGTGACGTCAGAAACACCAGCGATTTCGAACCGCGTTTTTGAGACTGTCTTTGGTTCACTGCAGTTTTAAAGAGAAAATACTCAGCAGTGGTGTTGACTTATGAATTTACACATGGTTTGTCTTAAAGCATATTAAAAATAACACATATACCAGCCTGATCTCACGGCAATTCATACGAATTCTACGAGGTGGCTAATTTGTACGAATTCATACGACCTCACTCGTACAGATTAGCACGATTTTTGCTAAATCGCACATATTTTACGAATTGCCCAATTCGTATGAATTCATACGAATTACCTACCCCTGACCCCGCCCCTAAACCTACCCATCATGTGGGTTTAGACAAATTGTACAAATTCGTACGAATGAGGTCGTACGAATTCGTACGAATTAGCCACCTTTTTATCACTCGTACGAATTTGTACAAATTGGTCGTGCGATAGCGTTGCATATACTTGTAAACAACATTAAAAACTTGATTTTCAACACTTTAAATAAAAGACAAAGAGGCACGTACTAAAACTATATGCAAACGACTGTCTTTTTCACTTGCTAAGTGGAAAACTACAAATATCCATGGCTTCCTTTATTTACAAGGAAGAAGCTAAAGAGTCGTTTAACACATCCTAAATCTTTTTGACTTCGAGGGTCAATGAATCCGTGAATGAATTTGTGGAGTTTTGTTACCTGAGAGTTGATAAATAGCCCTGACCTCTTTGAAACGCAGCAGAACTAATGTACCATCACAGTGTGCTAGTGTTAAAGGCTACATGGAGCACATGCCCTCTTCATTATTCAAAGGTAAAGAGACCCCCGGGCATCCAAGACAGTCAAGCGAGTCCACTGGCATGATGGGAAAGAGAAAGCAGGACTCATCCGTTGGGAATGCTGTGCTTGGTTCCAACTCGAAGAAGGAACTTAACCCATGCCTCTTCACCTCTCTGGCTCCTGACAGACAGTTGTTATTAAAATTTCATGACATAAGGAACAATTGTTTTTCGTTATGTCCAGGCTTGATTCATATATGTAGCATCCAGCATATGCTGACCTTGTGTTGCCTTTGACAGGTCCACAATCTCATTCAACTATAGACAGAAGCAATCGGAGAACATCCGCACCCAATCCCCAAATATAGTGACACAGAAAATATGCTTCAGAGACAACTATATTAGCCATATTTTACAGATTAGCCTCTGAAGAATGTAAACACTGTGTGTTCAAAACATTGCTGTGCTTGTTTGAGTGGTTTGAGTGAGTTTTGGGGTGCGATAACTTGTTTTTCTGAACGTTGGCTATCACCAGAGGAGAGAATTGGTGAAGATATTTTGATTAAAGATTACAAAGTCACATGAATAAAAAAAAATGATGCACAGATAAATTATTTATGATAAATACTGCAATATTCCATAAAATATAAGAATTGTCCATTTTGATTTCATGGTTACTTAAAAAAAAGTCTTAATACCATATACAATTTTGTGTATCAAATAGATTTATTTTTTATGTTTTGATTATTTTACTTACCTTACTGGCTAAGAATTCAAATTCGCTCATTCTTTTTCATTCACTCATTCAAGTGAGCAGTATTAGTGGACTAACGTAGGGAATACTGAATGAGGGTTTAGGGGCGATTTCAAATTTAGCCCCTGTGTGTTCATACACTAGTTGCAAAGTCTTATGCTACTGGTTTCCGTGTCATGGTCCTCATATTGTGCCTGTCTCCCTGGAGTTGACTGTGTCTCGGACTTTTGTTATGATCTGGATGGTTTGCACTGTGGTTTTGACTGTATGATCGTATTTTATTCATTACGATTACGGATTCAATACTCAATAAACTCAACACTCAATAAAGCTGCATTTGGATATCCTTACTGCGTCTACACATAGCTTTCTTTGCCGTTATTCATTTTCCCTCACTTTTTCTAGATTCTTGATTTACTGAAGGCTTTAAAACTCTTTAAAAGTCTAAATGAGTGGAGTTATGAAGTTATGTTATTGTCCAAATTCCAATATGTTGAGGTCCAAGGCAGCGTCCAAACAGTTTTGACCAAAAATGTGCCATCATAATCAGCAATTCAATAAGTTGCCTACTTTTTATAGGACAACTTTCTACCAGTAATGACTTGTCTTAATAGTGCTGTCGGCAACTCACTTGGTTTTTGGAAAAGATCACATGTCTATACACAGTCAACCTGCATTCAGCAAAAGGTCTAGAGGCCACTGGGTAGCATCTGGCAGAGAGACAAAAGCAATTCTAGCAGCCCTCTGACCTGTCACCGGAGTCTTCCCTTCCGTCATGCTGTGACATAAGCCAGCCTCCAGAAAGATTTCATCTATAAACTCCCTCAGTTTGGTCTGACATGTCTCGCCATCCCACAAACAAATAATAAAACCTTCTCTGTTTGGGTGACAGCAAGAATTAAAGACACTGACAGGCCCCAAAGAGCAGAGCAGGGTGTCCCATTTCTGACAGCATGTGACAATGCGAGTCTCAACATCAGAGGCTCGTGTTTATCATGACGGGTATACATCTGTACAGACATTTTTAGCAACTTGATCATTTCTCAACATCCGTTAGTTATGAACAAAGCAGGGAAATAACTAGAAGGATGCTGTCAAAGATGTTTCAGCACTGTGTGGTCCCGACAGGATTTCCTTAGATAGAATTTGCAGCAGCTTTTCTCAAAAATACCTGTCTTTTTTGTGTTGTTTTGCAGTGAATTTCACCAATATCAATGTATTATGTAATTAATGTCAGTAACAGTAGGGACTCTATCTTACACCCGGCGCAATGCAGTGCCAGGCGCAACGCAAGTATTTTTTGCTAGTTTCAGCCCGGCGCAGTTATCATTTTCACGTCCTGCAAATGCATGTGTGCACCCATGGGCGTGCTGGTCTGAAAATGTGGTGTGTGTTCAGGTGCATTGTTGGCATGTTAGTATTTTGAGGCAACTGAAACCTGGTCTAAAGTCAATAGCGCATTTTTTGTTGTTGTTGTTATTTAAAGAGCGCGTTAGTAATGTGTACCTATCGGCGGGTGCACAACGCGCATACACTTTCTCCTGTAGATGGTCAACTTGCGCGCTTTAACCTCGCACATGAGCAGATCCGCTTCCTTGCTATAAAGCGTTCAGTTTTTCTGCTTGCAAATTCCACCATGTAAACAGTGAATCCGCCATGGCGCGAGCGCAACTGGCTTTTAAAGGGAATGGGAGATGAGACTCTGATTGGTTGATTGCACGTTACGCCCAAAACACACCCATTACTCATTGAGAGAAAAGGGACAACCCTTTTAGACCATGCGCCGGGAGCGCCAACGATTTTTCCTGTCGTTAAACAAGCAAAAGTGGATTCGGATGCGTCCTAAGTAACCATGCGACCATGCGCTTAGATAGCTAAAATAGGGCCCTAGGAGTACAATTAACAGTAAAGCATTGTAATGCATAAATAAATAGCTGAATATTAAGTAAAAACACAAGCTCTTGTGTTCAACTCTGTCATTTCAACCCAATCTCACGAGAAAACATAGCTATTTACAAAGTGCCGATTTTGTATGAATGTGTACTATGTGAATCGTAGGAAAACATGCGATTTTTTGAAAAACGTGAGCATGAAGGTCTACCCAAACATGAACATCACGGGGGTGTAAGCAGATCATACAGAAAAGTACAAATGAGATTGTACAAATTAGCCACCAATCCGCCAAAAGGCACAATATTTTGTTTTCACCAAATCCTATCGTATGCTTTCTGAACAAAAAGAAAGGCATATGACATGATTAGAACAACACCGGGATGAACTATCCCTTTAGATGGGATGGGTCATGATGTGCCATTTTATAAAGTTATGTGGTTACGTTCATCTCAAGGAGTTTATATACATTATATATATATATATATATATATATATATATATATATATATATATATATATATATATATATATATATATATTGTATATTTATATATAAAGCAAAAGTGTCGACTCAGTGGCTTAAATGCTAAAAATAATGTGAACCTCAATATTAAAATGGTATAGTTTGGTCTATTTCATGATTTGCACTTTCCATTTATTTATATTCCATTGTTTGTCTATTATTGTGCAAAAAAGACCAAATAACCATCTAAACAATGTGCAACCAACAGACATGACAACAAACTATGAAAATATAAAAGTACAATCCATCTAACAGACACTAAAAGGCCAGTAAAAAGGTGTTCAGATGTCTGATAGAAGTTTAGCAGCACTTTCTGCACAACTCTGCTAACAGCTGTGCCTTGTGTTTCTGTTTTGGCTTAAACATCTGTCGATAAGAGACCAGTGGTCCCTTGCCTTTGATGCGTATGGCACATAAGATCATTAAAAACAGGCAGCCGTCACCCCATGTGCAGCAGTGCAGCACGCATGACGGGTAAACAGTATGCTAGCTCATTAGCAATTGACAATGCAGACAGCATCGGCTTAGAGCCGCCATCAATAATGTGAAAGCAATGGATTTATTCCCAGATCGAAATCAACAGTGGAATTAATTCTGGAAACGGGGAGGATGAGCTAATGTCAGAATCCGATTCATTTATTTATAAGTAACATTCAGCACAAGGCGTGAGGTGACAGTGAGATAATGAGTGGAGAGATTTACTCAGTCTGTCTCAACATTCACCCTTCATGACTTGAGTGAGAGGAAGACAGAAAAATAGAGAGTTAGAGAGGTTATTATCATGAAAAAAAAAACATCAAACATATTAAATGTAACAGATAGTAAAGGTAAAATTTGGTAAAATTAGTGCATTCCCCAAAAACATCATTAGCAAACAATAGTTGCAAGTTCTGTTGTTCCAACAAACTTTCGCAAAACAGCATCGCAAGGTTGTGTGACAGCTGTCAACCTGTGGTTAGAATGACCTAATAGACCTGGCTCTTAAGCAAAATAATCAAGGTATGTTGCAGTACAATATCATATACAGGGCTTGAGATTAACTTTTTTGCTCACCAGCCACTGTGGCTATTGATTTTCCAAAGATACTAGCCATTCACCGTTTTCACTGGCCACAATTTTGACATTGAAATCATGGGGAAAAACTGCCATATAGATATTTTTAATATTATCTCATAATTTGGCAGCAGGTATGTCTGCTGTCACTTTAAGAAATAACGTATTGATCCATTATACTGTTACACATAAGCGTTTTCCATCTCAACTGTTTATGTTCAATTTATGTTCACTGTTTATGTTCACTGTATTTTCTTCCTGTTTTCGGTCGAAGTCCATAGTAATCGATTGTCGAGTTCACACGCATAGGTTTAGTTACCCATGATCACGCGCGTGAACTCGACAATCGATTACTATGGACTTCGACCGAAAACAGGAAGAAAATACAGGTATGTGCGCTGGCTGAAATAACATAATTTTTATTCATATCTTTCACATCTACTGCAGTCAGATTCACCCGTGTTCACTCTGAAGGAATCACTCACATTAGCTGTGCACTTGTAATGACACATCAAGGATGTTAAGAGGCTAAAAGCAGGTTTAAAACTTGCCCCATTGAAGTCAACAGGGTGCAAATTTTAGAAAGAGGATAACATGGTGTAGGCAACACCGATTTTTGTCGTTGTTCTCTGTATTGACAGCACTCCAAATTTACAAAAAAATGAGCTCAATGTTAAAATTGACCGGAGTTGACCGGAGTTCAATTTTGTGTGTTTTTAACAGTTTAAGCGCAATAAGGAGCGAAAAACAACAAAATTTTGTACTGAGAGGTGGCTTTATCTTCTCACACTTTAGGTGTGAGCACAAAATCGGCGGGAATGAGTCAAATTATGCACAATATGCACAATCCCATGCCGAAATTCAAGCCCTGTAATGCCAACAACATCATCAAATGCAAATGAAAGGAGTGAGTGAGAGGAGGCGGGTTTGTGGGTCAACTCGCTGTCGCTCTTGAAACGTTCGGTTTTTACGGGTGTGCCTCATTGAAGACTTGGAAGTAAACGCCCACTATGATTAGATAACAGTTTTGCATATTATAATGAGTTTCATCTAATGCGCGAATCGGTGGGCGGGGCTAAACAGGCAGTGTTGAGGTAGGCGTTGATCTTCTACGGAGGTGTTTTTTACCCTTTGACGTCATAGATCCCCACTTTGAAAAACCTGTCGTTCGCTGTGCCTGGTGTCAATAAAAGCTTTTATTGGACTAACAAGGAAGTTTTCAGTTCTGAAACTTACAGGATATTCTTATAGTACGATGACCTCTTATATGTCAAAAGCTCAAGGAAAATTTGATTTCTCAGTTCATCACCCCTTTAACAGAATAGGGAACAGGTGTGAATTAATCAGAAACCATGACAACTAATGATGAACTCGAACACAGGCAAAACATTGACAAAGAAAACAATGGCTGCATGTAAAATCGCTAGGTACTTATTCTGAATATGTAACATAGGTGAGTCGGCTTTACAGTATACAGCCCTCCTCTCTTACTGATTGGATAGGCAATTTGAATGTGTTCCTTGTGAACTTGGCTATAAGTTGGCTATATTTATGTTACCATGTGGGGTCATGCTATTACTAGCATGATTTTTATATTTCCAGCTCCCACACATCATTTGCCTCTTATCAAATGTTATAAAGTGTTGTGCATCAGCTCATATGGATATTCTGTCCAGCACAGGGACAGAAGTCAGTTTTGAGAGAGTGATTGCTTACGGTCATGTCCCTGTGCTTGCTGATGCCATTTTTAACATTTGCCCATAAAATATGGGTGACTCATAAGTTGTCAAATGACTATGGCATGGCCTCCTAATGCAATAGCTGGGTCACCTCTGCCACATAGATGATGATTGCCACATCATTCAACAGCCCTGCATCAATCTGTGCACCCGTTATTGGCCTCCAGAGATGACCCAAACTCTCCGTCACGTCCTTTCCTCTTCCCTCATAATGCTCGACCTCTGCTCTCTACTCTATGATCATCTAGTCTACTCTCCCATGGATCATGATGGATGTGGAGCGTCACAGAATCGCCACATCTCTCACCGTTTACAAACTGCCCCTGTCAAAAGTGACAGATGCCGCACTTGTCAAAAATACTCTGCCTCCATCATCAGCTTTTGGAAGTTTCTAGTCATTATACACTGAAAATGCACCGTGTCGCCCGTCATTGACACCAAACGTCACTCATTCAAGGTAAATGGAGAATGTCATTTGAGAGCTTTATAGAAATTGACTCGACAAGTTAAAGTAGATCATTAGAAAAAATACATAACCCAATAAATCCTACTGTACACGCAAATGTCTGACATTGCAATTAGCCATGGATAGACCTTCACAGAATTCACTTCAGAAACTAATACACTGAAAACTAAAAAACTGGCCCTCTTTTTAGGTATCTTCACTGGCCTTTTCTACAAGCTTATATATATAAAGTTCCGAAAAAAAAAAAAAAATATATATATATATATATATAAAGGTTATCTTTATGTATATATTTATACATATACATGTCTATTAAATTTCATTTAATAGACATGGTAATTTCACACTCATTCTCTTAAGATTCTCAAAAAGTTTAGTATGGTTTTCATATTTTCAGAGACAGGCTCTTAAAGTTGAATTTAATCATTTATCTTTTCCCCTGTGTCTGAAATAAGCAATAAACAGCACATCACTTCACATTCTCTTGTGAAGATTGAAGTAAATACAGATTGACAGCCAAAATGTCTTGAAATGGATGGAAATTCCTCCATGAAGGCACAGCAGGGACATCGAGAACCCTTTCTGCACATTAATAGGACTCTGCTGTAGGCACTTGATGATAATAATTGGGGACTTGAACCTCTGCTGGAAATAACGCTTTTGGTTATGTGTATTACACGCTCCACAGAGCCTTTTAAAACCACCACAATAAAAGCATTTATTGCCTCATCCAGCCGTATTACGTGATTTACAGGTAGCCTATATCTCTACATGTCCATGGTGTCTTCAATCCTTTCACCTCAGTGCCGTCTAGTGGCAGATAGCAGGTAGTGCCAGCTGGTCAGGAGTTCTGAATAAGTTCACCTCAAAGTATAATTGAATAAAAGCACAGTCCTCTCTTCCCTTTTGTTTTTGTAATTTTATAATTTGGTTGGGCCAGATTGTTCTGTGCTGGTTTGGATGTGGTTTCAGATTTGGTCATCAGAATTTCAAACCTCTTTTTTTGGGATACCGATTAATAAGTTGGTTGGTGTCGCTCTGTTTTCTTATAAGATGCTTTTACAAATGTGGGTATGCAGAGTTTCGATTTCTTCTTTTTCCCATTTAGAAAAATCTTGCGTTTTAGGGTTCCCCATATCTCACTGCCATACAGAGCAATGGGTTGTTTTAGGAGCTGGGATATTCTTTATGCTTAAGATTTTTAGCCAGGTTTTAATTGGAATTTCAAATTAAATTGTATTTTTAATCATGTAGATTAGAAGATTCTCACTGCTTTAATTTCAGTTCATTCAAAGCCAGATTCAAGTTTCCTGTTGAACTTTTAATCCCAGATTGGTGTGTTCGTAGGTGTGTTGGAGGACTTTTTATTTTCCCTACTGTACACCTGAATCTATTTTGAAAAAATCATTATATTTGTTTATGCTAGGTCAATTTTAAGAGCCCATGTTTGACTGAATGTCTCTATGATGTCGAGGAGCTGTTGTAGTCCCTCTTTTGTTTTTGACAGAATGATTCAATCATCGGTGTTAAATAATGCTAATGCTAATGATTTGGCTAATTCGCTTAAAGTCCCCGTGAACCGGAAGTTGCAAACTACTTTTCTCCAGTGTTGTGACATATTTCCCAGTGAAACGGAATATTGAACAGAGGGCAGGGTTTTACTCTAGCGCTCCTCCTCTCCATCTCTCGCTCATTACAGACTAACGATTTGAGGGGAGTGGTTAAGCGTTTCCCAACCCAAGCCGTCAAACCTACATCATCAGAGAAGGAACGCCATTCCAGACCGGAAGTAACTTTTCAGACTTTGATTAAAGATTACGACGGCAAACAATGTTTTTTCTGTGTATTAACTTGCACGGATTAATTTTTCACCAAAAGACTAGTAATATGCGCTAACAAAGTAAATAGGGTCAATTTTGATTTCAGTTGGACTTTAATATAAGTGTTAAATAGAGTGGGGCTCAATGGGCAACCTTTTCTGACTCCTCGTTGTTGGGTGAAAAATTATTTTTTTCACCAAATTTTTACAGCGCATGTATTGTTATTATACATGGTGCTGATTAAATTAAATGTTTCCCCTCCAATCTCATTTTCCAGTAGTTTTAGGAAGAGTCCTTCTTGCCATATCGAATCAAAAGCCTTCTCAAAGTTAACAAGGCAAGCAAAGACTTTGGATTTGTTTCGGTGCATTCATGTTTATCAATGATCGTGTGAATATATAGTATATTGGTTCCAGATTTATGCCTACTTTATTAACCCTCTGGGGTCTAAGGTGTTTTTGGGGTCCTTGAGATGTTCTTTGGGTGGGTTTTTGATCATTAAAAATTTGTCCAATAATAATTTGATAGTTTGACGGTTTATTGCACTTTGATAATTTTCTTTGCTGTTTTTTGTTTGCTTATAAGATTGTTGCAGCCTTTGTAATTGAGAGGGCTGTCTGCAAGGGTGTAGATTTGGTTTGAACATTGGGGGGGTTGAAGTTTGGGTCTGCATATTTTTCATGTGATCGTGGTATAAATATTGGGGGGGTTGTAATGCATAGATTTAAATATTGAGGGGGTTATCTCCCCCCCAACCCCCCCACAAACTACGCCCCTGGCTGTCTGCATGTTTCATTGGTTTGAGTTAGTTTTAGATTATTGTAATTTTACAGTGATCTGACAGTGGTGTTTGAGGACTGACTGTGAATGATCTGGATCAATGTCTGAAATGAAATAATCTACAGTACTGTTACCCGTACAAAAGAGTCTCCCCGAATGTGGCCGTTCACTATAAACAGGCTCAGTGATTAACAGAGGTCTAGTAGGCTTTTCCCACTTTTGTTTGTGAATTTGTCATAATTACTGTATTGCTCATTGTTAGTTCATGATAGTTAATGCATTAACTAATTTTAATAAATGAGAACTTAATTTAAAGTGTTACTGTTTAATTGACAGATCAAGAAGAATATTAAATATGATGATATATTTAAGAATATATTTTAAAGAGGCCATGAACTGCATTATTTTATTATTTTATGTTTCTGGGGTACACTTATAATGTTGATATTTGTATGTATGATCATACTTATATATACATATATATATATATATATATATATATATATATATATATATATATATATATATATATATATATATATATATATATATAAGTATGATATTTTTGTTTACATAAATGGTCATAACTTTCCTAGCCTGATTTGATTCCTCTGATTTGAACGCTCTGTTTGCTGTGAGACTTCAGTGTAAACACCCACTGCTGTGATTGGCTAACATCTTTGCATATGAAATGGCTAGTATTACATATGGACATCTTGAAAACTTTCAGCACACTTTTATTATTACAGCTCTCAAGGTTACCTAATCGTGAAAAGTGTTGATTATAGCATTATATTTAGATCGTGGCATGAAAGGTTGCAGTGGTGAGTGCATGAATGTAGTGATCTCGTCTTTGCAACTTGATTTCTGCACACTAATGAATGCTTTCGTCATCAATAACAGTGCAAACACAAGAGATTCGTTGATTATTACGGGAGTTTTGGCGAGAGTCCAGAACTCAGTCTCCAGCAATAATATATATTTTTACTCTACTCGCTAAGTGTTGTGCCTTTCCTGCCAGATCCAATATAGAAGCCACAACATGTTTTTTTAATTTTAGTTTCTCAACAAATCCAGCGTCAGAAGGAAGGTTATGCAGCAACTGTGTTTTTCCACAACCTGGCACTTCACAACATTTTGCACTCTTCAAATGTTTATCGATTAGCATCATGTTTGTTATTTACCTAATACTTGTAATACGCTAATCAATGGCCGGGGCTACAGTGGTAATAATGTAGAAGTAGGCGTTGATCTTCTGCAGAGGTGGTCTTTCACCTATCTATTACGTCATAAATAGGCACATTCCACAATGAGTCGTTCTCTGGGCTTCAATAAAAGTTACAATAAAAAGTTGTTTTTGGACTAACACGGACATTTTCAGTTCTGAAACACAGGATATCCTTATAGTATGATATATGTCTCTTATGTATGTCAAAAGCTCAAGGAAAATTTGATTTCTCAATTCATGACCCCTTTAAATAAATGTATAAATTACATAAAATAAATATAATTAAATAATCTAAATGATTCACTCTATATCTGTCTGTCTGTCTGTCTGTCTATCTATCTATCTATAATGTATATATAATGTATGAAGTACATTTTGAGCTCGTCCCTCTACACTTTGATCTGAGTTGTGCACAGGTATTTATTATTAATCCGTTTTGAAGATTTTCCTTTTTTGTGACAACAAATTCTGGGGGGCTTTTAGCACAAAATCATTACAAACATATATATTTTTTAAATAGACAGACACATATAAGTCTATACAATTCATTAATTTACTTAAATTTAAAAAAACGTGTACAACACATTATGATTTAACAATATACATTGTTGTATTCAAATCAGAACAGAAGATGTCTTATATTACTCTATTTTTGTATATAAATTCATTTTTAATCATTTGTCTTCAGACAGCCAGAAAAAACACACACACATAACAAATAATAACAACAATTCACATCTGTCAGATGAACTCTGTTATTTTGCAGTGAAATTATTATGAAAATAGCAAACATTTACACAGTTAACAAACACTATCAACTAGTGCCACATGAAAATTCCAACTTGAGCACCTCCAGATACACAGTGACTTTTGGTGCTTAGTTAAACAGCCCAACACAGCGTTTTAATGTAAACTGTGTTTCTTTTAGCATGATTGTGTGTGTGTGTGTGTGTGTGTGTGTGTGTGTGTGGGTGTGAATCTCACAAACAAGTCCATGTCATATTTCACCACAAAATCAAAAGAAAAAATAAGAAATTTATATTTTGCATAAGGAAAAGGGTTTTTGTGTTGTGAAATTAAGTATCCCCAAATTCTCATTACCGTAATGCAAAAAAAGGTTTCAAATTTATTTTTTATTTATTTATTTATTTATTTTTTGCTGCATTACAGTAATGAGAATTTGGCAGATGGAAATGAGCATGTGACCTGGACACGTTTAAAAAGTTAAAATCAGCATACATTTAAGGCAGTACAATAAATAAAACCATGATCAATTCTTAAAAAGAGTTCCCTCATTTCAGTAAATCGTGGCCACGTTGAACTCGTTCGTTCCCTCGTTTTAATTTAACTAAAACAAGGGAACAAATCATTATAACATGGGCACAATTTAGTTAAACAAGGCAATGAATTATTATAATATGCACAGTCACACGATTTACTTAGAAAAAGGGAACAAATTAGTAATTAGTAATTCGTGGCCACGACATATAGAGATTTTTGAAAAGAGAATTTCGGGAAATGTGTCTTTCAAAATTTTGAGCGAAATATAACCTAGGGCCGGATTCACGAAACATTCTTAAGAATAAAATTGTTCTGCTATTTTCTAACTTTAGACAAAATATATAAGAATATATTGTATTCACAAAGTATTTCTAAAGAATGTTCTTATCTTTTTTTTTCTTAAGATTGTTCTTAAGCCAATCATTGACTTCCATAGTACGGAGGGGGGAAAAACTATGGAAGTCAATGGGGCTCATCAACTGTTTGGTTTCTGACATTCTTCAAAATATCTTCCTTTGTGTTTCAGAAGAAAAAAAAATCATACAGGGTTGGAACAACTTGAGGGTGAGTAAATGATGATACAATTTTCATTTTTGGGTGAACTATCCCTTTAAGAAAAGGAAAAAAAAAAAGATGTTCTTAAAAAAATATTTGAGAACTTAAGAATTTTTCAAGAATTGCACTTAGGAACATTCTTACGAACTTCTTAGAACTGATCTTAAGAACGTAACTTAACGAAAGAAGATTTTCCTGAATCCAGTCCCTGGGTGTGTTCTTGACCATTTTTGTGAAATTCACTCATATATGCTGTATTAATACAGTATATTCATAACTAGTTTATTAGTGCTGATACATTTTCTAAAAGCATTTGTGGTCAATACCATAAGAAAAAAAAAAAAAGAAAAAAAAATAGACCAGAAATGATATTATACCAGTTTTCACGCCCCTGGGCTGGGCTGGTTAGCAGGGATCAAACTGGTCTGGACTGGATTTTAACCCAGCTTGTGTAAACATCAGTTTGAGACAGACAATGAACAGTTAAATAAACAACATTTGGCAAAACTATTGGTTACCCGATTCATTCTGTGCTTCAGTGCAATCCAACACGATAGCCAGAGTGCGGGACACTTCCAAAAGCTTTAGGGTTGGCAGGGGAAGCCCAGACAGCAACATAGTGTCAGCCAGATCCGGCCCACATCTGGTACATGTGGATTCCACGCGTACCAGATGTGGGCCGGATCTGTGCCGACACTATTTTGCTGTCCGGGAGACAACCGTCCAGCAGACTTCAGTTCCAACCCTGCTCCAACACACTTACCTGTTATACCTTGAACACATTGTTTAGCTGGTTCAGGCTTGTTTCATTAGGGTTGGAGCTAAACTTTGCAGGACGGCCTTTGGTAAAATACACAGATTCATCTTTGGGAGCTGAGAAACATTCAACAGTCCCTCAAAAATGTGAGTAAACTAACAGAAGCATGGGAAGACAAAGTATGAACAGTATTTTCTCCTAAAATGATCTTTGGAATGTATTAGATACGAATACAAATCTGCTACTTATTAAAATGTTGGTAGTATATCTGTGCAAACAACCTCTTCAGTTAAGGGTAGAGCAACAAAACGTTTGGCCCACTAATATTGTACAATACAAATTCCTTCTTTTCGGTTTCTCTTATATTGCAGGATGGAACTTATTACGGTAAACTGCAACATTACAGGCTATTCGCGTCGTATTGAATTTACCACTACAGCATCGAGCAGATGTGATGCTTTTTTTACACGAACTGATCTGAAATAATAATTCCCCCCAATGTAAATTAAACCAAAGCAATTTTACGTTATGCTTTATAGTGGCTGTTCAAGATGAGTGTAAAGGGGTGAATCTCACAAAAACTGAAATGTACAAGTCATATTTTACCTTAAACCTTTTTTCTCAATGTGACATTTTCTTGATGCGAAAAAGACATCTCATTCATAACATAAAATAATAAAGTGCATTTGTAACAAAAATGTTAAGTATAATTTAATTTATGCCATTTCTTTGCATTGTTATTGCGAATTTGTGGAGGAAACTGTCAAATTATATATACATACACATATATACATATATTATATATATACATATACACATATATACATATATATATATATATATATATATATATATATACATACATACACATATATTGACACATTGTATTTTTTTATTCTAAGGTGAAATATGGTCTGAATATTTCTTTGTGAGATTCATCCAAAGACTTATACTAGTCGCTTTATGAACAGGTTCTGAGAACATCTACGACTTTACTGTAAATCTGAATTTAACTTAATTCAGTAACGGTTTAAAGTGACAAAACGTTAACAAGTAACCAGTGTTCATCTGTAAGATATACAAACATGAAATACTTGGTAAAAAAAAAATTCGATAGCACTTTATTTGACAGTCCTGTTCTAGTATATACTATGTACTAAACTTAACCTTAATTTTAAATCAAAGTAGTTACCTTATATTACTTTCTTGTATGAGTACACAGTTAGTACACATACTGAAAAATAAAGTGCGACATTTCATATCTAACTAGTGTTTTCAAGCGTAAGCAAACCAATTGATTAGCCGACTGCTACGACGTTACAACCATTTTAAAGAAAGGCCATTTGAAACCATTTTGAAACTACGCTTTCCCCAAAGTTAAGTTTGGGAAAATGTTCTGCTAAAAAAACATGAAGCACACTTTGCTGAGAGGTGAGATTTAAGTGAGTTTGAGTGTGACTGTGTTGTGCGCACACAGCAACAATGTAAACAAATGTAAAAAATAAAGGCTTTTTTTTTTTTTTATCAGTCTGAAAGGTCATTTGCACTGACAGTGATTTGCAGTGACAAAGCAACCAGAAGTCATTTTCAATGAAAGCTGTCGATTTCTAGCAACTCGAGCAACAGCGACTGTTGCCAACATGACAAAGTGAGCAAAGTTTAACTATAACCAGCCTCATAACTTTTAAAAATAAAACATCATGGTGCATGGTAGTGAAGAATGAATATAGTGCACAAGACATATAAACTACCTGTATGGCGCATTAAATCGACAACTCTCATTGAAAATGAATGACTTCCTGTCGTTTTGTTTCTGCAAAACGCCTAAAGTGTGAATGCACTTTTTTTCTTCGTATTTATCAGTATTTTGTCTTGTTTTCCAGTACAAAATATCTAAATTTAGTTAAAAGACAAATTTACTTGTGAAGCAAAATTGTGTAAGAAAACAAGACACATATCTTGAATTAAGTTTTAAACAAAAATACTGATTGAGAAAATGAATTCTTGCAGTGTTTAAAGTGTTCAAGATCTTCCTTAACAACCCCCCCCCCCCCCCCCCCCCCCCCCCGTAACATCTTCCAGGTTAAAACCGGACATGAAATCTGAATCATTGACAGATGAGTACAAAACACGAAGTCGGATCAGTGTGCTCATTTTTGGAAAGCCAAAAAAGGTCACAGTCGCATGACGAGAAGCCGGCCCCGCATCCCTCCGGTTGGAAAAGTCTCTTTCTTTGAGATGCAGAACTCTCGCTGGAATGTCAGCTCGCTAAAATCTCCTGCTGGTCACGTCTCAAGCCTACAATCATCCAAGTAACTGTCAATTAAAGTTAACCAGGCAGGAAATGCTGGTCCCATACTTGTTTTCCAAACGAGATATCTTCCAGAAGGATAAAAGGTTGAGTTATGTCTCAGGGTTGGTTGTGGTCATGATCTTCATGTACTGGGTAAAGATCGTCTCAAAGGCCTCGTCTCTGTGTATCATGGCACCAAAGACCAGTGGCTGCGAGAACAAGATAAAGCGATTCTCTGTCAGACTTTACTCAATTATTCATCAAAGCAACAAGACAGACACTTTCATTATTTCAATGAGGGTGATGGCGCTGTAAAAAGAGACATCAAATGGCTTTAACTCTTTTCTCGCCATTGACGGAAATTTCTGGCTTTCTGTGTTTTCACTGTTATACGGCAGGGGGCGCTATTACGCCTCTTCTGAAAGAGTACTGAATCTCCTGATCAAAAGACATGTGAAGAAGAAGAAGAAGCAGAAACAAGCGATAGCATATGTATGGAAGCATGTTTCCGCCACAGAATAAAAAAATAAAAAGGTAATTGCGACTTTTTATCTCACAATTCAGACTTTTTTTCTCACAATTGCGTGATATAAAGTCGCAAATGTGAGTTATAAAGTTAGAATTGTGTGATATAATGTCGCAATTGTGTGCTAAGTCAAAATTGTGAGATATAAATTCGCAATTGCGACAAATTTTTTTATTTTTTCCTTAGAATTGGACTTTATAAATTGCAATTGCGACTTTATATCACACAATTCTGAGAAAAGATGTCAGAATTGCGAGATATAAACTCACAGTTGCGAGAGAAAAAAATCAGAATTGCGAGTTTATATCTCACAATTCTGACTTTATAACACGCAATTGCAAGTTTATATCTCGGCAATTCTGACTTCATAACACGCAATTTTGAGTTTATATCTCGCAATTCTGACTTTATAACACACATTTCTTTGTGTGTGTGGGAAGTCAGAATTCCCAGATGTAAACTCGCAATTGTGAGATAAAAAGTCGCAATTATCTTTTAAATGTTTTATTCTGTGGCAGAAACAAGCTTACATACATATGTAAGCTGATGAATATGTAAAATAACATGATCGTCAACATTAAACAGCATATAAATAAAACTGCCTAATGTTACTGAATGAAATGTCGACCCAGGACGAGCTATAGGACTGTGAAGCATTGGTAAGTTGATGGACTCGATCTACTCAATCTGAGTTTTGATCATCGTTCTGAATCCGATACGACTTTGACAAAAACGTGTTTTCTCAGCTTTTAGCTCAAAATGTTGCTTTTTTTATGAAACTTACTCGCATTCAAGTGTTTTGACTATTTTGACTTTTGTCGCCCAGCTCTAATCTGCTAAATACGGCTCTAAGGAATTAAGATATTATAAATATTAACATCACGATTTTATGCTTTGAAACAATGTATATTGTGAAGCGCTATACAAATATATTTGACTTGACTACCTTCTGTGTTGACGGTGTGGCAATAGAAATGCCCATTCCAGACCCAGGCAGAACTGATAAAACTTTATACTGTGAAAAAAGAAAAGCAAGGGTTATTGTAACAGTAAGTGATTTGCAATAAACATTAAACATGATATGGTAAAAACCCAGACAGCAACATGGTGTCGGCCCAGATCCGGGACACATCTGGTACATGTGGATTCCACGTGTACCAGATGTGGGCCGGATTTGGGCCGACACCATGTTGCTGTCTGGGAATTCCTCAAAATGTCCTACTATGAGGTAAAAAAAAGGATAATGAATAGAGTATAGCTCACTTTTGTCCACTTTACAGCTTTGAACCGTTAAATTACTCAAGAAAACGATTGTCTGAATGACGTGTAGTGACCAACAACAACAAAAAATTTCTTTTAAACTGAGACAAAAATTCATAAAAAAAAACAAAAAAACAGTTAACCTCCCCTCCCCTTCGAAACGTCTGTTCTCTTCATGTTGTGTGCTGCGGCGTAAACTACATAAATATTAGGCTAAATATCCCCTCACAACTGACTGCAAACTACCATTCAGATCTGCCTCCATTTAGTTAGCAACGCCCAACTTCCTACAATCCAATAATTTTTTCATTCCACTTGAATTTCACTTAAATGTACGTCACAGCAGGGAAGAAAAGATTAACTTCCGTTTAATGCCGACTTTAAAGAACTAAAATCTGATGAGGTAAACCTCACAAACTTTGTCAAATCTAATTACTAGCTCTTCATCAGATGTGTTCATTTGTATAAACTTCTTCATCACGGAAATTGCAGAATTCAAATTTGAGTTAGCCATTGTTCAGTGTTAAGGCTGGAATACACTACACCACTTTTGCCCCGATTTTTAATCTGGATGAGAATGACGCTAGTAAAAAAAAGTCATAGCCAGTCTGCAGATGTTGGGCAGTTGGAGTTGAATAGTCTGGCCTCAGATTCTGATTTAAAATTCTACAGATAACAGTCAGTTGCCCTTAAACAAATTCTTTGCTCATCAGATTTGAGTAGGCCGTCTGTCGGAAGCTAGCTACAGTATTTTACAGTATTCTTTTATAATGGAAGGATGTACTTTTTTGGGCTTCAAAATTATGCATTCGAAAAGCACGGATTAGCCACGACATTTTTTAATATAACTCCGATTGTATTCGTCTGAAAGAATAATGTCATAAACACCTAGGATGACTTGAGGGTGAGTAAATCATAGGGCTAATTTTTATTTTTGGATGAACAATCCCTTTAAAGTATAAGAAAATGTTTGTAAATAACTTATATTTTAGAGTCAAAGATGAGCTGTTTTTTTGTTCTGATTGCAAAATATATGATAATTTGGAAATTAATTTTATAATAATTACAATTGCACTATAATTGTGTAAAATTATAATTTAGAAACTCTGAAATTGCTTTTAGTAATTTTGAAATAATTCCACAAATATTTAAATGAAAATGCATTTTTCATGTGCAGCCAGTGATGCATTGCTGCCACCTACTGCTGTAAGAAAGTGCATGAAGCATAAATAGTCAAAGATCCATAAAGTTGTTAATACAATTATTTCAGATAGCTGCCAAGGCAACATCTTTAATGGTCACTTCAGTTTTTCATGTAATATTTTACTTTGTTTCAGCTTTATTTCAATGACTTTTTAGTTAGAAATAACACTGCACATACCTTCTGGATATCTGTGATGTCCACCAGTTTAATGACTTTGTTCTTCTTTGAAGACCCTGATCTTGAGCTGGAGCTCTCAAAACACAGGTATCTGATGGATGGGCAGCCAATTGTAATTATAATGTTACTGCATCAATGTTATATAATATAATGTTACTGCCATGAACTTATTCATAACGACATGAAAGAGATCTTCATAGATAAGAATCTTGCTGTGCTCAGCAATCAGATACTAAGCAACAGTTGTTGGGGGTAAAGCATTACAAGTAATGCAAGTTACGGTATGTAATCAGATTACTTTTTCCACGTTACAAGTAAAGTAACACATTACTTTTAAATTTAGTTACTTTTTTCAAATAAGTAATGCAAGTTACTTTGTTTTCCTATTTACTTGACTGACTGCTCTCCTGTCCCCATGTTGAGAGGAATCGCGAGTAAGTGAAGAGGCGTTGCGTGCACTGTGTGTGAACATGATGCTTCTTGTAGTTCTAGACTAAATGTGAGCATGAATTTACTCAAAATCAGATCAGTATTCTTCAAAATGAATAGAAACAGTGAAATGCAAACTCAGAATATTAAGCAAACCTGCAATTATTAAAGATGTTAAATAATACAAATATACTTTATGCATTTAATCTCACTTTATTAACCAATGCCTTTGCTGCTGACCTTCGATGATCCAATTCAACTATACCAATAAGCAAAAATGACTTTAGTTAAACATCACAATTGATTTTTTTTGTTCTGCAATGCAGAATAGCAGCACAGCTGAAAGTTTTGTTTAAGCTGTGGAAAAATATAACTTTTTTTTGTTCGCAAGCCCAGCTCAGGTGACAAAAAGTAATGCAACATTACTTTCCATAAGTAACTAAGTAACACAATTAGTTACTTTTTAAGAGAGTAATGCAATATTGTAACACATTACTTTTAAAAGTACAGTAACATTCCCCAACACAGCTGAGCAAATGTTTCTTACTTCTCAGTGACGTAGAGCATCCCGTTGCGAATGTAGTCAGTGGGCATCTTCCTGTCTCTGTTTATCAGACAGCATCTCCATCCATTCTCACACACTGAAAAAAAAAAGACACTACTAAATCTCTTGGTTGTACACAATTGGAAAAATAAAAATCTGTTTGGCATGTCCAACTCAAGCCCGTTTTGTTTTGTCTATTTAGGTTTCAAGTACTTTTTTTTTTTTTCAGGATGCGGAGTCTCATAAGACAAGAACCAAGTCTACGAGAGGTCTCACCGGGCAGAGGTCTCTCACTCTCGGGTAGGTTGAAGATCTCATGGAATGCTCCTTTCTTTGTGTTGTGTGAACGGCCAGGCTCTTCCTCTCGGGTCACTCCGGCCGGGATGGTGGCTAAACTGCTCCGTGAGACCACTGGCTGAATCTTAACATAAAAGAGAGAGATTTTGGAACAACTCAAATAAATAGCTTGCATTAACTGATACTTTTAGCCATTACATTAAAGTAAAAAAACAAACAAAACAAAAACATTTTACTTACATAATGTGACATGTTTCTGGTATTTATGATATTTATAAAGGATAGGTGTTTGAGGGGGTGAACAATTTTTTTCTCTCTTCTGGAAAAACATGCACTAATCAATCACTCACAATAGCAATTATACCATGGTCTGCCTGAATACTCAATTCTGATTGGCTGGAAGGTGTGCAGTAAAATGCACAGATAGTTCCAAGTCAGTTTAATCACCATTCCACTGTATATCAATGCACCGATTTTTATTGAAGCACACGCACACACATGTATCCCAGACAGCAATATAGTGTCGGCCCAGTTCCTGCCCACATCTGGTACATGTTGAATCCACATCTGGCAAACGGATCCGACACTATGTTGCTGTCTGGGATGTCACTGACTCGCACACAGAAATCAGAGATTGTGCTGTACACACAGAAACAGGAGCGTAGAGACTTCTTATCAACGCTTTCCCAAAACTTTTATTAGTAAATTACCCTGCTACTGAATCACTACATTATATTACTCAGCAAGGAGGTTGTAACGTCGCTGTTTATGAAGTAATTCAACTCACAGCTTCATTGCTAGCAGAGAGACTCTGCACAGCCACGCACATCTCTCTCTCTCCCTCTATAGGCTAATTAATTAAAATAAATACTATCATTCAATCAAATAATTTTAACCTTACCGCACTACTTTTTCTCTGTGTCAAATTTAAAGCAGACAGAATGCTATATCTAACAAACCGTAGCTGACGAAATTAACCACCATTTTAACCCTTTCAGTCAAATTTCGCGCTGCAAACATCAATGACAGCTTTAACTTGTCAATTCTGGCAAATGACCATGGTATAAGTGGAATAATTAACGGCTAGCAGTGTATTAAACGATTTGAATGCTTCCCTTCGCGTCGGGTGGTTCTTTGCCTCCTTTTCGTCGATTAAAATAGTTTAATACACAGCTAGCCGTGAATTATGCCTCACTTTTTATATGTATAAGGGAAGAAAACAGGTTTCATTTTGATTTCCTGTTGACTTTAAGCTCAAAACAATACAAAGTGCGTTCACAGCATGTCGTAATTACCGTAATTATGAGATTACGAAAAGTGAAAAAAGTGTTCACGTCTTCCTAGAATTCATAATTACAATTTGTAAACTAGGATTTTTCTGAGAGCTCTGATTTGCAGATTGATAGTGTTGCCATAGAAACACAATTCTGAGTCCGAGGACATGAACAACTCCAAGTGGGAAGTCACGTGTTGCCATCTCGTAATTACGACATGGCGTGAACGCAGCGAAAGTCAACATGAAATGAGTTCATGTGGGTGTCAGTAAGTCAGTGTAATGATGTTTTAAAAGAAGGTTAAAGGTAATGTTATCAACCGCCATTGAGCTCATTCTCAAGGGCATGTAATATGTTCTCTGTACAGATTCTCAACAACAGTCAAAATGCTTAATTTCATTGTCCTAAAGGCAAACATTCAACTATTGCTACATCTAATGATCTACTCCTAAGAAACCGAACTACAGCTGCATTGTTGTGTAAACCAGTGTTAGTGTAGTTCACTAAAACCATGAAAAAAATAATATACTGACATAACGAATCAAATAAAAAATTATTTCAGCTAGTTTCCAAGGAAACATTTCTCATTTTCATTTAGTTTAAATTGATGTACTAAAATAACAAAAACTGAAACAAAAAATGATATAGACAAAAAATAATAATAATAAAAATTACAAAAACACACAAGATTAATAAAACTAATTCAAACTGTTAGTAGTATCTCCCTGATACTAAAATAACACTGGTGGAAACTACTCAAAGCAATCCTTTGCTATCTATGCACACACACACACACACACAGAGCAAACCCATCAAATAGTCTGTGAAAATGGATTCAAAATGGCACATTAGCTGTAAACATTACATTAATATGCAGTAGCTAGATTAGATTACATTAAACAAAATCATTAATATTAAATACTTTTAGTAGATCAGTCAATTAATTCTACAGTATTTTATATCAGATTTTAAATAAAGAGCCAATTCTGCAGAGAGAAAGAAATGCCCATCTGATATTACACCACATTATTATATTTTGGATGAAGAAAATAAAGACTATTTTTAAGATCGTTAAGATTTGCATTGTGACATAACTTTCATGACAACAAAGTACACCCCAACACACATTCTCATTACCATAATGAAAAAAAAAAAAATCTCATTCCCATTACTGTAACACAAAAGATTCTATAATCTTTTTGCATGACACTAATGAGAATGCTTTTATTATAGTAATGAGAACAGGATTTTTTCATTATAGGTGATTACAATGTGATTTTATCACATTAGAGTAATGAGAATATTTTTTTTAGTATAGGTAGAAAATTTGTTTTTAAGGATTAAGGTAATGTTTGGGGGAATGTTAAGGGAAGCTTGTTTCTGCCACAGAATATAAAATAATTAAAGCTGCAAGCAGCATTTATCGGGGTTCAAGCTATTAAGGACTTTAAGGTTTTTAAGCACAAAAGCATCAAAAGTTATTAAGTTTTATTTAGCAAGCATCTAACCACTGACATAATAGATGGAAAACACCATTTACAGCCAATACAGGCAATGTACCATAGGAAATATATGGTTTTAAAGCTTTTTAACAGTTATAGCGCCACCTTTGGTCTGATCTGCATGAAACTCGGCATGCTTCTTCACCATGTTAGGACACATATGCTCACAATTTTTGTGAAGTTCTGAGTTTCCCTGTAGGATTTATAGGCTTTTGAGTGTATTTTGTCACGCCCCTTTTCTAAATGACCCTGTTACAGCCACCCAAATGCAAAAGCTCAACTTTTTTTTTGATAATTATTGATCTAGAGAGTCCAGAGAATTGTCCTAGACTAGTCTGGTTTCGATCGGGCAAAAAACCAGGGACTAGTTCGCAAAAGTAGGTTTTGGACAAAATGCGACATAGCAGAAAATTGTTCCTGCCTAAATCGAATTTGGAGATAACCATTTTGTCCGCCTTGAGCCAGGGATCACAGTGGTGTAAGAGTCACACTTGAGTCTATGACAAACGGCCTAAGAGTTAGGAGCGATTTTGTACTTTTGGTTGCTGTAGCGCCACCTATGGGCCAATCGGGGTCATACTCTGATAAGTTGTCCCCAAATTGAGGCCTACCATCCGGCTAGGTTTCAGGTCTCTAGGCCTTACGGTTTGCCCTGCACAATGCGTTTTACGAATCCTTACAATTACAATAGGGTTTCAGCACTTCGTGCTTGAACCCCTAAAAAAGGTAATTGCGACTTTGTATCTCACAGCCATGACTTTTTTTCTCACAATTGCGAGTTTACATCTCACAATTCTGGCTTTTTATCTCAGAATAGCGTGATATAAAGTCACAATTGTGAGTTATAATGTCAGAATTGCATGATATAAAGCCGCAATTGCCTGTTATAAAGTCAGAATAGTGAGATATAAACCCAATTGTGAGAAAGTCTTTTTTTCCTTAGAATTGGACTTGGAATTGGATAACACGCAATAGCAAGTTCATATCACTCAATTCTGACTTTATAACACACAATTGCGACTTATATCACGCAATTCTGAGAAAAGATGTCAGAATTGCGAGATCTAAACTCGCAATTGCATGTTATAAAGTCACAATTGCGTGATATAATGTCGCAATTGCTTGTTATAACGTCAGAATTGGGTGATATGAACTTGCTATTGCGACTTTATATTGCGCAATTCTGACTTTTATCTCGCAATTGTGAGAAATAAAGTCAAAATTGCAAGATGTAAACTCACAATTGCGAGATAAAAAGTCGCAATTATCTTTTAAAATGTTTTATTCTGTGGAGAAAACAAGCTACCACAGTACAGGGCCCCTAAAGGGAGCTCTGGGAAAAAGAAATTGAGATACTTTAGGAGGAAAAATGTCTTTTCCCCATCTCATTTTTATCACCACCATGTCAATTTAGGGGCTCTGCAGTTTTTTTGGCATTACAATAAAAAAAAATGTTTTTTTTTATTATATTAGCATGAACTTAGGTGGGAAATGCACAATTGTAATGAGAATATATATATATATATATATATATATATATATATATATATATATATATATATATATATATATATATATATATATATATATATATATATATATATATATATATATATATATTGATTTTGTGGTGGAATATGACCTGAACATTTCTCTGTGAGATAAGAGTTAAGTTAGTTGAGCTTAAGTTAATTGAGCCATTTTGATCCATTTGGCCACAGACAAAAATTCATATCACAAAGGTGCATCTAGATCCAAACACACACAGGTAAAGAAAGTAAGGTCAGCTGGTTTGATCACACACACACACACACACACACACACACACACACACACACACACACACACACACACACACACGCACACAGGTGCTGGCAATACCACACCACAGTCCCTACCTTCTCACACCCAGACAGCTGAGAGAGAAAGACAACAGATTATATGTGATCGTCATGTCAGCGACCTATACTGATGATGATTCCCTTACGAGGCAACACCCATCACTCTCATACGCACATATTTACAGTGCCTGACACTCTGAAAAAAATGTTTTAGATAGGTATGACATTTTAAATGTGAAAACAACCAGGAGGCTGCTGTGTGAGTATGACATTGTCTCTTTCTGTCTCACCCGTCGAGACACAGTGGCATTGCTGCGCTCTTTCAGCTGAGGGTCCGTGGGCAGGTTGTTCCACATGATAAACGGAGTGTCGTATTTGTCTCGGAGTTTCGGGCAGCTCTTAAAAAGGAAGTCTATAATAAAGAACTTGATGCCTGCGTAAAGCCCTACCAGGGAAGACACATATACACACCATGAGAATGATAAAAAACAACTGCATTTCAGCACAAAAACATCAATTGTGGAAGATTTATTACATTATTTTTAATAAAATGAACTTTAATTTAATGGAACAAAGTGAAAACACACTTCATTTCACAGAATGCTCTTCTGTACTAAATATAATGGACAAAATGTAAAATTAAAATGTATTTAAAAATTTATAAATGTACTCTACCATTCAAAAGTCGGTTAGATTATTTAATGTTTTTGAAAGGTATTTCTTATGAGTTTCTTATAAGGCTGCATTTATTTGATAAAAAAATACATAAAAAAAACTAATATTGTGAAAATTTAAAATAACTTTTTTTCTATTTTAATATAGTTTATAATTGTGATGGAAAAGCTACATTTTCAGCAGCCATTATTTAAGTCTTCAGTGTCACATGATCCTTCAGAAATCATTTTAATATGTTGATTTGGGGCTCAAAAACATTTATTATCAATGTTGAAAAAAAAAGTTGTGCTGATCATTATTTAATTTTTTTTTAACAATGTAAAGTATTTACTGTCACTTTTGATGAAAAAAGGCATCCAAGCCTAATAAAAGTATTCACTTCTTTCAAAAACATACATTTTACTGATTTTTGGAACGGTAGTTTACCTTGTCGCTGAATGTCTCTTGTTAAAAGTCCCCCTGTGTCAATCATAGGCTCGTTCTTACATATTATATGTATTCTAAATAAAAAAAGGGGCTAATTTGCATATTCATACAACTGTGTATACTAAATGAGGCAAGAGTGTGGATTACATTCAAACTATTTTAAGGCATGACACATTGTTTTTTTTTTTAAAGGAAAAAATGCTTAAATGTGTCATTTTGGTGATCAAATAGGAGTTTTAAGGGATAAAATGATTGACTACAGGGGGACTTTAAATATGCTGTTACACAAGAGACGTGTCAGAACCATTCAGAATGGCAGTGTTTGTTTGTGTTGCAATGTTATTAGTGTGCATGGCGTGTTTATGTACATATGTGGGGTTATGAATAATGATTCTCACCGATCATAAAGCCCATCAGCTTGTATGGCAGGACGCAGGAGGAGATGAAGGCCACCCACAGAGCGATGTACAACTTCTGAGTGATCTCAGGCTGAACCCACATAAACAAACTGATGTACACAAACACATACAGACATGGAGAAACATTCATTAATTTCCTTCAGGTCATGAGCTCATTTTCACTTTCCCTGTACAGAGTTTTTGCGTTCAACTTTAAAACTCACAATAGCCTTGAAATATAATTTCCATCAGTAGTTTTGTTTGCTGGCAAAGAGAACGCAAACAGTTTGTGAGCATAGCAAAAGTATTGATAATGTTTTTTTTTTTTTCACCATCTCATATTATTTTCATCATTTTTGTTGATTTTTTTAAGGTTTTGCCCCAAGAAACTTATCTCAAAACCTTTGCTCTGTCTCGTGAAATGTGTGCGTTTCCTCACAAAAGTATTGTATTGTCTCTCATGTCACACTATTTCTATCACCAGTTTTATGCTTGCTGGAAAATTTTTGCATTTGTTTGTGAAGTTTTTAGGGAAAACGTTAAAAGTTTTGCAAGGGAACACAAAAGCACATTGATAATGTTTTCATCCATCTCATGTTTCCATTACTATGTCCCTTTAAGGAGCCCATAGTCCTACAATAAAAGTTAAAGAGCTACTTACTTTTTGATTTTCTCCAAAACATCTGACATCTTACCAAAAAGATTCTGCAGAAAAATACACACGAAATTAAAATTTCTAATCACAATTTCATATGACAATTTCACATTATAAAATAAAAGTCCTCAAAAACTATGAAATAAACCATTTTGCTATAATTTCCATCTATGCTTAACAACTATTGGCTACTTTTCCTTCACAATCACTATTCATATAATATTCCTAACTCATATATATATATATATATATATATATATATATATATATATATATATATATATATATATATATATATATATATAAAATGTTTAAATTATTGTTTTGTAAAGAAATTCATACATAACAGAAGCCTTCAGATCAAAAAGATTTCAAGATCAGGAGTGTGTCCAAACTTTTGACCAATAATGTAAATGGTCACCTTTATTATTTAAATGAAAATGTAAAAAAATTAAAGCGTTCATGTGTTCAAGCCTGTAAAGCTGATACCTGTGCTTTTTGTGCGACGTCGAGAACTAACTGAAACTTTTCAGACACAGTCAGGTCTTCCTTTGGAGGTTCCTGGAAAGAAAGACCACAAGGAAGAACATTTAAATATGCACAATATAAAAATAAAAGTCAATGACATGCAAACATACACCCTGGAAAAACATTCCTACCACAGGTTCAGAAACTTCAGGCACAATACTCCACTGAATTCTCCATCCTCTATAGAAAAAAAACAACAACATTAAATTGATTTGTTTGCGTTACATGAACACGTATATATATATATATATATATATATATATATATATATATATATATATATATATATATATATATATACATATATATATATATATATATATATATATATACATACATACATGTACATGTATGTTTATTAATATACAGTCAGTGCATGTGCAGTACATGTACAGTGATAATGACTGCCTGAGTGCACAAATATGCTGACACCAAGCCCAAGTTGACTACTGATCTTTTGGTAGTATAGAAATTATTACAATTGGCAATTTCAGCCAATACAAAACAACTTAGAAATTTAAGTTAAATCTAGGTAACATTTTTAATTTAACCCTGAAATGATTTGACCATTTCAAAGTCATTCTAGTGAAAAAGCAAATATTTTACCTGGCGATGAGGTAGTTCAACGACAACCTCAGAATGGCTAAGAATAGAAACAAAGGAATAGCCCAGCCATGCCATGCTGCATTCATATAAATCTGTGATAAAAACACAACACACATTACACGGCTGCCCAACTGATGAGCAATTTAATGAGCAAGTACAGATTTTTTAAGTAAAACATTTGGTAACACTTTATTTTTGTTTTGGTGACACTTTATTATAAGGTGTCCTAATTACTGTGTAATTATACATTTAAGTACTGCGTAATATTAATGAACTACATGTACTTACTATAAGGTTAGGAATAGGGGTTGGTTGCATGTAATTATGCATAATTTATAGTTATTACTACAGTAACTACATGTAATGTGTAACAAGGACATTGTAAAATAGTGTTACCTTAGTTTCTTTGTTACAAGTTGCATGTACTTACTATAGTAATAACAGCAAATTATGCATAATTACATGCAAATAATCCTAAAACAAACACTAATCCTAACTATAACCTTATAGAAAGTACATGTTATTAATTAATATTACTCAGTACTTAACTCTGCAGCAAAGACACCTTAAAATATAGGGTTACACATTATTTTAAGGTGTCATTGTTACAGTCAAGGCCGGACTTACCATTGGGCTTGACTGGGCTCAAACTTGACTTGACCGTTTACGTTTGATTTTTTTTCAATAATATGTCAGTCATTTAATTTTTCATTTAAAGTTTGTTGATTGGTCTAGCATTGTTACCTGGCCCTGCCCTGCAATGAAAAATGTAATTTAATTAGCTAAATTAAATTTTAGTTAAATTTAAATTAAATTAGTTTAAATTAAAATGAGGTTTGCTGATTGGTTATTGGCAGTTACGTAGTGCCTCGTTTACTGCCGAACCGTTGAAAAAACCTGTCTGCATTAGACAGTAGCCGCGTTTCCATTACCCTTCAAATTGCGCAAATTGAAATTGCGAATTGAAAATAAGCACAATGGAAACACGTCAATTTCGCAAAAAAAAAGTTTTTACGCTCGCATGAGGTGGTTTTTCAGGCAATTCGAAAAAGGAATATTTCGCAAAACTGCAATGGAAACAGTTTTTGCGCATTTACAGTCACCTGACTTAGAAGACGCGGTGTGTTTGAGGGCCATGTATAGCTACGCAAATAATAATAATTTTATATTATTTAATTATAATATTTAATAGGCTATATTTAGAAGACGCTTTTATGCAAAAAAGGAACAAAGCTGTGTGGAGCGCGCTGTGCATGACACGGAGGCGCGGGCGCGAACACTTACATTTTCCTATCAACAGAGTGGAAACAACTTAAAATACTCTATCATTTCTGGTCATACAGAAAATAATAATACATTATTCTCAACTACTTTTATTTGTGTAAACTCACAATAACAAAAAACGTTGTGCTTTTGTAAATTAAAAGAAAACAATCAGACGCACTTTCATGATCTCCGTAAACTGGAGCGCGAGAATTGAAACAAAATAGCCCATGTAGGCTAAAGCTTGAAATGTCCACTTTAAAACGACCAAATTCGAATCGAAAGCTAATACCTTCTGATTAATCCGTATTAAAGGTGCATTTCTCTCTAAAAGCGCATCTGCTTAACAGCGGAGATGGAGATGTGATTTTAGCCAAAACAATAGTTTTTTAATAGGCTAATATTAATGGCTCTTCTCATTCAGCACTGCGGGAAAAACACCAATTCCAGGTTCTAATTTGGCCTTAGAAAACCAGTAAAATCGACATGTTTTCCATATTAATTTGTGAATATTTTAAATGTTTAATAAAGGGGCAAAAAGTCATAAACAAAAATCAGAAAATTCGTCGATATTTACTTTTTTGCGCAGCAGTTGGTGTAGCCAGTTCAAATTAAAATGTTGGTGTTCAACTTTTGCGTTTTAAAAAGACAACAACCGTTCATTTTTCGTTTTTCAATTACGGGTTAAAAAAGGAAAAACGAATGGACACAAAAGTAGCCTAAAAGAAACAATAATTAGCCTATAGGAATACTGGATTCTAAATCTCAAAGAAATGCCACAATCAAAACATAATGTTTTCCAGTGTTTATTCTCATTCTGACCAAGACATTTGTGCATTGCAATAAACATGATCACTTTGAACTTTTTTAATCATTATTTATTTATTGGAAAAAACTTTTTCAAGCTTCAATCAGTGGTCATATAAATAAATTATTACGTTTTTTTAACATGTAACACTGATTGATACATGTAACAATATCGATTATATTGTTATGCCATCAGATGGCGACAAATGACTTTTAAAAAAACATTTGTTATTTAATCGTTCATTCAGGAGATTCGTTCAAAAATGCTGATTCATCTATGAAACAAGTGTATTTGATTGAGGAATTGAATCATTCATTCAAACCCAAGTTTTTTTTTTAAATAATTCAGATTAATTAAACATTTTTAATAGACTTCAGCAATTAACATAAATTATGTTATTTTGTTTGGTTGTTTGTTCAGAATCGTGATCTCTATTTTTATTCTCAGTTTATCCAGAATTGTGTATCTCTAATATATAGCTTGTGTATGTATCATTTTGTTCTATTTAAAGTAATGTATAGAAGGTAGGGCCCGAAAGTGACTCAAGCCCAGGGGCAGCCACCACCCTAAGTCCTGCCCTGGTTACAGTGTAATTAAATATTTAAGTACTGAGTAATATTAAGAAACTACATTTACTTACTATAGGGTAAGGGTAGGATTAGAATTTGGTTAAGGGTTAGTTGCATGTAATTATGCAAATTTACTGTTATTACTAAGTACATGTGACATATGTAACAAGGACACTGTAAAATAAAGTGTTACCAAAGTTTATCTGTCTAAAAGAAATGTAGGATGAGTAATATGTACAGTATATATGTATAATTGCAAACATAGAAAACTGATGAAGGTCACTCACAATGAAGGCAATTGCTGACGTATATACTGAGTGCCAGTTGGATAAGGCGGAAAGATTCCGTAAGAAATTTGTTACCGGTCTGGCACCCCGTTCTAGAAAAAAATTAAAAGATAAACAAGTAAAGATGAAAAATCGAAGCAAAAAGAGCTTGAATAGTTTCAAGAGCATGAAGTACAACAACAAAAACACAAGAACACTTTCATACAACAGCAAAAATAGACTTACTAAGTCGTCGCATATTTTCAGTTAATCTGAAAAAAAAAAAGAGAGAGTTTGAGATATCATTAATGTCCATGGCACAGTGGGGGACAAGTTACCTTGCCTTCAGCTAACATCACTAATTTCTTCCACCAACCACAGCCTGGCTTGTATTTTTTATAGCAAAGTGACACTTAAACCGTGTAAATCAATGAAAACAGACAGCTGTGGGCAGCACATACTCAATACCTCTCTTCAGAGACAGATAGATGTACTCCATTGATCCCCGAGGGGACATTTAAGAGACATGGACTCAATAGCCTAATGTATAATTTAGGCAGGTACATGCATTGACTGGAACTCCACAAACCACAAAAACCTCAAATATTCTCAGGTGGTTTTGAGATAACTGTCTGTATGACATAAACCAAGTGGATAAAAAAGTGAGGAAGCTCTAAAACTTTTGAAGTTCTGAACATACTGGATTCTTTTCATTATTATTATTGTTACTTGTTGAGTCCTTCTTCACTAGTTTAGTTCAGGGTATATAAATGGTAAATTCCAGTAGGCTGTACACAACAGGGTTTTGTGAAGGGGTTTTGCTATGTATTTGTTTTTTATTTTAAAAACTCTTCATACGTTTCTTGGTTATTAAAAATAAAATTCTTAAACCAACAACCCCCAAACATAAAAACCTTTACAAGCGACTGGACTGTCTTGTTTTCAAATGCACTCAATTATTAGCACAAAACGAGCTCAAAAACGAGTTTAGCTAAATAGTTCAGCTAACTTGAAAAAAACAAGACAACCTATCGCACTCAACGTTTTAAGTTAACTCAACTAATTAGCTTAAGTTAATGTGAACTTAAAAACTTTTCATGAAATGTTCTTCACAAGAGTAGCAAGTAGTCTTTTGAACTTAAAACTTGTCAAGGCAACTTAATGTTTAGCATTCAGGAATGCAAGCAGCTACAGTCCTTGTTTTTTTCATTTCCATGTTTTATTTAAGTTAAGTTAGCTACACAACATGAACATCATTTGCCTCTTAAAACTATAGAGGCACATGGTTTACCCTTTTCACCAGGGCAAATAAGGTGCAAAAATTGCAATGAGAAGCACACAATTACAATTGTTGATCATCACCATGTTTGAGATTTGTGTTAAGGTGTTGAGCTATATATACTGTTCTTCTCATTGCAACTTTTGCAATTTATTTTGCCCGGGTGAAATGGGGTAAATTGTGTAGCTCTAGTTTTAAGAGGCAAATGTTGTTCATGTCGTGTAGTTAATTTTGAAAATCAAACATGGAGATGAAAAAACAAGGATTGTAGCTGCTTGCATTGCTACACATTCTTTGGTTGTCTTGACAAGATGTTTTAAGTTAAAAAGATTACCTGTAACTCATTAGATGAACAAAAGTTTTTACTTTAACTGGTGAAAATTAGTTGAGCTAACTTAAAAAGTTGAGTGAGATCGGTTGCCTTACTTTTTCAAGTTGGCTCAACTTGTTTTTTTTTTGTTTTTTTTTAAATGTAATTATAAATACAATATAAGTTGATAATAGTTTTTTTTTTCTCCCTTTCCAAAAAAGGAGGCCAGCTCTTCAAAATCTGGGCCAGAAATTAGACGACCAAGCTTAAATTTGGCATGGTAAAACCTAACACTCACCCTCTGATATGTACATAATTTGATAAAACCAGAGGAGAACATATGTTAGAAAACTTTAATTTGGACAATTTTGAAAGTAAAAGCTTAATTTTATGTCAGTTGATGGATCTCCTCTTTGCCACTATACTTGGCCTATTCTGACTAAAAGCGTCCTGACCACAAGGGGGCAGATGTTTACAATAAAACGTTACTGGACAGAGAAAGAACTGTGGGAAATGATAACTGAGCATTTCATTCATTCTTGTGAAACTATTTTAGTTTCACAAGAATGAATGACTTCTTCCAAACCTGTACAGAGTTATATAATGTTCAACAGGTGATCTTTCTTCACTGACCTTTTAGCACTTAGTGGCTCCTCAGCCTCAACTGTGTTCTCCTCAGGCTGGAAGCGAAAATCCTCAATGTAAACCCCAAACCGATCATACAGCCAACTCTGCAACCGCGAACACACCGTCTCCTTCTGCTGTTTGTCTACAGTGAGAGTTTAGAGATATACTTCATTCAGAAGCCATAAGCAAAGCTCTATTAATCTGAATCCTGAGAGTCAGGGAGCTTGTGCTCTACATTCTCATTTCCTGCCTCAAACAAAAGGGGTCGATCTGGCCTAGTTGGTCTACAAAATTAGACAAGTGCCTAAAATAACTGGAGCAGATATTTCAGAATTACTAACCAAAACCAGGCGGGAAATCCAAAAAACGTTATACCAGATTAGAGCAACAACCCAACCACTTTAACCCTAGTGACTGACAGACAAAAAGATTAATCAAATAGAGATCTAATAGAAATTACAGATTAACCTGCTCGGTCTTGTCTGTTGGCGCATTGTCAGTGTCCTCTTTGCTCCGCAATATATTTTTCACTGTGTCAGAACATGTGGAGTGAGAGCAGAATGGCTTGTCAGACGTAGCAAAAGTAACTAAGAGGGGCAGGTCTTTGTGAAAGGTCAGTTTCAAAATCATTTAAATCTTTGTGGACTCGGCCGGACCGACTCGGATGTTAAGGACTCGGACTCAAGTCCGACTCTGCCCTCTTTGGACTCGGACTTGGACTCTATTGTCAAGAACTTGGACTCGACTCGGACTCGACAAAGGTGGACTCGGACCCAACACCAAGTTACATAGGTAATTTTGGTAATCAAAGATTAAGAGTTTTAAGGGATTCAATTATTGACTATAGGGGGAATTTAATAATTAGGATACTACATTTACCATATTATGTATGACAACAGATGCACAATAGTCATACATGAAGTGTAAACAAGATTTATTAGATTGAACAACTTTCATTTTATTTATTTTTTTAGACTAAAAATAAGAACAAAGAAGCAAATTACAAACAATATGACAAAGATACAAATTATACAATTTCAATAAAACTATTTTTATATATACTTTTCAGCATTGAAAGAAAAATATATTTAGTATTACATTTTCTTGTCCACCATGTTAATTATTTTCACCGAGTGTTTTGCAGTGAATTCTGGGATTGCCTCATCTTCAAACGATACATATAATTCCGCCTTTAAATTTCTTCTTTAGAGTTGATCTAAAAATGTTGAGGTGTAGACATGTTTTCATCCAAAACTGAATAATTTTGAGACTTTTAGGGGGAGTTTACACAACACCGTTTTCAACTAAAAACGACAACAGCGTTTTGGGGACCTGAAAATACAAACTTTTAAAGTTTCAAAGTGCAATGTTAAATTTTATAGTCTCCATGAAAACTACAAAAACATAATTATGGGAAAACAGTGACATCATACGCATGCGCATTACATGTTCAGTCTATAGGCGCATAGTTTCTTTACAAAGTGATATCGCCAACTACTGGCCTGGCATGAATAATACAGCGTTTTTAGACGTTTTCGCGGATCCATGTGAACTGAGATTTTTGTCGTTTCTACACGAAAAACTTTTCGTTTTTAAAACTTAAATTTTAAGTGCATTGTTCTCGTGTAAATATACGCTTATTGTCATAACATTGTGGGTTGTGTTACCTGTGCCATTAGCTGCAGGTGGCTGCTGTTTCCGTGGAAGCTGAGGTGGAGAATCTTCACACCTGGACCAGGAAACACAAACTGCATTAACTTTCAGTTCATACAAAACTAGAGTAAAATAGAGTCAAATAAGTGTAACCTGAGCTACTAAAACGGACTTAAATAAAATCTAATTAAAGCTAAATAGAAACATTAACACATAACAAAATGAAACTTAACCTAAAATTTTAATTCAAAAATATAAATAAATTCAAAATATGAATAAATACTATAATAGTATATACATTATTATAAGATGAAGGTCAATGACAAGCCACCATTCACAAAAAAAAAAACAGTGTACAAATGAAATAAAAATCAAATCAAATTAGAAAAAATAAGGATGCAATGTTTATATAAAACTTTGTACAGTATATTCTGATTATTTAGAGAATTGTACAGATAAGAAGCTATAAATCTATTAGAGTTTTAATATTTATAAAAGCAAACAGATTTAATATTTATGTATTATTTAAGTTTCAATTGTTTTGTGTTCAGCCATTTCCCCCCAAAAATTGAGAACTTTAGTATAAGCTAAAATAATATAAAACGTTTGATTGTCAAAATCTCATCAACACATATTTGCAGGTCAATGATCAGAAACCTCTCTGCGTGTCGCTAATCAAATCTGAATCAATTACATATTGAAATGACATCAGTGGAAAGAACACACTGTACTGACATATTGTTGTGCATGTCTCTCTACGTATAGATATTGACTTCCCACTTTAGAGTCATGGGGGGTGAGATGTAGTGGCTATTTTTATAGCTCAGGTTCTGGCGAGGTCATCCCACAGAGTACAGGACCAGGTCATTGAACACTGTTAACACAAACTATAGAACTAATTCCAAATAAGAAGCAGTTTTCTATTCCCAATCCCTAGTACTTGCATAGAGCATCTGAGGCCTCAGGCTCCTGTGCTCCTCATCCATTGTTTGAAACTTTATGTCAACTCATTTTTATGTTAATTTGTGTTGGTGAGTTTTTTTTTTTCTTTTCTTTTTTTTTCACCTGGTCTTCAGCACATCGCTCATCTTCTGTTCCAGGTCAAGTCTTCTGCTGCGTTCTCTCTCCAGCTCCTGCTTTAGGGTCTCCACATTGGTTTCTTCTCGGAGCTTCCGCAATTCCTCCTCTGAAAAACAAAACAAAAAACAAGAACATACAAATTACCACACACTTCAATGTACCTTCTGTATGAAGACAAATATTACGATCTAGACCTATTATGTAAGTGTTAACAGGAAGTTTTATAAACATATCTAAATGTTTTCTGACATACATAAGTACCTATGTACCATGTAGATAGTTGAGTGATATTTATTTTCATTTTATTTTTAGTGATTTTTATTTATTTGGCACATGAATATGGTAATCACTCAGTGTAATCATATATCCCAGACAGCAACATGGTGTCAGCCCAGATCCGGCCCACATCTGGTACGTGTTGAATCCACATATACCAGATGTGAGCCGGATCTGGGCCGACTCTATGTTGCTGTCTGGGATATCACCACCTAATGCCCAATGACCCAGACAGCAACATAGTGTCGGCCCAGATCCGGCTCACATCTGGTACACGTGGATTCAACACAGTACATGATGTGGGCCGGATCTGGGCCGACACTATGTTGCTGTCTGGGGAGTGATGATGGATGGATTTATAATACCATACTATACTTAAAAAAAAAAAAGTTAATACAGTAAGAAAAAATAAGTTAATAATAGTCATTTTAAATGCTATAGTTAAAACATCTTCATTACTTCATTACGATACCTGTTAGCTCTACAATCCCTTACAATATTTGCCCATTTACCATGGAAACCAATATGCTATAATTCGATGTCTCTTGTATCACTTCATCCTCTCTTTTTCTCATGTGAAGATAGAGTTCAAATAAATAATTAATTTACATTTATTTACTATAGTACTTAGTAAAGTAGCTTTGTAACAAGCAGGTTAATTTGCATTCATTCAGTCATTAGTGCAAAATAAACCCCTTTTGGATTATCGAAGATGTTTCAGCTTCACATCAGGAACAATTTGAAAGTGTTTTCCTCAATAACTCTCCAGTCTTCTCAGTGGTCTAATGTACCGCTGTGAGCCTGCAGCTATGTACTCTACTTGGTCTTTGTTCCCAGCTAAGCATTATAAATATTTAAGTGCTAATATGAGCTTCCCTCATACAGAGAGCCATAAAGGAGAGAATAAGATCTGAGCGACCATCAGCGCTCTGTAAAACTCTAGTACCTGAACCCTGAGTTCAGAGAGATGACCATTAGTGGAAGTGCTTCTGTGTGACAGATGGTTTCAGAAGAGATGAACATCACTAAGCAGGCAGTCAATTAATCTATAGCGACGTTTCTATTCACAGCATTTAGATTTTCACAAGGCTGAACTGCCTAAATATAGATTCTAACTAAAATAAAAGGCCCAGTGATCCTAATTTAGGCCTAGCATCCAACCCTTTTTATTGGTGTTAGCTAAGGTAAGCACACAACGCATGAGTTGCTGTTGAACTCAGAAACAGAAGTTTAAACAAACTTAGTAATAAACTTGGTGTGTAATGTTTCTTCTGGTACATTATTAATTTTCTAAGCCATTTTACTCATAGTTTTTTCACCGTTTTCAACTAAAAACAGGAAACTAACAACTACTCAGAACACTTTAGCAAACTGCATAGCAAGATGCTAATAGCTACTTTGAAACCCTTAGTAAGTACATTGCAACTTGGTAACATCCACTTAGCAACATCTTAGCAACCACAATACCCTGGCAACCACTCATAGCACCATAATAACCGCACAGCAGTGCGTCAACAACCATTCATAGCATCTTAGCAAAGCTAGCATCGAAACACTCTGAAAACCTCCTATAACACCTATAGCGAGAAAATCTAATTAATTCAAATTAATTTGTTCATGCCAAAAAGTTTTTTTTTAAGTAAATAAAGGGTTCTTCAAAGTGTTTTTAATCTATTGCTGATGGACAAATCACACAATGTACTGAGCCCTGGTGTGTCTCATCATCTGCAACCAACATTTTTAGATCTGTCTTCATTACTGACAGGCCACACAGAGAACAGACTGATTATGATGCTACAGCAAACAGTTCATCTCTAATTCTCATTGATCTTCATAAGAAAAAAAAGTCTCTTCAGGCAGAAAATCATATATTTCTGCCTCCTTTATTATTACTCGAAGGCTGAATGTGTCTGTGATCAGTCTGTTAATATGAACTACGGATATGTTGACTGAAATGCTGGAATTATATGTTAGAAAGACATGTTAGTCATTTCAAAACATACAATATAGAATAGCTGTACACATTCACACTCAGTGGGTTTCCAAGTTTCGTGTAACAAAACCAGCCTAATTGCTATTCAAAACCCGCCCAATCCCGGCCAAAACTAGCCCAATTGAGACCCACCTGTGAAGAGACGGCGCCAACTCCGGCGAAGACTTCAGATGGCGTAAACACCGAATCAACATGCACCAATGCTACATTTTTCTAAATGTCATAATCATTTGTTAACAAACAAGTATTTATTACTTCAATGAGCTCATTGTTTTTGCCTTAAATTATTACATTGTTTAAATTAATACCTTTTTCGCTAACTGTGATTGTACATTTTTGAAATACATAACTTCGACAGTTCCCTCTGATAACAGATCACTCTAAATTGTAATGTGGACTCAAGCATTTTCTGTAAAGCTGCTTTGAAATGATGTGCATTGTGAAAAGCGCTATACAAATAATTGAGAATTGAATTGAATGCATGAGGGTGAGTAAATGATGACCAATTTAAATTTGTGGGTGTACAATCCCTTTAAGGAATAGTGAGAGCAGACGAAGGAATCGTGACATAGAGTACATTTTCTTAGCTGGTTGCAGTTAAGTGCTCACAGAATAGATTTTAGCTTACAGTTTTCAGCTGTTTCTTGAAAACTGTCAGGGATTAGTTTGAATTAATTAAAGGAAGGGTAGGAGTTTTGTTCCAGAAACATTTTTTGTTTTGTTATTCTGGTTAAAAGTCTCTATCATCCTAACAGCAATCACTAAGTTAAGTGGTCTAAATATATTTATATGTATATAAATCGTCTGTGGAAGGTGTAAAATGTTCGTCCAATCGTTGCCTTCGGAACGATGTCTTACCTGACTGTCAACGGATGTATTTTCATACACATTTCATTTCAGCACATTATGCTGTGCAGAGTTAGACAGACGTCAGTCACAGAGCACTGCAAACAAACAGCAGCCACCTTATACAGTTCCTCCTGAACCAAAACAAGAGCTTATGTTGCGTTCACGGCTATGTGCTTTTGAGACATGGGGTAGTTTAATGCCATCTTTCGTGACGCTTTTGTTTGCTCTCTGCTGTGTGTGTTCATGTGTTTTGGAGGAGGCGTGGCTTTGGAGATTCTCTGAAGAGAGGGTGGGATCTTATGCTTTCAAAGTTAGCTCGCTATTACTAGCCTCTCTGAAAATCACATATGTGACCCTGAACCACAAAACCAGTCACATGGGTAAATTTTATGAAACTTATAGAATTGAGATTTATACCTCCAATGAAAGCTGGATAAATAAGCTTTCAATTGATGTGTGGTTTGTTAGAATATGAGAATATTTGGCCGAGATACAACTATTTGAAAATATGGAATCTAAGGGTGCAAAAAAATCGAAACATTGGGAAAATCACCTTTAAAGTTGTACATTTGTGTTCGCAATTATGCTGCATTCACTCACAAAAATACATGTTTTATATATTAACAGTAGGAAATTTACTAAATATCTTCATGGAACATGCTCTTTACTTAATAGCCTAATGATTTTTGCCATAAAAGAAAAATCGATCATTTTGACCCATACAATGTATTGTTGGCTATTGCCACAAATATACCCGTGCTACTTATGACTTATGGTTTTGTGATCCAGGGTAACATATTACCCTAACTTTAACTAATCTTCACAGAACTGAATGAAACATTTAGAATATATTTCTATTTCTATTACAGCAATTCCATCTGCTTTTGTTCTTGTCAAGGACAATATCTTCAAGTAGAAGGATGCCACCTGAAAAATATGCTTCGTAAAATAATGTTTTCTTATAAAATAATACTTATCTTATAACAACAGCCTTTAACTTTGACTGTATTAAAGGAAAACTCCGAATTTTTGGGACTTTAGCTTATTCACAGTATCCCCCAGAGTTAGATAAGTCCATTCATACCTTTTTCATTTCTGTGCGTTCTGTAAGTGTTATTTGACGCACCCACCGCTAGCCTAGCTTAGCACAAAGACTGGATGTAAATGGATAATGGTAGCATACTAATCCCAATAAGTGACAAAAAATAATGCAAACATTTTCCTATTTACATGTTGTGATCTGTATAGTCACAGCGTGTACAAATAACAAGGCTATATGAGACAGAGACCATTTTTAATCGTATAAATACTGGGAACTATATTCTCACTAGGCGTAGGAGCACAGCTAAATCAACAACAGGGCGTCTCGTGTGCTGCGCAAATCACTCCGCCCAAGTAGCCACTCCGCCCAAGTAGCTGTGCTCCTATGCCTAGTGAGAATATAGTTCCCAGTATTTATACGATTAAAAATGGTCTCTGTCTCATATAGCCTTGTTATTTGTACACGCTGTGACTATACAGATCACAACATGTAAATAGGAAAATGTTTGCATTATTTTGTCACTTATTGGGATTAGTATGCTACCATTATCCATTTACATCCAGTCTTTGTGCTAAGCTAGGCTAGCAGTGGGTGCGTCAAATAACACTTACAGAATGCACAGAAATGAAAAGGGTATGTATGGACTTATCTAACTCTGGGGGATACTGTGAATAAGCTAAAGTCCCAAAAAGTCGGACTGTTCCTTTAACAATATAGAAAGTTTTTTTGTCTTTTAATTATAGTACTAGGTATGAATTAGCAATAGATTCTTTCAAAAGAAATGATAATCAATATGAAACCTATCAAAGTAAGAATGCTGGGAAGGTCATGAAATATAAATATATAAATATATATATAAATATATATGCCACTCTGTCTCTGCCTCTTTTCCATTCCTTCTTCCTCTCCCGACACTCTCTCTCTCAGTAATAATAGCCCTTCACAATGTGCTTCACGATCTCTCTCTCAATGCCAGTAGATTCACAGCACCCCGCAGACAGACTGGAGACGCCATAAGGCACCAATAACAGAAGTGGAGTGATCTACTATAGTGCTGATAGTCCTCCATCCTGCACAACAGAGCTATTTCAGAATGACCACACACACTAGACCGATAAAAAGAGATACGAGTCATTATGTCTGATGTATGTTATGAGTATACGTTGCATTTTAGTCACAGAATCTGGAGACTGACCTTAACTTATGCTATTTTTATACTATAGGTTGAAATTTGAAAGAATATAATATTTAAATCATCTGTGATCAATTCAGTCCTCATATGAAAAAAGGGCCGTGGCTGCACCATGGTAATGTAATGATATCAAAGTAAAATCTAAATCAAGTTAGTTCACCCAAAAATTAAAATTCTGTCATTACATTCTCATGTCGTTCCAAACCCGTCGGACTTCCGTTCATCTTCGGAACACAAAAGATCTTTTTTTATGAAATCTGAGAGCTTTCTGTCCCTTCATAGACAGAATTACCACTTTGACACTTAGAAAGGTTCATAAAGGGATCATAAAACCTATCCGTATAAATTGAGCGGTTTAATAAAAAGCCTAAATTAAATCTGTTCATCATATAAAGCGATCAAGTCTCTTCAGAAAATTTGGACTAAACCGCTCAATTCATATGGATTAGTTTGACGAACACTTCATGAACTTTTTGAAGTGCCAAAGTGGCAGTTTTGTAGCGGTCTATGGAGGAACAGAAAGCTCTCAGATTTTATTGAAAACTTCATTTGTGCTCTGAAGGTGAACGAAAGTCTTACGGGTTTGGAACGACATGAGAGTGAGTCATTAATAACAGAATTTCCATTCTTAGGTGAACTACTCCTTTAAAGGGTTAGTTAACACGAAAAGTCAGCATTTATTCACCCTCATATTGTACCAAGATTTTCATTCATCTTCAGAACACAAATGAAGACATTTTTTAAAACCTAAAACCTAAGAGATTTCTGGTTTCAAGCTACAAAAAGTCAGCATTTATTCACCCTCATATTGTACCAAGATTTTCATTCATCTTCAGAACACAAATGAAGACATTTTTTAAAACCTAAAACCTAAGAGATTTCTGGTTTCAAGCTACAAAAGGTCAGCTTTCATGTGATCAGGCACACATATTGAGCTATGTGGAAGTGAAGATATTTTGTGAATAAAGACTTCATTTTTGTTTTCACACACAAAGCAATCACATTGCTTCATAAAAATGTAGATTAAACCACTGGAGTCACGACAAACAACAAAAATAAAAGGCATCATTTTATTATGCCTAAAAGTTTTTATTACCTAGACTTTCAGGTTGCTCAAGTTTCTAAGTTTGCTTATCATTTCTTTTACAAGTTTCTAAGTTTTCTATATATATTTATATATATATGATGTCTTCATGACCTTCCGAGCATTCTTACTTTAATAGGTTTCATATTGCTTATCATTTCTTTTACAAGAATCTATTGCTAATTCATACCCGGTCATTTTCCAGGTCAGTACGTCTACCTTGGTTTGTTTCGCCAAGTGTATAATGTAAATGCACATAAAAAGAAATAGGGTCCACTTTTCACTTTTAACTATTACCTACGACTTTTGCCTCAACAAACTCCCAATTACTGCTTATTAATAGTTAGTAAGGTAGTTGTTAAATGTAGGTATTGGGTAGGGTGAAGGGATATGGTCATGCAGAATAATGCATTAATATGTGCTTTATAAGTACTAATAAAGACCCCAAACTAAAGTGTTTCCAAAATTTGATTGAAAAACCAGAATTGGGCATCAAGTGGCCTTGATATCTCTCAGCAGTCTGGATGCAAAGCACGTAAATGGCATCATATATAGCCCTTCTAAGGCTAGTTTAGATCAATTAGAAAATGTCTCTCATCCATAGCAATATACTAAAATTAAAATATAATTGTATATAATGTATTTACAACCCCCCCCCACCCGATATTTACCCAAAATAAAGGAATGTAATATATTGCTGACGCATAGTATCCAAGTTAGAACACCATGATAAATTAGCACACATACAAACAAGCTAATTTCATCTCCACCTATCACACCATATAAAAGATTCAGGAGCTCTCAGAGCTGTTACACACACTCATACCAGACTAGCCGTGTACGTCTGAGAGGTCTATCCATCCTCATCCATAATTCCCTGAATAAAACCTTGTTGACTTCCTCTGCTAATGCTTTCACACTGGAACATTATGAATGTTGCTAGAACAACACAGTCACACCACAGATTTCTTTGAGAGCTCCACCTTGAGAGCACCAATTATACAAAGACTTAAAAAAAAACTCAGGCCAGCCCGTTTATATTGCAGTGCCGGATCCTGACATAGGCGATACAGGATTGCGCCCACTCTCAGTTCTCTCTTGCCACTTTAATTGAATTTCTTTTCTTTTCTTTTTTTATGGATAACTTTTATGGAAACTCCATGAGCTATTCTTTTTCCCCCCAGCAGCCAACCACCACATCGCACTTCTGCTGCTGTCTGTGCAAACCAAACATAGCAGGCGATAGATGTTATATTAATAACACTGTACTGCAAAGGTTGAGTTAATAAAATCAGTAAAATCCCAAAACAAATGCAAATAAAGGGCCCCGAGTAATTTTAGTTTCTAAAGAACACAAGGCTCTTTGGTTTCATGACCAACAAATCACTCTTCAAAATGATTATGAAAGTGATTTCTTAGAAAGGTTGTTGTAAACATGTAAAGACATCAACTATAATCAAATTTATGATTTTTTATTATAGTTAGGCAAGGAATAAACAACCGAGGGCATGCCATCAGAGCTGTGTAAATTTCGTTGACGAATAATTTGTCATTATTTTCCTCAACGGCATTTTTTCACAGACGAAAACGAGACGATAACTGAATAAAAACAAGTTTTGAATGACAAAATCTATTGACATTTTCGTCAACTCATAAAAAAACTAGACGAAAATGTTAGGGAGGGATGATTTGAGAAGAGATCCAGTCATATAAATTGTAATGTGCTGATCAACCCGGTGGGACACGAGTTGGCATGCGCTTAATGCATGTCTCATAAAACTTTCAAAAATGTAAACGTCTGGGAGAAAGAGAAGAGCAGACATATGGATAGACCTGAATAAGCGTGACCATGTGAAAGAGAACTAAAACAATTCAGGTGACATTTCACATTCGCATTTTAGTCAAAAGACTATGAATAATACTAAATCAAAATTTCCTGTCAAAGTTAACACTGCATCGTTGACTAACTTTGATAAAGTTTGCATCACTCATTGTTATTTTCCTGTTTATTACTGTGAAGCTGCTTTGAAACAAACTGTATTGTGTAAAGCGCAATAGAAATAAAGGTGACTAGACTTGACTTGACTAACCAGTTGAAGATTCTTTTAAATCGGATTTCTGATTTTATAGACAACATCAGTGGCCTAAAGTTGAAGAACTGTGTGCTGACCAACCTCAAACACAACCTAAAGCAAAGGTCACAAGCGGTCACTTGTGGGCTGCTGATCTTAGGAAGCTTACAAGTGCTCTTACTAAGCATGGCAGCGATTCATGTAAACCTATTAAGAGCACAGCAGAGATGAATGTCCATATAGCCTGGAGAAATACTAACACCGCTAACAAAGCTAACAAACAGCTCCCTGTTAGCTGAGAACAAACATTCTTGTCAGTTTCTCTCTCATTTGTTCTCTGCTTGTGTAATTAGCATTGACCAGTGGCCTGGTTTGATGTTCTGGTAATGCTGCCACTCTGCATTGCATCATGGTACTATAGCTTTGGGCATGACATGTTTTACTGTTGTCACAACACTCCATCAAACTCTCAGCCAGTGCATTATGTGTGGATGCCACTAGACAAGTATATCAATTATTGTAAATACCACACCTTTAAAAAGTAACTGAAGAATGTAGAATTAGTAATACAGATCTGAGACCCTAAAGAAATAGAACACCCAAAAATGAGAATTCGGCCATCACTTACTCACCATTACAAACATATTTGACTTATTTCTTCTGTAGAGTACAAAGGGAACAAAGTATTTGCATTGCTGCTCTTTTTATTCAATTACAATTGCTTTTCAATGATTGAATTCCATGTACTATAAAGTAATCATTTTGCACAAAATTCTAAGTCTTCTGTAACCATTCAATATTTTTGTGTGAAAAACAGATGGAAATTTAAGTCTGAATGCCAAAAGTCAAACTGAATGATTCTTTCACAAATCTGACAGATTCTGTTCTTGAAATAAGCTCACTGACTTGGTTAACTGCTCACTAGAAAGGAAGATTACCAGTGAAAAACATATTACATTTCAGTCTGTTTCTCACATATGGCTTTACAAGAATTTCTCCTTAGACACAAGGGTCAATTATGACTAACTGAGTGGACCACTTACTGAGGCTAAGGTTGCCTTTGAGGTCATCTGTGACTCCATCGCAGAAGAAATCCATATCTGAAAAATAGGCCTCCATCTTGGCCCGATGCATCAAGAACTCATGAACAATCGAAGTAACCCTAACCCTAACAGCCTTCAGTCATCAAGGCCCCAGTGATTTTTTTTCAATGTCCTTAAAATTCATCTTTGCCTCTTGGTGCACCAAATACCTGTGGTCAGTTTTGCCTGTTGTGAACTTGTCCAAATGGCAGGAAATGTAGAATCTAGAAGCTGGCATCCAATAGATTATATATGTCCTTTACTACAACCCTCAAAACAACAGTCATAACACGCAGCTTGGCGGACTGGATCTAAACCCTGCCTTTGAAATAAGCACCTAGAGGAAAACTACTGTTCCCTACTGATTGAGGTGAAACAAAAGCTCTATTCATCAGAGAAAACCATTGGCCCGTACTGTTCACATTCTGTAAGGTCTTTTCCACAACAGTGAGCCATGTACCAAGACGAAGACAATACAGTGATGTTACCCAACTCAACATGGTTTGGTCCAGATGCTTCCATGACTTCATGTGGTTCAGTGTTGTCAATGACCAGACTGTAGTTTAAAAAGGATCCATTTGAATTTTTTCCATTCATAATTTGCATGCTCAAAGCCTTTGGTGTATCTTTATTTAAATCAGCCACTACTTGTGACACCTATTCATTACTCTTACAGAATTACACCATTGAACGAGGGTTAAAGTTCCTCTAAACATTTTTGAAAAGATCTATTCCTTGTAGGTCTGACTTCTAATAGTCGAGGATTCGACGATTCGATTCGGAGAGGTCTGATTCGACTATGAACCTCATAGTCGAATACATGGGCGTCAGTTTGGTTTGAAATGTGCTGGGGACAGAGACGCATTCGCATTTTCAGAAGGGCTGGGTACCATTTTTATTTTATTTTTTCGCTTTCGCGCAGGTCATGTTTTGAAAGACGATGTCCTGTAGCTTACTAATGTAAATAAATAAAAATGTATTCAAAAACCTGCTTCACGTTTTCAGCAGGGCTGCGGAGCGGCTGTGAGTTGACTCCACACGGTTCTCAAGTGCGTTAAAAAGCTTTACGTGGTTTAATGTACCTAAACAATGATTACCAAATTCCCCTCTCATGTTGCTCCTCATAACCACTTAAAATGGTAAAAAAATCGAACCCAGAGTCCAATTATTATGGACGTTATCTGATATTAAGCGTTTCTGCTTCACATTTTCAGCAGGGCTGCGGAGCGGCTGTGAGTTGACTCCACACGGTTCTCATGTGCGTTAAAAAGCTGACTCCACACGGTTCTCATGTGCGTTAAAAAGCTTTACGTTGTTTAATGTACCTAAACAATGATTACCAAATTCCCCTCTCATGTTGCTCCTCATAACCACTGAAAATGGTCCAAAAATCGAACCCAGAGTCCAATTATTATGGACGTTATCTGATATTAAACGTTTCTGCTTCACATTTTCAGCAGGGCAGCGGAGCGGCTGTGAGTTGACTCCACACGGTTCTCATGGGCGTGAAAAAGCTTTACGTGGTTTAATGTACCTAAACAACCATCACCAAATTTCTCTCTCATATTGCTTCTCATGTTTATGAAATGTTATGATATATGTGTGATATATATGTGTTTTTTAGCTCTTTTGTTTGAAATGGAAAAAATCTAGCTGCTATCTAAAAAAAAAAGAAAAAAAAAGGTTCGACTATCAGTCGACTACGGCAAAATCTAACGAATCAGATTCGACTATGAAAATCCTTAGTCGAAAACAGCCCTAATTCCTTGCATCAATAGCATCAGTTTAACTTTGGTATTGTTTTATATAATGCCAATGGGGACCATTATCCTTTGTTTTGATTTCAAATGTCAATGGTACATGACATTTCAAAAATGTATTTACAAGAGCAAGCAGATACTGTCTTTAAAGACAAATACAGAGGGCAAAATTATCTGCTATTCCATTCCAACATCCTGTTTCTAAGAAACTTCTTGAGATGTAGCTCATCTGTCTGTAGGTACACAGGTCAGAACACCATATCAGTCACCATGTCAATCATCATTTTCATATCATCAAAAGTGCTCAGATAGATGACCATTGCTTTGTTCGTAATCCATTATTTTATTAAGCAGGGCTCAAATCTTGTGGTCTTGGTTTAGAGACCTATGAAGACCACATAAACGTAGCCTTGGTTCAACACTCATTGCTAGTCATGGTCTGAGTCTCATTTTTCACTTTTTTTGGTCCAGATCTGAGTCATGACTTATCTCAGACTACAGTCTATTTCCGCTGTACAAAAGGTGATGATTACCTCAACCACAGGTCAGCAGGCATCTTCAGCCATAAAGAGAATTTGCAATAATTTCATAAAAGCTCCATACGAGTCGCCATACGAAATATCTCTGTGTTTGAAATAAATGCTGCAACAAAAATCAGCATTTTCTCTGTTTCAGGTGATTGAAATGGTTCTTGATCAACAGGTATTGACTCACCTATCTCAGGTCTTTTCCTTTTCTAGGGATCAGGTCTTGGTCTGGCTCTTAGTGTGTCTGGTATTAGTCTGGGTATCGTTGACGCAACGCATCACGCCACAACGGCTAGAAGCTGTCTACACTGGACGTGACAAAGCGAACGTTGCAAATCCATTTGTCCTTCCTATGAGAAGTATCGCGAGTGCTTGGGGTACGTCATAAATAGAACAAGGCATCAGTTTACTGTCGGGGATTTGTCGTTTTCGCGAGGCATCCAGTGTAGACAATGTAAAATGGATTCTATTGTCGTTTGTCGTGTGCAACGCTGCGCTCCCGTCTGGAGTAGACTCGGTGTTAGGCGGTCTGTTATGTGTTTGGATCTGAGTCTTAGAGGGAGGGGCTGTTATTAGTGTGGGCTCTTATTGGTCTGAATCTTAGGGGGTCTGTTATTGATTTAGGTCTGGGTATTAGAATGTGTGGTATACTGGTGTTGGTAAGGGCCTTAAGTGGTGGTCTAGTATTGTTCTGGGGTTTTGGGGCCTGGTATTGATTTGAGTCTTTGGAAGTCTGTAAATGGTCTAAGTCTTAAAGGACAAATCAAGTGAAAAATGAACCTGGGGTTAATTAACACATGGTTACCAATTCGATCGTTCCCTGCGATGCGTTTTCATGAAAATCGAATGTAAAGAGTTTTATTTATAAAAACGGATTAGCTTATAACAGTAGTATATAGGGCAGAGAGTAAGTAAAAGTAAATCGCAAGTTAATACCACTAACAAGGCTCAAAATAGCCTCACACTAACACGGTAGCATAATGAGGGTCCCTACATGCAAAACAAAGCATTGGTAAATGGTAAATGGACTGCATTTTTATAGCGCTTTCACATACCCAATGGCCACCAAACCGCTTTACAATATTGCCTCACATTCACCCATTCACACACACTCATTCATACACCAACGCCGGTGTCAGCCATGCAAGGCGATCCAGCTCGTCGGGAGCAGCTGGGGTTAGGTGTCTTGCTCATGGACACCTCGACACTTGGTCAGGTGGAACCGGGGATTGAACCACCAACCTTCCGGTTTGTAGACAATCTACATGAACCACTGAGCCACTGCCGCCCCCTCATTGAGAACTTTGTAAGTGTACAGACAGTTTAATAAGAAGATACTTTATAAAGACAGTACATTACGCATTTACAGGCAGGAGCCATCTTGGAAAACAGTCTCGACTAGTCGAGCCACGAACGCCGTGCTACATTAGATTTCACAAACGTAATTCCTATCGACCAGCTCACATTGCACGGCGTTCGTGGCTCGACTAGTCGAGACTGTTTTCCAAGATGGCCCCTGCCTGTAAATGCGTAATGTACTGTCTTTATAAAGTATCTTCTTATTAAACTGTCTGTACACTTACAAAGTTCTCAATGCTTCGGTTTGTATGTAAGGACCCTCATTATGCTACCGTGTTAGTGTGAGGCTATTCTGAGCCTTGTTAGTGGTATTAACTAGCGATTTACTTTTACTTACTCTCTGCCCTATATACTACTGTTATAAGCTAATCTGTTTTTATAAATAAAACTCTTTACATTCGATTTTCATGAAAACGCATCACAGGGAACAATCGACTCGGTAACCATGTGTTAATTAACCCCAGGTTCATTTTTCACTTGATTTTTCCTTTAAGGGATCTGGTATTGGTTTGGGTCTTAGGGAATCTGTTATTAGTCTAGGTCTTTAGGAAGTTTTGTTTTGTTTTGAGTCTTTGGTTGTCTGGAATTGGTCTTAGTCTTAGCTATTTTAGAGACGCTCTGGGCCTCAAGGGGTCTGGTATTGTTTTGGGCCTTTGGGTGGCTGGTATTAGTCTTTGTGTTTTGGGAGTTTGGTACTGTTCTAGGTCTTAGGGGGTCTGGCAATTGAAGACTTTGTTATTACTACTGTATATCCATTATTATGGTTGAAGAGAACATTAGAATAAAGTAAAATTTATAATGTCAGAGCTACTAATGCAAATGCCTGAATGGACTATTCTGCTGTCATCACCAATATTTAATTATTCACGGTGAGATCTCTGAGACACTTTTCTTGGTTTTGAGAGCCCAGGGTTGAGACATGGTTGGCGTATTGTTGTACTGTGATGTCAGCTGCCTTTCACAGCAGTGAACTTCTCGTTCCTCTGAGAGAAAACATAAGCTTTCTCTCTCTGCGTCAGCGGCAGGCTTTCAGTGCAACAATAAACCCCTAAGTGAATGCCGCGGTCGCATGGTAACCTGCCTGAAAGAAATAGAAAGTGGAGGAGATGGTGTGGGTGTAGTACATAAGAGACAGTCTCTCAGAGTTTGGGAGGAAGAAAATTAGAGGAGTACTGAGGGAAATGACATTGGCATGTTGTGTCCGTAAATAGCAGAAAACCCCAGCAGGTTTAGGCCATTTGAGCCACCAGGCTTCTGCCGGCATTTATCACTACAATGTATGGGGCGCATCTGCGGGGGGCAAACTACCAAGACTACTGAGTTTTTAGAGGTATAATGTAAGTCATTTTCATGTATTATTCTCTTTTAACATCCTTGTTTTCTCTTTCTGCTGTTTCATTCTCTTTTGTCTATCTATCCTCTGTAAAAGAGCTCTGGATCAATGTTGGCCCACTCACTGGCCTAATTCTGTCCCCCTCTTCAGCTGATATTTTACAGGTTGTCACAGTTCCTGCCAGCGGCACCACTGTCATACTAATTATGAGTCAAGGCCACAGTGAGGGGACATTTCTGACAAGCAACCAACGATTCTTTATCGCTTTGGAGTTTGTAAAGAGAAAATAAAAATGTCTATAGAAATGTGAGAGGTGCTTGCCCCTATAAAACAAGCTTGCTAGGTTGTCTGGTATATTGTTATATGGTGTTGCTATGTGGCTGTTGAAATGTGAAAGGCGTTCTGAAATGTTGCTTGTGAATTGTTATGTTGTTACTAGGGGGTTCTGAGTGGTTGATATCATATTCTAAACTTTATATTCTAAAACCTACAAATGACTCTGGTCTCTTCAATTTTGTTCGTTTTACTGATCATAAGGCTAACCGCTTAAAGTAATCTTTACTGATATTTGGTTGATCTTATACTACTGTACTGTAAATCAAGGGCCTTAAATTACACATTAATAAGTGGTTTATGGCCTGTTCAATTTTCTTTCAGGAAACCTTAATGCTACTGTGTTTTTTTCTGTAGGGAGGAAAAGGAAATAAGAGACAGAAAACATGGGTTATTAATAACAGTAAAAGAGAATAGCTAATTTCAGAGCAGTCTGGTGTTAAGCAGCGCAATTGAGATTAAATAATGCAAGAAAAGGAATCCTCAGCTGTGATGTGTCTTCACAAGGAACTGTTATGCAACATTCCTTCCCACACATATGTTAGGAATATTGTGAGTGGTATTTTTCTCAGATAAATTATGATTGGATTTTCTTTGTGTCACAGAGAAGGAGCTTATATGCATTGCTTAAATGGAGTCAATATACTGAAAGATGTCTGATTTATATGGTTGAATCAGCATTTTCATGTGTGGGTTTTGTGTGTGCTGCCAGAGAGAAGGCAATGAACTTCTCATCTCTTAATCTCATTACTTAACCCTAACAAACATAGAACTGTGACACTGCAACAAACACACATACTGTATGCTGCCATGACTCAATCATGTCTATAAATCACATCATATAACTTCAACATACAGTGGGGTCCAAAAATCTGATACCACATTGAATGCAGGATTTAAAATGTAATCTAAACCTATTTGTAGGTCTCTAATCAAAATGGTAAGACATAATTGTTAAGACATAATTGTATGTAACTTTTTCACTGAAGCATAAAAATACCATAATATGTTTGCATATATTGAGGAAACATGCTAAGTCCACATAATCGTTTCTCTGAAAAACACTTGTACAGCCAGTTATTTTACTTTGAAATGTGCGTTTCCAGGCTGGAATGTTTGTTTTTGTTTTGGTCTGTGATACTGCACGTTGCCAATTTGACAATTTTCATTTTCAATTCTGCTCGTTCCTGTTGCGTGTGCTCAAACTGGCAACCCGTGTGAGCGTTGAGTTTGAGGAGCAGGTGGCGGGAGAAACGACGATCTGCAATATTTTGAATTTGGACTGCAGTACCTATTTCGACCACTAGTCATTCTTAAGTCATTCTTACAGACTGCACCTTTAAATAATAGGGCTGCCCCAGACTAAAGATTTTACTAGTCAACAAGTAGTAGCTCATTTAAGCCATTAGTCAACAAGTCGGACGTTTATGATATTAATTTAATTACTTGTATATATACTTCTATCAGCATAGTTTGGCATCGGAAAATGGTTAGTTTCTGGGCAGAGAAAGAATATTGTGTGTAACATTGTTCTACATTACAGAGAAATACTAAACCATAATAATGAGCATTTATAATATAAATTAAGCACTCAAGCGCACACATAAAGCTTGCAGCAACGCACAGGCCAAAGTAATGATGTCAGGGGAAAAAACAGCAAGGAGGCTGTCAGAACATTTTAACCATTTTTATTTAATAACATATTAATAAATTAGCAATTTCTGAGTCAGTGTCAGATGCAAAGATAAAGCGCCTTTAGAGAGAAATGCACATTACGTTAAGCATGTACAAAAATAATCGGTATAATTTCAGTTTACAGTACTAAATAAATTACATACATTTGAGTAATGCATAACCAAATAACCAAAATAGTTTATCGTACAAAATCAAGAAAAAAAAGTCTATAAAACTAAACACTGAAATTGAATAGAATTAGATTTATGTCCTGTACACTTCCTCGTTCTGAGCTCCGTGAAAAACAACAAAAGAAACATTTCTACAAATGAATCATGAAGCTAATAAACACACGATTACGATAGTATATGATTTGTGTGTGATTTTCATGCGATTTGGTGTATTTTCATATCAATAAAGAATGTTTACATTATAAATGCTAAGCAAGTGTATAGCGATTAGCTACTTATAAAAGACAATACATAGCATATTTCAATAACATTAAATGACTAAAATCCACATTCGATCGCAATTGTAAGTTATAACAAACAGCCGACTGTTGTTTAAAGTGAGTTTTGAGTAAGCGTAAAATTTATATTTTAAGTTGTGTCATGTAGCTTGATGCTAATTGTAGCTCTAATGCACCTGTCATGCCAGGAACATTTGTTAAAAGAATTCACATAAGGTCCCAAGAATATGCTTTTTTGTTTTGTTTTTAGACTTTAGATAATATGTGGATTATTTATAGAGGGATCAAGATAGATGGTAGATGGGCAAGCCATGTAATGCCAGAATAAAGGCTAATAATGGCTGAATACAAATAAAAGAATAATGAAGATTAGGTCTCATTTACGGCAGAAGTGTGAAAGGTTTGTCGAGTGAGAACAATAGAAACATGAATGGGGCAGTTCACCACACTACATTGGCAGTAGAGTGCAAGTGGGTGTTTACAGGGCAATAAAATATTTGATTAGCATCTTATCAGCCTTCTCTAAAAACTCACATGACATGGTCTTAGAAAATGTTTCATAAAATTCATAGTTTTAGAGTTTTAAAGTGAATCACAACCACATTTGTGGCTTCAATTTCATCATTGTGTTTCTAAGTTGCTACACTACAGGCACATCATATTTTTATACATAAAATATATATTGTTAATATTTTTTCAAGATAATATATCTCCATACTAATAAAATTCTGAGTAAATCTGAGTCTTGAACTGTAATCACTCAAGTGTTGGCTTTCTAAATACATGTTGGTCATGTGTCTATTCAGAATGACTTATGAGCAGCAACCTTTTTATTTTGGGCATGTCATTTATGCCCCACTTCCCAAAATGGGGGGTGTGTGTGGGAGAAGGGGTTAAACAAATCTGAAAAACAATACTGGAGACAAGAATGTAACATGGAGTGCCTATGATGTCAGCACAACTGCTCTGTGATGACTGGTAACGCATTGCTAAATGGGTCAGAGCCTTAAGACGGGAACACACGGGATAAACACACACACACACACGCTTAAAATAGACTCTCTTATGTGAAAATTGATGTCAGCAGAGGGTAAAACCCAGCGTCTGTTCTACACACACTCCCATCAACAATATCTGTAGTTTAACTGGTAGATCATGGCACGGTCAACAAAAAGAATATAGGTTCAACTCCTAGTGGTGTTGGCTAGTGCCTCAATGTAAAATATGTTTGCTTGGTTGAATGAACCAAAGCACAAGATGAAATGAAAACCTTGATTTTCTTGTCCATGAAACAATTAAGTTAATCTTATACAGAATGTCCAAAGAAAAAAGAAAAAAAGTAGAGGGTGATTTACACTGTCAAGCTACAAAAATGAGAGAAAAGCACAAAAAAGCATCCCATATGACTCATCAATATATTTCAAGAAGCAATAGCTTTGTGTGAGGAATAGGCTAAGTAAATAAAGTTGTCATGCACAGAAAATCTTGAACTCTGCAGCTCTTATTCAGCTCACAAATCTCATCCATTCACTTGCGTTCAATGAAAAAATGTAAGCCTTAGACCTACGTCAAAAGACCTATAGAAGATGTACACTTTGATTATGTCATATAAATCTTTAGCTCAAATCATAAAAACACTGATCTGGTCCAGCTAATGTCATGTGTGTTCAACAGTAAACAAACTTGCTCTTTGAAATATACAACAGGACTCATAACACTTGCCTTTAGCTAAAAGGCAGGACTATAACATTGTAATTTCTAGCACTGTAATTATCTCCTATTCACATATACGCATGATACTGGATGCATATTCGCACACCAGAGTGCACAGATATGGCTAAAACTCTGTGTTTCCTGAGCAAAAATCCTCAGTTCTGATGCTCTAGCAGCTTCACTCCGTAATCCCTTTCCTACTTCATATTTTATATCTCTCTCCCCATTCATTTTCCTCTAGCTTACTAATGTGTGCTGTCTCACTCCCTCTCATGTGTGGGTTCTCCTGTGTGTGCAGACAGCGGCACGCTTCGGGTTATACAACATTAGATTGTGACGGTGTCATTCACTAATGACCTTCAGTTGCTTTTTCCTATGTCATTCTCAAATGAGACACTGAGCCAATGTTTGTGTCCACACACACACACACACACACACACACACAATTATATTGTCTATACCCCAACCCTTACAGAAACATTTGCATTTAAAGTGCCCCTATTTTAAATGTTGCTAATTTTGTTTGGGAGGCCTCCTACAACAGTCATCAAAGGTCAAAAAACACTTTCATTTTCTCATAATATACATTGCACATCACCACATTTTTCAATGACTCTCAAACGACTCATCTAAAGATTCAGTCTCTCTAAATCCCTCCTTTGGCTACTCTGCTCTGATTGGCCAGATGGCCCAGTCTTTTGTGATTGGTTTACCGCTTACAGCGCAACACAGAAAGAAAATGTCCATTAGCATAACTGAATTTCAGCTCCGGAGGCTTCCTAAAGCTCAGCCAATTGTACCATCTCAATCTGAGCTCGAGTCTGAAGATGAAACACTGGAAGAAAAAGTCATTCAACCCGAACCTCCATCGCAAGCATGACTTGAGCAGGACGTTTCTCAGTGATACGCTACTCAGACAAAGACTTTATATATAGATAAAAAGGACTTTGAATCAGTTTGATGTACTTTACAAGATGTTGCAACTGTAATACCACACCATCAGCATTAACAAGTGTATGTCCATCAATAAACTGATGTGTATAATTGTAATCTATTGTGGTGCACGTGGGAACTGTATCATTAACAGCGCATACATTAGCCGAGCACTCACGTGAATGGCTGATGTAACATTAAAGTTTGTAAATCAAATCTTGATCCATCCTTTATCTTTACTCAAAGTAGTAAGAACAACAATCTGCATCAATAAACACAATTTTTGGGTAATAGTGGCCCACAACTGCTTAGCAGACCTATTTCAGTAAGACAGTAATAACATGAGTAAGCCGGAGAGCTAGCACAATATAAAACACAAAACTATGTATTTTGAAACACAGCAAATGAAGACCATAGGCGGGCATAATGCAAATGTGTTACTGCGTTACGTTTGCAGGTCACGGAAGTGAGACTAGAATTCCTGATGACTTGTTTAGGCGGTTCAGAGTCGAGTCTTTCTTTTGGGAGACAATAACTTTATTTGTCGTGCACTTACGACTTTACAACTTTGCAAACCGTTTCACAGACAGCTATATTACAAACTCCATGAAAGCTAAAAGGTTTTTTTTTTTTTATGTTTTACCCAAAGCAAGTTATAGGATATTCAAGGTACACATTTTGGGAGTATATGTGTTCCACTTAGGCTTTCAAGCTTCAAAAAGGACACAAAAGCATAATACAAGTACCATGAAATAATCCATACAAGTTATGAACAATAGTTATTATTCACTGAACATTTCAGGATCAGTCTAAGCTCTCTTTGGCCATTCATGAAAGAAGCAATGTCCTGTTTGTGAATTAATCAAGCAATGTTTTCTGTGAATTGGTTCATCCAGTTGATTTGTTCACATCAAAAAGAATTGGTTCTCAGAATCAACTTGATTTGATTTTGTTTCAAAGATCAGTTTGCACAGCAGTTAGATGAGAGGATTATCAGTGAATAGCAAGTGAGATTTCAGTTTGTTTCTTACATGTTGTATGGGTGACTTTTATGATATTTTATGCTGATTTAACATATTTTTTTCTCTCTAGTTCTTATTCACTGTCTTCAGTTTTTCTCAAACATGTTTAGAGCAACATGACAATCTAATTTGTCAGCTTAACTATCCCTTTAATAAAAACATTATTTAGTTCAGATGCAAAGCAGTTTTTCTCATGGGAACTGCAGCGAGAACATTTTGTCCACATTATGTAGGTGTTTTCATTTTACTATCATAGTGCGGATATTCTGTTACATAAAAAGATGGCAAACTTTGACCAACAACATTCACACAAAAGTACCAAAAAGCTTTCTATCTCACACACATCCACACACCCAAGGATGATCAATAGCTAATCAGTCCACAATTACGTAACAATTGTAATTTGTTCACACCAATAAAATGTGGCACAACTTTTTAGTTTGGTGTGAACAAGACTTAAGCCATGTGTTAAACTGACCAAAAAACGGTGTCCTTCTCATTAAACCAACCACAAAAACACAATCCCCATACAAATTATCTGTTCATGTCACAACAATAAACAGTAAAAATCGTTTTGGGGGTAAAAACCCACGGCAACAATGTAGAAGTAGCCCAATTTCCAAATTCAGTATGGTGACATTTTTCCACAAAATTGTATGTATTTTTGTCACTTTCGGTGAATTTTTTTGCCAAAAGACCCTTTTAAGAAGTTTTTTTTTTTTTAATTAAAATAATGCTCACACAGTAAAGGCTTTATAAATCAAACTAATTAAAATTAAACTTACAGTGAAACTATGCTACAGTGCTCACTCACGTAAGTGCATGTTGATGATAGATCGAAACCAAAATTTGGGCTTTGGGACGTTGCTAGCCTCTGGCAAGGGTGACCACCATGTAATTGCTCGGTTGCAGGACAGTAGAGGTGATTTTGCAGGACAATGCGTGGCATGTTTGTGATAGATACATTTACTGCTATTATACTATGTAAATATTGATTCACATTAAAGCCTATCACGTGTGATAACTTTTTAAATTGTCAATAAGCTTTGTTAATTGTGACCAGCTCTGTGACTCACACCCAATTTGCTCAGGTTTGAGTAATGTAATTTACTCTATGGGACCTATTCAGTCTGCTAAATATGATCAAATGAATAACAGGCTAGAAGATAAAAATCACATTTAAACTAAAATAAATTTCCTTAAGTAGCGACTAGTTTATTTTCCTCTATGAGACTATGCAAACCGGATTCAACTGGCTGGTGTAGCTGGATTTCGCACTGGAGGAACCTTTTCATAGTTCCTAGAACTATTGGCGAAAGTACCCGGATTTTGGCGTGTTCGCATCGCAGGAACTAGGAATGATTTTAGTTCTAGGAACTCCTTTTGGAGGAACTAATTTAGCTCCTACTTCACAGTAGGGTCTAAACCAGCACTATAGGAACTACCAGTGACGTTAGTGTACGCCAGGGGTGTCAAACTCATTTTCACTGAGGGCCACTTCAGCATTATGGCTGCCCTCAAAGGGCCGGTTGTAACTGTAAGACTTTTAGAATGTTAATATATTGTCTGTTTATTTGATTGTTACTTATTTAAGTTACAAATATTGTATATGCATTTGCAGGGGTGTTTCTAGGTTTTAAAAACATAAGGGGATGAGCCCGAAACATGAGGGGCTGGGTAATAATGATTTGCTACAGAGAATAATGTATTATTGTATATATGCAGGGGTAAACTGGCTCAAAAATTCAGCCCTGGCACTATAGCCACACCAGTCCACATTACCACACAGACACACTCATTCAAATGTAAGGTAGTTAGGGGGGTTCGGGGACATGCTCCCCTGAGAAAATTTGGATTTCTCGGACCTACATATGTGCATTTTAAGGTGTTTAAAGGCCAAAAAATTTGGATAACAATAGCTTTAAAAGCATGTCAGTGGGCAGTAGCATAAATTATTTGTCAAGATAACAGATTCTTAAAAATGAGAATGAGGATAAATTTTGCAATGAATGATCCACACTACAAAATGGAAATGCAGAATGTTTCTGCTTATTGTTGACAATACACAATCACATATTCCAAACAAGAATGGCCTTAAATAAGAAATCTTTCAAGGATTATTTTGCATAGATGTTACATTTCAATCAAAACCCAGTGCAATCTTTTTGTGTCCAGAGGCAAATTTGCACTTTATATTACCATTATAGATTGGTTTCAGCTACTTGTTTCTTTCCTGAGTTAATCAATGTTTTTGGCACTAATCAGTTTAAAGTTCAATTGTTCACTCATAAAGACAGTCACTTGTCGCCACCTACTGGCTAAATGATGCAAGTGGCACAAACACAGACAAGCGGAGTGATACAAATGGTGAATAATACTGGTACATATTATATTAAATATTATGTAATATATTTAATATATTTAAATAAATATATTATTATATTAAAATAATATAAAATATCAATATATTATTCTTCAATCAGTTCTATGCAGCAGAATCAGATTTAACAGATTTATTTTTTGACCAATTGTCAAAATAAAGTATAGTCCTACAAAGATATTTTATCAGAGCATGAGCAGAGCAGGGAGAACGAGAGGATCGTGATTCGTGTAATTTTACCAGTGTTGCCCAGCACGGAAATACACACCATTACAGCACAGTAGTGCTATTGCAAAAAGAAACAAGTCCAGATAAATTTCATGTTGGCACGTTTTTTTTAGCGGACTTTGCCTTTCCGGTGAGCGTGAGCAGAGCTCGCAACACACACACACACACACACACACACACACACAAACGGACGCTGCTTGCGGAACATTGAGCAGAACGCGCTGTGAACACGGAGCGGAGAGCACAGCGCACACACACAGCGGAACGCGCTTAGAAGTTATGCATCTTCGGAAGCGGACTCGCACGCAAAGTCATAAAACACGCTGAGCCAGAGTCAAACCATCGCCGAACACGGAGGATCGCGGCGGCTTTTTAGTATCTTTCAGCCAAAAAACGAAAATGTTATTTTCTGCCGAAAATTTTCGGCAGCCTAAATTTCGTTGCATCCCTAATTTTAAGACACCCATATGCTCTCGCGGGCCATATAAAATAATGTGGCGGGCCGGATTTGGCCCGCGGGCCTTGAGTTTGACACATGTGGTGTACGCTGATTGGCCGAACGCACGTGAAACACTGGCACCCGCCATTTAAAAAAAAAGCTGTGTAAACACACAGATTATAGCCTATATATTTACTCCACAAACTAACTCTACGAACATGGAAAACAGTGATAGATGGGCCTCTCAACCTTTACGCTGAGGAGAAATTTCAACGCAACTTTGAGGGGACCAAGCCAAACATGATTATGTATTTCTGCTTAGCTACCAACACTGGACATTAACCACCGGGCATACGCTAATACATTTTCATAAACTGTCTACTTTCTATGTATAACGATTCTATCTAATCGCGTATTAGACAGGACTGTTAGACAGATCATAAACTAATGAACACGCAGAATGTGAGCACTATATGATCAGGCTGTGGTGTTCTCAGCGCCGTCAAAATAAAAGTCACAACAACAAGTGCGGCTTACGTCACTTCAGAGTTCCTACTGGCGGGCGAACGCAACTTGGAATACGTTCCTAGGGGAACCATTAGTTCTCGGGGAACCACCCTGGTGGCTAGATCCTAAAACTAAGTTCCTTGAACTACTCGAAAGCCCCTCATGTCATCAGCGGAAAAATCCAATTCTATGAATTTGTTGGTTGGCTATTTTCCAGCTCTAGCTACAACATGACTAGCCTAAAAATCCAGACGCTCCCTAGCAGCAGCAAAATGTATTTTGCAGCCAGGGCAGTCTAGCAACTCTTCATTGACTTTCGAGCTACAAAAACCTAAATTGGGTCAGGCCAATCACGTCATGTATAGAGTAAGCGGGGCGGGCTTAACATAATGACGACAGAGTTGCGACGGTTACCTGCCACTTGAAAACAAAGAATGGCGGCTGCTGCTGGCGAACATCTTTCGAATCGGCTTTGTCCGCGACTCTGGAGGACTTGGTTTTTCTTTGAGAAAAGAGCATAGAACGGCACTTAAGTCATTCTTTAAAAAAGGAAGATGTGTTCGTCGTTTTGCCAGCCAGATATGGCAAAAGTTGCATCTATCAACTAAGCTCCGCTGTTGGGAAAACACTCTGGTTGGTTGAAGCGCTGTCCTATTGCGTGCAGAGGGAATTTGAAAGACAGCCGTTTATCCCGCCCCTCGGATTGAGCCGTGTCTATGGTGAGTTGCCAGACCCAACATCTTGATGTAGGTCTGGCTTGCCAGGCTACAACATGACGGCTATACAAATGGATTTTTTAAATGACAATCGCATTTTTTTTGTATTATATTTCTTATTGTATTTCTTATAGGGATTGTAATTTCAGGGAAGGAAAAAAATAATAATACAGACACTTAAATGCAGGACACTGCTTACGTCTTGCAGCACGCGGGACAAAGCTCCAAATTTCGGGACTGCATTTTGGTCACCCTACTTCTAGCATCTCATATCTCATATGCAACTGAATAGCATCACACTGTCATTTGGGTCAGATACTGAAATATTTTGTAAATTACAAAGTAGTATACAATGCATGCCGAACACGATCTTATATTGCATAACCTGTACTGTAGGTATGAATGAAACACCATGCACATACTGTACATAAAGGGCAATCCCAACTTTTTGTTTTGCTTTTCATACATAGAATACAAGGAGACATTCTTCTTCAAGTACTCACGTAGGAAGTGTTTCTCCAGTAAGGCAATTTCCAAATGACCCTTGACCTCATTGAGACGTTCTGATTCGCTCCTCAGGTCTTGCATGACAGACAAAGTCCCCAAACCAGCCTAGAAAGAAACAGAGAGTGTCACTGACAGACATGGATGTGATACATCCCACACACACACAAAAAGCTAGTCTCTCCGAGTGGTGACTTACAGAATACTAGTCCTCTATGTGGTGTCTTCCTCCTGTTTTAGTTAGATAAGCCTCAAACTGAAGGCTAGTCTCAATGACAAATGTGGACTGTACAATTCTGACTCACTGATAGCACAACATGAACCTGCTTCTGACTCCATTCCGCCCTACACACACAAACACACACACAGGCCGAAGGAACGCTAGATCTGCAGAAAGACGAACCGCAGTGAGTGAGAGAGAGAGAGAGGCAGAGAAAGTAGGTGAGTGAGAGATTAGGAGAGAGGGCGGCACTGCAGATACACAGCAGAAAAGCAGAGGTGTCTCTTTAAGAGGCCAATGCGACTGACAGAGCAGGCATGCTATCTTCACTGACACACACACACGTGTGCGTTTGGGAAGAGAAAGGGAGAGCGAAATTAAGAGGATGAAAGAGACCTCGGGAAATCATTCTCATTGGTTTGCACAAAGAAATGTTCAAGCAAAAAGGTAGCCAAGAATGGATTTTGTGATGGGCACTTAGTTCTGGCTACAGGTTTTGATGCAAGCAAATTCTGACAGCTGACTGGCTGATGGCATCACAGAAATGCTATTTGCTAGTGACTATCCTTAAAGGTAGGGTAGGCAACAAGGTGGCTAGCAATAGCAAGCTAGCTTTGAAAGCATAAGATGTTCCTGAAACACAATACTACTCGAAGGTATGAAAAAACACATATGTTGACAGGCAGGTAGGACATTGTAGGACATTTGACAAACATGGTCCTGAGACTTCCACACAAGATACATGTACATGTTTTAATATTTAGACCACTTCTATTATTGATTGCTATCAGGATGCAAAGAGAGTTTCAACCAGTATAACAAAAAGTGTTTATAAAACAAATTGCCTACCCTACCTTTAACAGTGATGTTAAAAAATGAGAGAAAAAAAAATACACTTTTAACGTTTTTTTTTTTTTTTTTTAAAGTTGCAAAGCCACACCCAGCGTTTTTGATCATTTTCCCAAAAATGTCATGGCCTCCAAACTATTTGTTGGTATGAATATCTAAGCTTGCTTAATATATATATATATATATATATATATATATATATATATATATATATATATATATATATATATATATATATATATATATATATATATATATATATATATATATATATATATATATATATATATATATATATATATATATATATATAGAACAGACCATCTGCTTTTATTCTGCTTTTTTTAATTCTAGCTTTATGCATTCTTTTTTTATCAACACTTGAATGTGAGCAAGTTTCATAAAAAAAGCCAACATTTTGAGCAAAAAGCTGAGAAAAGCATGTTTTTTGTCAAAGTCTACGTCCAGATTTGATTCAGAACGATGATCAAAACATAGATAGAGTAGATTGAGTCCATCAACACCCCTAATGCTTCACAGTCCTAACCACTTCCTGGGTCAACATTTAACGGGATAGTTCACTTTGAAATTAATTTTTGATATGTTTTAGCTTACCTCAAGGGCATCCAAGATGTAGTTGTCTTTGTTTCCGCAGTAGTTTCAATTTTGATATTTTTAGGTCAAACCGTTCTTGTCTGTCAGTCATATAATGCAGGTCGATGGTCACTGTCTCAAAACACAAGCACAGAGTCCAAATTAAAACAATTCCCCATCGTCCAAATGAAACAATTCCCCATCATAAGTACACATTGATGGCCTAAGACACGAAACGAGCGGTTTGTGTGAGAAAACAAACAGTATTTATATCGTTGTTATCTCTTGAAAACAGCACACGTCAAAATGATCTGACGGCGCGGGCGGGTATAGATATATACATGGATGTTGCTTTGGCTACGGTTTCGTTCCAATGAACTGCAGTAGCGAAGGTGACATCTAGTATATACATCTATACCCGCATAGATATATACACTAGATGTCGCTTGGCTACGGTTTCGTTCCAATGAACTGCAGTAGCCAAGACGAAATCTATGTATATATCTATACCCGCCCGCGCCGTCAGATCATTTTGACGTGTGCTGTTTTCAAGAGATAACAACGATATAAATACTGTTCGTTTTCTCACACAAACCACTCGTTTCGTGTCTTAGGCCATCAATGTGTACTTATGATGGGGAATTTTTTTATTTGGACGATGGGAAATTGTTTTAATTTGGACTCTGTGCTTGTGTTTTGAGACAGTGACCATCGACCTGCATTATATGACTGACAGACAAGAACGGTTTGACCTAAAAATATCAAAATTGAAACTACTGCGGAAACAAAGACACCTACATCTTGGATGCCCTTGAGGTAAGCTAAAACATATCAAAAATTAATTTCAAAGTGAACTATCCCTTTAATTCAGAAACATTGGGCAGTTTTGATTTAAATGCTGTTTTATGTTGATAATCGCGTTATTTTACATATGCATATGATTACATATGTTATCGCTTGTTTCTGCATCTTCTTCGCATGTGTTTTGATCAGGAGATTCAGTACTCTTTCAGAAGATGTGTCATAGCGTCCCCTACCATATAACAGTAAAAACACGGAAAGCCGGAAATTTCCGCCAATGGCGGGGAAAGAGAGTTAAAAGCCCTCCAAACAACTTAGCAAAACATATGTTTCATCAAAATATTTCGACCAACCAATAGGGATATGAATCATAAGGAATTTAACAAATTTGGATACAATCTAAATTCCACTTAACTTATGACACTGTCTTTGGTTATAAGTAGACTCAGTTTTTAGTTTCATTACTACATTTTGCAATAATATCATAAGGACTTCAAAAATGCCTGACATCACCACAAAACCATGCCTGACATCACCACAAAATGGAAAGAGTTGGGAATTCAATTATGAATCAATTGTTTATATGCAACAAATTCCAGGGATGGGATTCAGACTTTGGGGAATCAAAATATTGTCTTAAAAGTAATCTGGCAATCGGACGGAGTGTTTAAATGACTCGATACTAATCGAAACATTGATTAATTCTGACTCATGTGCATGTAAAGTTAAACATTATGTGACAACAATGTAACATACTCCAAATTACCATAGGTTCTCTATTCCAAACCCAATTAGCTAACTTGAATCTTGCACCTCTTTGACACAAAACAAAGTGTCCTGAGACAGAAGATGTTAGAAGGGTCATCAGCAGAGGCAATTTCCAGTAGGAGACTAGCTCTCATAAACCGGGTATTCAAAGTCAATCAAACCCCTGCTTGTGTGAAAAAGTGATCTCATTACCCCCGGCCTTCAGGGAGTCATTAGCGCATGAATCAAATAGTAAAAAAGTGCTGCGACGACACATTCTAAACTACACAGATTACTACACTATCAGGCGAGAGTTGTGCTGGCTCCATGTGTATCTGTGTTTGTATGTGTGCGGCAGAGCTATTTCAACCCGCATGTGAGCGATGACTCACTCCTCACTGCTGTCTAAACCTCACATCACCACTGGTTACAATCACTGTTAGCAGGCTGTTGCATTCAACACTGCACGTGATGCAGGAAATTACCAATGCAAACATATGCAAACACAGTGGTAAGACTGGTCAGCACGTTACATGCTTCCTGAAAGCCAATGCAGGGGTATATCGATATTTAGCTCCTCAGAATGTTTTATTGCCTAAACACCATTATGTTGGAGAGAGCTCAAGCTCTGTGGGAACCATCACACTATCATTTTGAATTATACAAGCCTTTTGAGAAGCTTAGCCTTGGACAAGCTAAAGATGCTTTAGGTATCATGGAAGCATTCCCAACACAGCAGCAGAAAAACTAGAGAGTAGAGTTGTCAAAAGTACCGACTTCGGTTACCAAGTCGGTACCGAAATTTAAACGTTTTAATGTGACGTATATATATTAGGAATATATTAGGGATCCGCTGATAGACGCCTGCTTTTAAACGCTCCCGTGTCTGTGTAAGTGCTCGGTGAAGAGCGTCAAAGATGTCATTGTAGATCATTGTAGCCAATCACAGACATATGTTGGGCCCATCAAAACAATAGCCAATCAGAGAAGTTTAGGAATCCGTTCAACAGCGCTTAAAATGCTAGAGGGAAATGCTGGTATTGTCACATTTTTAAATTTCAGTACCAACTTGGTATCGAAGTCAGTACTTTTTGACAACTCTACTAGAGAACTAGATTAAGAAGGGGAAAAAGAATATAGGCAACCACATATTTTTTATAAAAAAATCAGAATATTGCATAAAAGTTATGGATGGATACACCAACGCTGCATCTGAAATCAAATACTTCCCATAGTATATAGTAGCCTATGTGAAAAACAGTGCGCCAAAAAAGTAGTACGCCCGAATACAGATAAAAACAGTAGGCGAAAAGTCCCCGGTAGAGGATATATTAAGTGAAGTCAAGTGATCATAACAACATGGTGGGTGAGACGGTCTGGGTGTTTGTTTCTTACCTCTATGATATTTTGGTGCCTAGATACGGGCAAGACTCTCTCAGTGTAAGCCTATAGGATTTTTTTCACAAGTATGTCAGATGTAAACTGTCTGATCAATTAGACAATAAGAATAATTCATCCTTTTACACTAACATGCTAAACCGTAATCTGAACACGTTTTATAACAAATCTTTAAAATACATATATTTTAAAATGAATAAATAAGCACTGAATCATGTTAATTCCAACAGTTATACGATATTTTCAGAAGTTTTCACATCCCTTTTCATCAATATGGATTTTACAGTATGTGAGATATGAGATTCTAAGAGTAAAATCAATGTGTGCAAGCATTCCATGGGCAACCAATAAAAAAACGCCACTGTTGTAAAACTTGCATCATTTATTGCCTTAGAAAAATGTCCTAATGCCAACAAATAGTTGAAACTAAGATGGATCAAGGACAGAATCCAGTCCCAAAGCAGAGTTAAACACTCCCACAGGGTTTCAAAAATTACGTTTTTTTACAGTTCACATCAAGATTACGGTTTCTCACCCCCTTTGGGTCACTCCCAGAATTAAATGCCACTCCCTTAACCCAGACCTTAAATCAGTTAGCGCACTTGGGATTTAAACTCGTGACCATATGTGCTGGTTTGATAGGATTTCAGCTTTAGAGGATAACAAGACGTGACTCTTGCCTCATAATGTCCGTGGCCGATTACGCCTGATGTCCACGCCGTTTCTCCACTGTCAACTGTAAATAAAGCTGATACGCTACATTGTTGTTATTACCAGCACAGTTTTTTTGTTGTGTCTAGTAGCTTGATGCTATGGTTTCACTAAGTACATCAATAGTCAATATTTGTAACAATATTAAGATATAAAAGATTCGAAAATGCCACGTTAGTTTCGCTATGTTGGCTAAACATTTTTTTTTTAAGGTTGTATTTAGTCTCTCCCTGAAGAACTTTTTTTCCCTCAAGTAATTGTTATCAGTTTCCACCCAAGGTCTTAGGTCTTATAGTACTTATTTCATACTGAAAAACAAAACATAGCTTATGCTGGTGACGAGTAATGCTAGATTTTTCATCAGGGTGCTCATGGCCTAGATCCATGATGAAAAGGCGATGAGAAAACAAAGTAATTATTTCATTCCACACCCTAGTGACATGTCTCAGCGTCTACTTGGTGACTTGCCAATTTCCAGCAGTATCTAAACTGATAGTATTATAACTGACTGTTTTTAAAACACTCTTGAGCTTGTTTGAGGAGTCTGATGCTAGCATGTTGCTAAGCTAATGACTGAATCATCACAGAAGTGAACTCTTTTTGCAGACCAACCCCAAAGTTAAAGGGGGGGTGAAATGCTATTTAATGCATACTGAGTTTTTTACACTGGTAAAGAGTTGGATTCCCATGCTAAACATGGACAAAGTTTCAAAAACTAAGTTGTACGTTTGAAGGAGTATTTTTGTTTCAAAAATACTCCTTCCGGTTTGTCACAAGTTCCGGAAAGTTTTTTTCGAGTATGGGTATGTGTGACGTCAGATGTAACGGAATTTCCTTATATGGATCCTAAGGGCACTTCTCCGGTAAGATCGCGGGCGCGCGCGCACTCGTAGACCAGAGCAAGAGAGTGAAAGCAGTTCGCCATCAAAGCGCCCTGCCCGGCTTTTGGGAAGTCAATGTCACCAAAGAAGTGTGTTTTTGGTTGCCAGGGCAAGACAACCCTGCACAGATTCCCAAAGAACCCAGCGTTAAGGAACCCGTGGATGGAGTTTGTTTTCCTGAGCATAAACGGAGTTGTGTAAGACTGTTGTTCCCTGCATTTCGACGATGATTGTTTTATAAACAAAGCCCAGATCGACGGATTTGCAGATCGTCTAATGCTTAAGGATCGAGCAGTCACAATGATAAAGGTTCGCGGCCGTGCGTTGGAACGGTGAGTAAAACTGTTGAACAAATGTCTCTGTGTGTTGTTAGCTAGGCGGGTAAGCACAGCTTTAGCTTCGCCCACACGGCCCGCCCCCAGCCGCTCGTTTTTTTTCCGGAAAGACTCGGTACAGTCTATCTTTCAATTAAAAATATTATAAAACAAAAGACTTTTTGGAGATATGAAGGATGCAATATTACTCTATAGGTACTCAAGATTAACAGGAGATTGAGTGAAAATGAGCATTTCACCCCCCCTTTAACATTATCCTTGTTTCCTCAACAAAAAGCCAATGGGATTTTTCAATTGGTTTTTGGATTAAAGCAGAAAATGCACTCTGTAACCAACAAAAGTTTATGATTCATACACATTTTGTTCATCAAGATGATATTCACAAATTAACACGATTTTTATGAAGCCTAAATGCAATTGCCTGAGGTAAAAAGCTATTGTTAGGCTATAAACAAACTACACCACGGATACATGACTTTAATGTCACCACCACTAAACTTCCAATTAACCTTTCAGTCCTTATTTCAATTCTACAAGTTGGAAAGTTTGAGTTAGCATATTTTGAATGTGTCATTAAATATTAAGATTGTGCTTATAAACACAGCAAGAATGTAAAAGCAGACTAGTAAGTAGATGAGTTTACATGTTTGGTGTGATGAAGTTCAATGTCGCAGAGAACCATATGACCACTTGAAAATGTAAAAAATACCCTGAGCTGTGTTATTTCAGTCATTTAACCAAAAACTCATTCAAAAAACCCACTGAATTTGCAAAAATGCTATCTTATCCAAGTTTTAGGACTCATTCCTAAGAGACACATTTGTGTGTCCAAAGGTAAATATAAACATCATAGTGACTAAAATATATGATAGTGATCAGGGCTTGAAATGAACATTTTTGCTCACTAGCCACTATGGCAAGTGGTTTTCCAAAGTTCCAAATCCCACGGTGAAATTCAAGCCCTGTAACACCAACAATATTCATCCAGAGCAAATTAAATGAGTGAGTAAGATGAGGCGGGTTCGTGTGTCAACTTGCTGTCGGAGAGATGCCACCACTGCTGAAATCCACCTGCATTTGACGGGTTGGCTGGTGTTAATGTCAAGCCCTTATATGGCGCTTTTCCACTGCATGGTACGGTACGGCTCGGCTCGGTTCGGTACGGCACGCATTGCCGCTTTTCCACTGCATGGTACAGTACGGCTCGGTTCGGTACGGCTCACTTATGGTGCATTTCCACTGCATGGTACGGTACGGTACGGCTCGCTTTAAATGGTACCACCTCTGTTGAGGTTCCAAGCGTACCGTACCGATACTAAAATGTGACGTGAAAATGTAATATCCAGTTTTGCTGCTCCCACTTGAGCCAAGAGGCCTTTCTACGTGGAGTGCATGTTCTCCCTTTGTTGGTTTGGGTTTATTCTGGGTGCTTCGGTTTCTCCCACAATCTAAAGACAGGCAGGATAGGTGAGCTGAAGAGACTAAATTAAATAAGGTATGTGTGCAGCCCTGCGATGGACTGGCTATCTATTCAAGGTGTCCCGAGATGCTAGGATAAGCGCCAGGACTCATGTGACCCTATTTAGGACAAGCTGTTGGGAGAATGGATGGATAGTTTAGCCGTATACTATTTGGAGCACTCAAAGATCCCTGAAACTATTGCCTGGGTGGGCAACTGGGTGGGTTTTCGAACAGAGCCATGGATAAGGGGTGAGAATTAGACACCATCCCATAGAGAAATATGCTCTTCAGCATCCTAGAGGAAAAAAAAAAACCCACATGACTGTCACCCGACAACATTTCAGTTTACATTTAAAAAACACACTCTAATGTTGCAGATGGAAGCAGAGGAGGTTGGCTCTATTGTGAGACACTTATGCAACACCATGACTAATCTGAGGCTCCATCATTGAGGGGAAAGCCTCAAAATAATCAGAACACCAAATTACACAGCTATGACCATAAACCTCTCAGAAAACATCTCTAACACGATTACGGCAAGGAATTCTTCCATAAACCATCTGTGAAATGAAAAGGTACCAAACTGAAGCAGCAGAGTCTGGTTTTAACAGGATAGTGAAGTGCATTAAAGCATCATTTGGCTGCAGGATGACAGACCGAGGACTGCATTTCTTGCTTCCTGCATATCAACTCAGTTTAACCAGGCGAATGAGACAACAGAGATATTTACAACATTATGGAAGGAAGATATAGAATAAGTTCATGTGAAAAGGTCAGACACTTAAAGAGATTCATCACAAGCACAATTTGAATAGAGAAAACTGATTTAAAGGAACTGCATCTATGTTCTCATACAAAACAATGTGTTTGACATTTGCGCACGTCCTTTAACACAACATTCTAGCAGCCCTCAATCTTCAAATTATTAACTAACATACAGAAATTCCTAAACGAGTACCTCATAGGGGGCTTTCGCACCGGGTAGTTCTAGGAACTTAGTTATAGGAACTAGCCACCAGTGTGGTTCCCTTAGGAACATTTTCCTGGTTGCGTTCACACCGCCAGTAGGAACTCTGAAGTGACGTGAGCCGCGCTTTTTGTTGTGACTTTTATTTTGACGGAGTGGCAGACCTTTATTTTGACGGCGCTGAGAACGACAGAGCCTGAGTTCATTATTTTTCGATCTGTCTAACAGTCTTGTCTAATACGCGATTAGATAGAACTGTTATACATTGAAAGTAGACAGTATATGATAAGGTATTAGCGTATGCCGTGTGGTTAATGTCTAGTGTTGCCAGTGTTGCTGTGGCGGGTGCCACTGTTTCACATGCGTTCGACCAATCAGCGAACACTAACGTCACTGGTAGTTCCTATAGTGGTGGTTTAGACCCTACTCTGAAGTAGGAGCTAAATTATAGGGGTTGCACGACTACTGATTTCTGCTAGTCGATTTCTTATCAAAACAATTCTCGAGTTACTCGACTACTCGTCGTTTATGCTACTGTAAATGAAAAGACATGAAATAGCTAGATCTTATCAATAAACATTTATTAATTCATAGCCTAATGCAACAATTACATAAGTAAACTCTCAAAACATTAAAATTATGACATTTCATTTTAAAATTTTCATGTAACAGTCTAAAGCCAAATAAATAGCCGTTCTTGCCTTTCATTTCAGACGTCTGCTTCTAGGGGCCGTTCACATATCGCGTCTTTTCCGCGCTCAAGGTCATTATTTCAGGCCAATTACAATATTTTTGTCATCCTTGATGAAATACTTCCACACATCTGACGCGTGGTGTCTGTTGGTGACGTTCGCCATTTTTAATTCATTTATGGTTAATGGACGCTCGAGTAGTCGATTGTTTCCGACAGCGTCGACTAGTGGTTGAAGTAGTCGATCTATCGACTACTCGACTAGTCTATGCAAGCCCTACTAAATTAGTTCCTCCAAAAGGAGTTCCTAGAATCCCTAAAATGGAGTCCCTCCATTCCTAGTTCCTGCGATGCGAACATGCCAAAATCCAGGTACTTTCGCCAATAGTTTTAGGAACTATGAAAAGGTTCCTTCGGTGCAAAAGCCCCTATTTTTAACAAAGTTGCAGAACATCTGTAATTACAGTACTTACAGGGTCTCTTTGCTCATCATTGTCTCGCATTGAAGGTCGAGGTCTCAGTAGCATGTCATCACTACATTCAGTGTCTGACCCCGTAGGGGACTCGGGTAGATCCATGAAGTCATCTCGCTTTGGACCGCGGAATCTTATTTTGTCCAGCCGCTTTAGCATGTTCAACACAGCTGCTTTAGGCTTTACCTTAACATTGTGTATGGCAGCCCTGCAGAGTCAAAAAAGTATGACAAAGTATTAAGGACAAAAGGTACAAAACTTTACAGGGAACTTTAAAAGTAAGAACTCACACAGGAGAATAAATAGTTACATTTTAAGGCCAATTCACACCACTTAGACAAACTGTCGACATCTGTTGGCGTTGGTCAGAGTTTGTTTTCACTGACCATGTTCAATCAGTGTTTGTTGGTGTCTGCTGGGGCAGTGTGAACATGACAGTTATTTTTCATAACATACTAAATCCAACTGCCAATTTGTTTGTTGGTGTTTGTCTGTGCGGTGTGAATTGGCCTTAAAAAAGAACACGTGTTATGCTGCCAACCCCCTGGAAAGCTCACTTCCACATAATGAAGAAGCAAAGTGGCTTTATCACAGTAAGTCAATAGTACTGACAGGCCGATATATATCATCCAATCCCATTCATTAGCCAATTCGTGGCTCATTTGAGATTACTGCCATTGGCTGGTGTCAACTTGGTCGACTGACAAAAGTTTTAGTACCGTGTAGTGTTCATTTGATTTCAGGATTTAAATCAGGACCATCCTCTATCAAAAGTAAAACATTCTGAAGCAACTAAAATAAAAAGAAAGAAAGAACTATTAAAAATCATACGCCATCATAACATAACCATTTATTTATTCAACAGCAATGTTTTATTCACTTGACATATAATAATAATGAACAACCTGAAGCTTTTATAATGAATATGTACACACTAACAGTTTTGATTTCATTAATAACACAACCCTTGATTAAACGTGAATCTCCTCTTCTCTGAAATGGTTTACCCAGAAGTCACCTCTCTGACACACGCTTATGTCCTCAGGACTTTCACAAAAACACGTGAATGAATATTCTCAGTAGTCTCTAAGGCTGACCTTTTAACACGAAAGGGTATTAATCTGCTGTTTTGTTCTGAAGACCAACGGCAAGAGGAAATCTCTAATGATCACAACAGGTTGAAAATGGATTGCAGGGGCTTTTCCTGCCTTGAGCAAGAATCACTGACCAAAGTTGTTTTGTTTAAAATACAGTGGAGAAAGTGACATATGTGGATTTCCCACAGAATTGATTTTGGCAATGCCACTACCTTTTTGAAACGGTTTCAAAAAACCCATCATAATGTAATAGTTTCAACCATTATAGAGGACAAATGGCTTCACTCCACAACCTTAAAAACATATTTTTCTTCTTTCCTCCATTTCACCTCTGCTCTAGCCTGATTCCTAATAACTTTCTAATAGACTTGGTAATTGTGTATAAATATAATTTACTGTGTGAAATTGTCAAGTCGCTTTGGATAAAACCGCCAGCTTAAGTAAATGCAAATTAATAAAAAAAATTCTCCATGGAAGCAAGTCATAAAGGTGTTGAATATGAACTTGAGGGCAAGTCAATTATAACAGCATTTTAACACTTTTTTGCTCTACCACTTACAATTTAAGCTAATATTTACAAGTTAAAATGACAAGATAAGAATAAAAAGGTATTATGTAGAGAAGATAATGTCATGCTGATTATATCAAGCCATGAGAGACAACAAAACAATGGGGACAGGAGATTCAATTGTAACCGTCCCTCTCAGGAACTACATTATAGAACAGGGATTGCTTTGAGAGCTCTCGGTACTTATTATTATGAAATTATATTTGGCTGTTATTGTGATTCTGCATGCTGTGAGAGCTGCAGAAGCCTCGAATCAAGTACACAAGGCGGAAGTAAATGTGTCCACCCACAGATCTCTATACTGCCCACATCTCTATTCTCTGCATGAATATCCACCACCAAGGTCATCTAAATTATTTCTATCTGAACACCATTGAGAGCACTGGACAAACACCATGACTTTCAATATCAGAGGACATTCATAAATGTGAGACAGAGATTAAATTCAGTTCATTCAAGATCAAATATATATGCTGCATAACACACACACTTCTTTATTTGTGCATTAGTCATTCTCAGAGTTCAAAGCCACAGGTGCTGCCAACTCTCTCAGTGCAGGAATCCTGCTTCACACTGATCATTGCTTGAGAAAACAGCTGAATCTGAAAGTGAATAAATCTGAATGGGTGATTCAATGAATACATGAATCAGTGACTAATGGTTCAAATAATTACTAAACCCACGGATCAGTTAATCAAAAGTTGAATTAATCAATGATTCAAAAGATCAATGATTTAGCTGATTTTACTGATTCAGTTGATTTGAATCAGTGACTCAATAGGTCATTGAGTCTATGGACCAATTAATCCAAAGATGAATCAACAAATCAAGTACTCAATGGATCGATTGACTTCAATGATTCAGATCATTTTATTAAATTAACCATTGATTCAATAGTTTGCTGAATGAATGAATCACTTAGTTATAAGATCATATATCAATGAAAATAAAAAACAGACCGATGAATCAGTTTATTTTCATGAATCAGTTGATTTCACAATGGATAAATGAATCAGTGGCTTAATCAATGAATGAATCTACGTATCGATGAATCAATGATTTTGTCTGGGCTATGAATATATTTTCCCATTTAATTTGTCTTATCTTATAATTTTTTTTTGTAGAATGAGTAAATCTGTTTGTTGTTTGGATTACAAAAGTTTTAGAAGTGACATTTTTAAGATGATTACATTTTTAGGCTGCTTTGTCAAATCAGATAAGGCGTTTCTTACGGTCTTATACTGTTACTGAAATGAGAGTTAGTGGAAAGATATATAACTGTTTTATGAGAATTGAAATGTTCAGCGACCAACAGTAATAGACTATCTAGTGATGCAAACTACTCAACTTTTCATGAAATTTCGCCATAAATGAATGTGATGACACAAGAAACGTTTGCGTTTTCGCCATATTGGACATACGATAAGAGTTAACGTGTGCACATTTTTTAAATAAAATATTATTTTCAAATAGTTTAAGGGATAGTTCACCAAAAAATCATTTACTCACCTTCAAGTTGTTCCAAATCTGTATGAGTTTCTTTCTTCTGAAGAAAAACGTTGGTAAACAAACAGTTGATGGACCCTACTGACCTCCATAGTATGAAAAAAATACTATGGAAGTTAAAGCCACAGTATGGAATTATTCGCCTCTAGGCGCTAACCTTTTTACAATAACAAAGGCGTAGTTTGATGACGCAACACATGCTAAGAATTATGGATGTTGTCGTCAACGTCAAGCCGACCGATCTAATAATGTTTATGGTTGACTGAATACATCGATGCTTTTATCATGACTGTGATATGAAGCAGTTCGGGATTGCTAAGAGACAGCTATCAGCTCCACACGAGACGCGAGTCCCGCGGATATAAAGGAATAACAGGGCTCCAGACTGCGACCAAATGGTCGCATTTTGCGACCAAAATTTGAGAATGTGCGACTGAATTTTACATCCAGTCGCACATGTGCGACCAGTAATTTTTTTTTTTTTACGTTAAACGTGGAAGGGGCGCGTCAAAGAATCCGGAATGTGTAGCAGGCCAATGAGTGTGAGAAGAATAGGGAATGGCCACTGTAACTGGCTAATGTGTGGAGGGGGAGGGTCCTAGAGATAAGCGAGCGCGCGTAAGTTAAACGTCTGTGGGAAGGAGACGGAGACAAATATCAATGTCACGGACAGACAGACACAGTCGGTCGGATGATGATAAAGGCCTGAACCCACTATTTTCGGGAAGACTGGCTACGAAAATTCAGCTGGTTGAGGTACTGTAAGTAAGGTGACGAACTCCATGAGCTGCAAATGTTGCAGTCGCTACCCCAGAACTGCGGGGAAATAGAAGTTTGCAGGCACTTCGCAGTTTAAACACAAAACGCATCTCAGCCTCAAGCAGAGTATTCCGTGACATGTTATTAAATAAAATGAAAAAAACTGCGCTGCGCTGCGCTACTCATTTCTACTTCATAGACCGTTTAATAGTTCGAACCAATAATAGACAGCGCAGAGCTTCTCTCGCCAGTCGCGGGCCGATCGCGATCACGCGAAACAGTTACATCGTGGAGATCCAGTGAAGAAATCCATTGAGTTCGCGACAGAATTAATAACATTGCTGCGAGATCCAGTGAGAAACATTCAGATTTGACGCAGAATTCTCTGTTATAAACCATATATCAGATCAAACAGCGCTGACGTGGAAACCAGGAGAAACATTTGCCATGAACGAACAAGTTATAGAAGGCTTGGTCCACAGATCAGCAACATTCACCTTGGATTTAATGTAGTAACACCACTTACTGTAACTATGGTATATCGTGGTTATAACAGTAGCCTACACATCTTTTTCCAGCACTTCAAAACTATAATATCATATTTAAATGTTATTTTTAATGTGTTGACCAAAACATTTTTTGTTCATCCTTTAAAGATTGTCCCTATTTATAAAACTAAGTTTCAAGAAGTAGGAAAACTCACACTTATTTAAAAAAAGAAAAGAAAAAAATATTAAATTACTATTGTAAACATAGCTGCAGAGGACGCCTATTGGCTATTTTCACTCCCTAATATCTATTTTGTCACTCATTTTGCTTTTGAATTATTAAGACATTATGAATGATAATAATTAAAGTTAACTTTATCTATACACCTCAAATTAAGCTCAGTGCTTTGTCATCCCACAGTGCTACCAAATACTTTCTGTAGAACTTAGTGCCGCTGCCCTCAAATGTTAGTCTGGAGCCCTGTGATCTTAAAATAAAACTGCACCATACTTTCTGTACGTTAAGGCTATTTATTATCAAAGCATTTGTCAGTAATACAGTTATTTTGGGGGAAAATGTGAATAATTGCATTGTAAGATGATTTAAGGTGCGCCCCTAAATTTTCTGCTTGTGCTCCTAAAATTTTAAGTCAGGGGCTACAGCGCTCCTAATAAAAAAAGTTAGTCTGGAGCCCTGAATAAGGACATTTCATTCTACCGAACTACACATAAGAGCAGAATTACAACTCACAGGTCAGTTTATTAGACAAATTAAACTTGTGAGGTAACGCAGCGCTGTTTCACTTGGTCTAACATTACACTATCACACTAAACTGCATTTGAATGTGTTGAAATGTATGTGTTAGTTTGTCTGTATGAGACTAGCAGTAAACTAGATCAACATTAGAATAACATACAGATCATATTCTAACATTTTATCATTGTTGAACTATATAACATTGATTAGTTTTAGGGCAATTCCACGCAAAACTGTCACATCCATAACGCCAACACACTGCCATGGTATTTAGTTGGCGTTATGGATGTGACAGTTTTGCGCGGAATTGCCCTTTATGTAAATGTGCTCACCTGTTTAATAAAGTACATGTAGGAGCGGTCGAAGTCTTGGACGTGGAGCTCTCGTTTATATACTGTCTATGGGAACTCTCGGCATCTCGAAAACACCGCGCTGATATTGATTCTCGTTTTAGTTCTCCTTTTTTAGCCAAAGTCTGCTTGCCATGGTCCGTAATGTTTGAACGAAACAACAACAGCATGCAAATAGACATTGCGAACTCCACAGTAGTCTGCGTCTGTCGCTTTGGTTAATCAGAGGGCTCTGCTCATAGCTCTGGTTACCATGGCAGTATGAGCGGAAACCAGGGACAACGCGGATATGACGCCATTGACTGCGACAAAACGGAAATAAAGAAACGTGCCGTGTCTAAAAATTAAATTAAAATTTCTCCTGGTTTGAAAGTTGTTGGAAACAGTTGGGATAATGTAAGTACACAACTAGAAAAAATATATAACATAGATATAGTGATTTTTGCTAATTTTAAAGCAAAAAAGTTACATATTGTGCCTTCAAAGGCATCAACTGTTTGATTACCAACATTCTTCAAAATATCTTTTTTTGTGTTCAGCAGAAGTAAGAAACTCAAACAGGTTTGGAACAATTTGAGGGTGAGTAAGTTATGATAGAATTGTCATTTCTGGGTAACTATCCCTTTTAATTGATTACTTAATAACTCAAATTAGACCAGTAGCCTACAGTACAGTAGAGTAGAACTTCATTCATTGCCTTAAATCCCTTTTAATCCTTTAAATAATCAATTCCTTTAATATTATTATTATTATCGTTATTATTTATTATTATAATTAACCAGTACAAAAATGAAACTCCGCCTATGGGAGTGATCATGCTTAAACGGAACAATGAATAGGTTGATCAGAAGATCAACGAATCAGTAAATGAATGAGTGAATGACTTCATTTCAGCATCACGCGACAATCATCGCAACATCACTGACACATGTAACAACTTTCACTCCATCATCATCATCATCATACGCATGATCTGTAGGCCGTCTACATGTCGCGTGTGGATACAATGTATCCGTTCTCCACATAATGATACGTTCTGTACCTTGATCGGCGTGTCTGAATGACAGAATAACGGCCGCGTTCCTGGAACGCATTTAAATGCCACATTAAACAAAGACATGACACATTAGATTATGACGTATCCAAGCTTAGCTATTTAAATCAGCGAGCTCTTAGTGCGACACTGTCCGTTATAGCTTCGTTTTCAAGAGCGTTACTCTTAATATAAACGGGGTTTCTCTATGAATTATGACAGTGGTGAAGAAGACATAACTGTAAATCGCCTGTTGCCGTCTTGAATCTGTTTAAAGGTCCGCTTACCTAGCTCGCAAATCGTAGCAAAGTTTCATGAACCCTGCTGATAGTCTGTGATAGATCCTTCAGGAACACCTGCTGTAAATATATCCCAGCTTCCCCTCTGCTGTCTGAAAAAGAGCCGCACGATGTCCCTGGAGCTTTTATTGTGTGCGAGTTAATGGCAATCCCCCCCAGAGAACAGGGATCTGCGTGTGTTGTTGATGTCACTGAACTCACACACACAGCAGACGGGCAGATCTCTTAAACGAGTCCACTGATCTCTTAAAGGGGCCGTAGCACTGCCTACTTGTTACTATAATGCAATACAGTCAGATTGACATGCATGATTTTGGCGTAGCTGACGAATATACGTGACGAAAATGCATTACATTTTTTTTTTTTTTGTAAGAGTTTTACTTATTATTATTATTATTATTATTATTATTATTATTGATGTTGTTGTTATTAATATTACATGCGGATTGTATGCCTTTATATTAATTGTGCTACTATATATGATATATTAATATTTGCATACTAAATGTGTTATACTGCATGGCCATTTACTAGTGAACTAGTGAAGGTAAAGATGTGATTAAAATGGCAACTATCTATTTGCATCTTTTATCCCTTATAACACAATTACATGAATATTATAATATACATGATTATACATGAATATATATATATATATATATATATATATATATATATATATATATATATATATATATATATATATTAGGGCTGTCAAAAGATTAATCGTGATTAATCGCATCCAAAATAAAAGTTTGTGTTTAAATAATATATGTGTGTGTACTGTGTATAATTAAATTTGTATATATAAATACACACACATGCTTGTATATATTTAAGAAAAATGTGTAATTTTTATATAAAAAAATTATATTTATATATAATATAAATTATATATAAATATATACAGTATATGTATGCAAATATTTCTTAAATATATACATGCATGTGTGTGTATTTATATATACAAAATAATTATACACAGTACACACACATATATTATGTAAACACAAACTTTTATTTTGGATGCGATTAATAATATTATATATACAGAATATATTAATAATAAAATAAAAGTGAAATACAATTGATATATTTAAATTATAATATATTATATATCAAAAATTATGTGTGTGTGTGTGTGTATATATATATATATATATATATATATATATATATATATATATATGTTACATGCTAATCTAAAGGGGTACACTTATTCTGTTTCTAAAAAATAACCAGATTTTAGGCCAAAACACCTTTGTTAGTACTGTAAAATCACAATAAATGAAATACATAGAAAAGGTGTGAGAAGCTTTTAGGGTCTCTGTCATTTTGTTTATTTTCTGCATTTAATTGTAGCCTATTTAATGCAACAATAGCTATAGTAACTACTTCTTAAATAATAAAATAAAATAAAACATACGTATAAACAGTAAATATATAAGTATATAGAAATGTTATATGCCACAAGTTTTACTTACATTTTTCGACGAGCAGAACTCTCAAACTCTTATCCTGAATCAGACCCATGAAGACCTTTGACTGCTAGACTTAATCAATAATCTCCTTTTAAGCAAGAATCACTTATTCTTTACTGATAAGATTACAGTAGCTACACTTTGCAAAGCAAAGGTAAATCACTGATTTTGGTTAGTCATTCCTTGAAGAAAACGCTCAAGGTCCTCTCAGTGGCTGTACCGCTAGGTGGCGCCAGATATTACCGGAGATGTTCAGTGGTGAACGTTTGTCATTTTAAACATATTTGATGCTTTGCCTCATGACCGTCTTTAAATTTCACTCGCATATTTTATTCTTTAGGAAGCTCCTTAACTATGCAAGATCTAACAAGACCTGTTAAAATATTTTAAATTACGTTTCATACTACCTTTATTCAAGCAATACATCACTCATGCCATTAATTATCTTATCACACTTGACCAAACTTACCTTTAACCATTTAACCGTCTTTCACAACAGTAAGTGTGCCTGGATTTAGAAACTATATACTGTCAATATTAATTATAATGATGAGAATCTGCTCATTTGGTGCAGTGCTATTTTTTAAAGGAGTTCACCCAAAAATGAAAATCCTGTCATTGATTACTCACCCTCATGTCGTTCCAAACCTGTAAGACCTTCGTTCATCTTCGGAACACAAATGAAGGTATTTTTGATGAAATCTGATAGCTTTCTGTCCCTCCATTGACAGCTACGCAACAACCATGACGCTTCAAAAAGTTCATAAAGAGTTTGTAAATCTAATCCATTTGACTGAAGCGGTTTAGTCCAAATTTTATGAAGCGACTCGATCACTTTATATAATGAACAGATTGAATTTAGGCTTTTATTCACTTAGGCCTAAACATTCATCAACTCACATATCAACCCACTGTTGTGGTAAACAGAAGCTCAGCATGTTTGATTGTGCAAGAATCAATGAGGTTCATTTTTGTGTGTTGCGCAGCACATTTGAGCTTCAGCAAGTACCAATGTGGTTCATTTTTCTGTGTTACGCAGCACGTTTGATTGTCCGCAGAAGCCATTAAGGTTAATTCTTGTGTTACGCAGCACGTTTGATCGTCCAAAGGAACCAATAAGGTTCATTCTCGTGTTACGCAGCACGTTTGAGCTTCCGCAAGAACCAATGAGGTTAATTTTTCGGTGTTACGCAGGTCTTTTGATCGTCTGCAGGAACTAATAATCGTGATCGTCTGCAGGAACATGCTGCGTAACATTCTCATGTTACGCAGCATGTTTGAGCTTCTGGAATAACTAATGAGGTTCATTCTCGTGTTACACAGCACGTTTGAGCTTCTTCAAGAACCAATGAGGTTCATTCTTGTGTTACACAGCACGTTTGAGCTTCAGCAAGAACCAATAAGGTTCATTCTTGTGTTACGCAGCACATTTGAGCTTCTTCAAGAACCAATGAGGTTCCTTCTCGTGTTACACAGCATGTTTAAGGTTCTGCAAGAACCAATGAGGTTCATTCTCGTGTTACACAGTACGTTTGAGCTTCTGCAAGAACCAATGAGGTTCATTCTCGAGTTACACAGCACTTTTGAGCTTCTTCAAGAACCAATGAGGTTCATTCTCGTGTTACGCAGCACGTTTGAGCTTCTTCAAGAACCAATGAGGTTCATTCTCGTGTTACACAGTACGTTTGAGCTTCTGCAAGAACCAATGAGGTTCATTCTCGAGTTACACAGCACTTTTGAGCTTCTTCAAGAACCAATGAGGTTCCTTCTCGTGTTACACAGCATGTTTAAGGTTCTGCAAGAACCAATGAGGTTCATTCTCGTGTTACACAGTACGTTTGAGCTTCTGCAAGAACCAATGAGGTTCATTCTCGAGTTACACAGCACTTTTGAGCTTCTTCAAGAACCAATGAGGTTACTTCTCGTGTTACACAGCATGTTTAAGGTTCTGCAAGAACCAATGAGGTTCATTCTCGTGTTACACAGTACGTTTGAGCTTCTTCAAGAACCAATGAGGTTCATTTTTTCTGTGTTACGCAGCACGTTTGATCGTCCGCAAGAACCAATAAGGTTCATTCTCCAAATTTATAAGGAAACATCAGTACTTTGTTTAGGCTTGGTTTGAAGGGAATTACAAACCTGCGCACATATATTCAAACGCACATAACTACAGAACAAATTCTTAATGCGCATGTGAACGCCATCAGCGTTTCTCACAGGTTCGCGTTTAAAGTCTATGTAGAGAGAATGGTGTCGTCTTAGCGGCCCCTAATTTAATAACAAATGATCGTTGCGACAGAAGCGAATCAATCAAAACTAACTTTAGCTGGAATATAACTTTATTAAAGAACCGCTAGAAAGCCAAAACAATATCTGTTACCTTAAATTATACGTTTATCTCTGTAAAGCTGCTTTGAAACCATCTACATTGTTAAAAGCGCTATATAAATGAAGATGAGGTTCATTCCTGTGTTACGCAGCACATTTGAGCTTCCGCAAGAACCAATGAGGTTAGTTCTTGCTGATCAATGTTAATTTGTGAATAAAAGACTAAATTAAATCTGTTCATCATATAAAGTGAAGGCTAGGCTACCCCATAGGCTACCCTACCCTCCCATGATCCAGACCAGTACTAGACCATTTGAGGCTCAGAGCCATGTCAACTTTAATGAACTGAATTGCATAAAAAGCTAAATGTGTGTGTTTTTTCTTCAATTTTTAACTCCTATGATGGCTACTTTCTCTTTTGCAGAGTGAAAAAAAAACATACCACACTAAGTAGTGGTTGTGGTAATTATCACTTTTGGTACACTATAAGTAGACCAGAGACCATAAGACCTATATCCACACCAACACTTCAGTTGTTGAGACCATGCTTACATGGTTCAGAAATGCCTCAACACCACAAAATTAAGACTCTGGAAAGGGAGACAGAAATACTCCTGACCCATGACAAGAAAAGAGACATCAGAGACTAAAAGACATTCAGAATAAAAACTGGATTTTTTTTTTTGTGTGTGTAATGACAGACAGTAAATTAACGATAAATGATCATACTTAAAGGAATAGTTCACTTCAAAATAAAAGAATGTCAGTAACCAAACAGTTGATCTACCCCATTGACTTCCATAGTAGGGGGAAAAAAGTACAATGGAAGTCAATGGTGTCCATCAACTGTTTGGTTACCGACATTCTTCAAAATATCTTCCTTTGTGTTCAGCAGAAGAAAGAAACTAATACAGGTTTGAAACAACTTGAGGGTGAGTAAATGATGACCGAATTTTCATTTTGAAGTGAACTATTCCTTTAAATCCTTTTGTTTGACCCTGAGGTAACAAATAAGCCAATAGATGGCGCTAAAGGTTATGGAAACTGCCTCACAAAATACAAACAATCATACAGCATATGCTATCAAAAAGTTTCATCATATATGATTATCATTTCAGCATAAGTCATACCTATATTTTACTGTATCTCAACTATTGAGGGAGATCGGTTATGGCTGTCACACTTGTTGCTTCAGCATCAGTACTCACTGAATTGTTTAGCTAGAGTGCTCCAACTTTTATACAAAGTGCCTACATTTGTTTACTGCATAAGGCATCATTTCAAACCTCTGCCGGGGTAGGATTTAACACATGCTGGGGTAAGTTGTAACAATTAGACAAAAGAAGCATAAACTGTGGCCACACCATGCAATATGCTTAAGAAATAGGTTTATAGCAAAAGAATAATGTCTCTCTTCATTGACAATGTCAGCTCAAATCCACTTTCTGTTTGACTCAGGGTTTGTGCATTTGTCTGTAAATTAGTCTATTAGAACAAACTTCCTTAGCAGTATTTAAGCTTAATGAACACTAGACACATTTTACCCACACTTACTTTGGCTTTGAGTTTCCAAATGGCTCCTTACAGACAACATAAACGTTTTCATTGTCTGACGTCTCAGAATCCTCACCACTGGCTTTCAACATTGTCCTTGCGATCCAACTGACCTGTTCTTCTTTGAAACCTCATCAGTTCCTTTTTTTTAACACTGGCTGGCACACATCTATCTGTCTTTCTTTTCCACTGTTTAGGCATTCTGTAAGATTATAAAAAAGAAACTCTTTAGTTGCATGAAAGGGGATAGTTGTAACACTTTTAATGATGTGCTACAATCTAGCCCACCCCTGTCAGCCAGTGTTTAGCTAGCTGTATTAGCATAGTGGAATTAGCAGCTAAAAACTGCATCACATTCTGCCTGAGAAACTACAATTTAATTTAATAAAAGTTATCTGCAAAAGTTTAAGTACTAAACAAAATTAAGTTTTAGTCAAAAAAATTATATTCTTACCTAAACATCTGTTTTTTCTTCATACAATCATAGGACTCCTAGCAAAACAAAAGTAAAACTAACATGCAAAGAAATGTGTCTGCTACTGTATGTAAATTAAAGCTTTAGTATATAATACTAGTAGTTTGGCCATTGGCACAGCTTACCCCGAAGCATTCAGACACACTACCTCACATTTCTTTTCATGTATCTCAAATATAGGCTACTGAAGGAATACCAAGTGAAGAGAGAGACTATTTCCCAAAGGCCATTTCCGACCTTTTTTCCCCTCATTTTCCCATACTTTCTCTCTTTTTCTGATGGCACTAAGTATGTGAGACTTCAGGAAGGGCCAAAGTTTATCAGCACCAAGCTGACTGACAACTCTTAAGTAGCTGTAACTCTATCCATCCCACTAGTTTTCTGCCCAAACCCTGTCAGTCCTGACAGCAGAGGAATGCTCTTTCATACATATTACTTGCTATTTGTAGCCCATTTTACATACTCATACCCAACTTATTTCTCTAATGTTCCATATTCCGGACGGTAACACTTTAAAATAAAGTCCTATTAATTAACGTTTGTTAATGCATAACTAACCATGGACAATATTTGTTACAGTATTTATTCATATTTGTTAACAAAATACATCTGTCCTTTGTCAGTTCATGTTAGCTCAGGTCCATTAAAAATATTAACAGATACATCTTTTGATTTGACCAATGTATTAGTAAAATGTTGAAAATAACAAATATAATGACAACTATAATAACACTTTACAATAACGTCTTGTTTGTTACCATTAGTTTTCTTTCTTTTTTTCTAAAAAGTTTTTATGTTTGCTTTTAGTTTTTAGTCTCAAAGTGTGAAATAAACAGTTGGAGGTAACGCGTTACAAGTAACACTAGTTACACAATTAGATTACTTTTCCCCAAGTAACTAGTAAAGCATTACTTTTACATTTACAACAAAGTGTCTGAGCATGCATTTACGCATCTACCTTGCACAAAATCAGATTTCCTCAAAATTAATAAAAACAGTGAAATTTAAATATTAGAATATTACATATAAGAATATTACGCAACCCTTATACTTTATGTATTTATTCTCACTTTATTTACCAATGTCTTTGCTGCTGACCTTTGATGATCCAATTCAACCATACATTTAAGAAAAATTAACTTTAGATAAGCAACATATTACTTTCTTTCTTTTTTATTGCTGAAGTAAGAGTTGAACTTTCTTCTGAAAGGTTTATTTGAGCGGCGCCCTCTACTTTACAGAAGTGAATTTGCATTTCCTTCAGCCTGAGGCTTATTCATTTCTCTTATGGCGTGAAAGGGCCTTTACATTTGAGTTTTGAGTTTCATATAAATATAACGAACCCCAGCCCAGGTCAGAAAAACGCATTACTTTCCATAAAAAGTAACTGAGTAACTTTTTAGGGAGTAATGCAACATTGTAATGGATTACTTTTAAAAGTATATTTCCCCAACACTGGAAATGAAGATATTCTAGCACCCTACACTTTCTGAATTTGAGTATGAGTTTAGAGATCATTCACTGCAGTTGTTAATATTTCATGTTTTCTTTGAAGTGAGGCAGTTAAGATCACTCAGGATAATCAAGCTCAGCTGAAGAGGAATTCTTGCTCTGCCACATGCGACAGTAAATGTGTTACGCTGGAATTCAGGGTAAAGGGCAGAAAGCAGGCCTGGGTGAAATAAATCTCAAACAAGACACTCAAACTAACCTAGTGATGAAGCTTGCATATCCAACCTAACATACCTGGTGTCTCTCTCTCTCTCTCTCTCTCTCTCTCTCTCTCTATATATATATATATATATACACAAATGTTTATACTTGACCTCACATTTGTGCTTGGAATGAGACGAGATAATACAAAAAATATACAAATTCAGAGAGCTTTTATTTTTACAGCTTCAATTTTTGTCCAGTGTCTCAAAACATAAAAATAAATACAGCTATTTCATAAGAAATCCAGTGTCTTTTGTTGTGAAAAATTATTTTAAACACCTGCGAGTCTCTTTCACTGCTGTGTCTTTGGAACATGAATTATTAACTTTTCGATAAAAAAAAGAAAGAAAAGAAAACACATTAATTTTCATTTCCTTGAGTCTAAAGGCAACGTCTTCACAGTTCCAACATTATCAAACATCACCAGTGAAAATGGTCAAAGTTGAACAGTGTTTTTTACTCGTGTTTTGGGACTAGAGCACCAGAGAAACCCAAATGATTAACGCTGCAAATCAAGTACAAAAACATCTTTGATTGAACCACATTGGATAAAAATAGTCTTGCATTAAATGTTATTAAAAATGCTTTTCAATATACAAATGTGCCTTAAAAATATTACAATTTCAAAACAGCAACAACAAATATATATCTACAGAGTAATTACACGAGGAAGGTATTAGTCGAGAGAAGGATCTCCTCTATGAGGACGGGCCAAGAACATTTCAGCATTCTGTGATCAGAAAATGTCTCTGCACAGTTTCAGCCTTGTGCGATCGTACAAAATTACGTACAAAACAACTTATGTGTCTCTTCAAGTCCACCTGTCAGTCAGTCAGAGCGTGTCGCTCGGCATGCTGGGATGGTTAAATTCCCACGTTTAGTGGTTTGGCACTACTTCTTCGCTGACCCAGTCTTGCGCATTTAGATACATTCCCTTATTCTTTCCTTATGGTTCATTTAACAGGCTGACATCTGCAGTAATACTGTTCTCCGATGGAGCCTGGACCCCAGGGACACGCTGGAGAGCAAGGTGCGCCTATAAGGAGGGTTTTTGTGTAATCCACCTTTGCTTTCCACCTTCCTCCCACTGTCAAGGGCTGATATTCGTCCCTCACGAGGGCAGAAGTTCCTCAGGTTTCCTGCTGGGTCAAATTGATGTTTCATTACTGCCGCTGTAGTGAGCAGAAAAGGGAGAGAAAAGGAAGGAGGATACATGCGGGTTAGGAGGGTGTTCTGTTGGGATACAGCAGCCGCATGCCACATGGACAACAGGTGTAAAGAAGACGCTCTTTGTTTTCGGGACACATGCTCCAACAGACAAAAGAGCTGAACAGAATCAGAGGGCTCAGGTTTCGAAAACATGCAAAAATGAACATCTATAATCTAGAAATATCTGGCACTAGTACTTTGGTATCAAGTCGGAAATGTAATAATACCAGTCTTTGTTCAGTATCGTTCGGTGGTGTCACTACGGTTTAAACATGCATAGTAAAGTTGCAACAAAAATATTCATGTGCACATATCATCATATGTTGATTTTACACATATACGTTATATAAATATATAGGGGTGCAACGATATATCGTGTCACAATATATTGTAATACAAAAATCCAACAATATGTATCGTGGCTAGTGATAAAATGTATTGTGTATAAACTTCTGTGTGAGGAAAAAATTCAAGTTCTCAGAGTTTTAGTGTCGGTACTACATTAAACTGCTATATATAATGTTGAATATAATGTATAATAATGCAATGGGGGAATATTTGTGGGTCCTGATAATGTCAAATGTCTTATGTTACCAGTAAAAAAGTGGCCTACATTATTTTGAATATATGTAGTCAGTGACAGAGAGCAAGCATATTCGTCTAAAATCATTCTGTATTTTCAGCTTCAGAATCAGGAATATTTTTATTCTGGTGTCACTATTGTCCTGTGCATTGGGTTACCAGCACAAGTCAAAGCATATTCATTTACACCCACAATGTAATATAAAATGTAGCATTTGAATCAACAGACCATTTTTTGTTAACCTTTTACCATGTCTTGCGATAATACCGTATCGTGAGTTCAGTATCGTGATATGTATCGAATCGTGACATGAGGGTATCGTTACACCCCTATAAATATATAATAATCACACTTTCTCTAGGAAGAACAGTGAAATATCACTAAGAAATAAAGAAATCTCTAGTTATTTTCAGTAACACTTTACAATAAGGTCTCATTTGGTAACATTAGTTAATGCGTTAACTAATGATGAGTAATATGTTTTCATAGCATTGATTATGCCTTTGTTAATGTTCGTTAATAAAAAAATACAATTGTCCACAGTTAGTTCAGGGTGCATTAAATAATGTTAGCAGAAATGTATTAGCAAATGTTGAAATTAACTAAGATTAATAAATGATGTAGAAGAACTGGCCATTTTTAGTTAACTAATGTAGTTAACAAATGTTTATATAAATGTAAAGTTTATATAGTTAAGTGTTACCCTTTTTTAAATTTTAAACAATTTCTAAATATTTCACCAATTTGTTTTTGAGGTAGTATCAAAATTGGTATCATGATATTTTACTGGTATTAGTATCAACTAATAATGCAATTATTAATAGTATATTAGAATGAACCCTCATGCAATTTATAACCCATTACTGAACTGCATTTATCTTTGTAATTAAAACCAAACAAATAAGAAAAAAAAAAAAGATAGGTTTGGGTGAAGCGAGGTGGAGTGTGAAAAAACATCTTACTCAGAGTCTGAGTGGTTGCCGCCGTTGACGGTCACTGATTTCAGATTCATGGCCATGCCGTTCTGCTGTTCTCGTGGTGGGACGGGTGGTCGATGAGGGGGCTTGATGAGGACGTTGTGGCCATTGCCCCCATCATTAGAGGCTATAGAGGGGGCTCTGGAGGAGATGGTGGGGGGATTGTAGTCCGATAACTTCTCCCGAAGTTTGTTTTTCATGTTTTTGTCTGTCAGCGGAGGAGGATATGAGATCTTATTCTTCAAAATACCTATGAGAAGAAAATACATGAGGATATTAGTATATACTATATGTAAAATGCATAGCAACAAATCTTTTTTTGACTATATTTTGACTATAATGCGACAAAAGTCACCAAGTGTCATCCCATTCCGATGAAGCAAAATGTTTTTTTTTATTGTTTTTTTTATACATTTTAAAATGTTCTTTTATTTTGTTCTATTTACTATTTTTATAGTAAAAAAAACCCTGCTGAACTGGTGTTTTACAGTCAATAAAAGTGTTCATTTTCCACTCTTACCTTTCCTCTGTTCAGGCTGGTGGTTGCTGTTGGCTTGAACGGAGGGTGTTGGGTGGTCTTTGTCCTGAGTGCTCTCTCCGGTGTGATTGAGTTTATTTTCCTGATGGAGCTCCACACTGACTTTGGTCTCCACTTTCAGTCTCTCTGCCCCTCCGGGATCTTCACTGTCACTGGCTGTCATGGCTTCAATCGGCCAGTAGGGCTTGACATGATTGGACACCGTGTCCACTGAAACACAAAAGGCGGGGTTAATGTGATTTGACAATTAAATAACCTGAAAATACATCCATCAATTTTTTAGATTTCCATATTGAATGTAATTATGAAAGACAAATACCATCTTTTGTACCCTTTGGAGTGCTGTGTAGTGGTTGTCTCTCATTATTCCACTTTGGCTTCATGTCGATGTCTTCATCCTCGCTGTCGGACGAGTGAGAGGAGGCGTAAGAGCTGCTGTGTTCGTCTACAGAGAGCTCGCTGTCCGAATCTGAGTCTGAATACACACAACCTTACGTCAATCTCAGAATTAGAAAGATACATAGTCAAGTCAAGTCATCTTCATTTATATAGCGCTTTTAACAATGTAGATTGTTTCAAAGCAGCTTTACAGACATAAGCGTATAATTTACGGTAACAGAGATTGTTTCGTCTTTATAGCGGTTCTTTAATAAAGTTATTTTCCAGCTAAAGTTAGTTTTGATTGATCCGCTTCCGTCGCAACGATCATTTGTTATTAAATTAGGGGCCGCTAAGACGACACCATTCTCTCTACACAGACTTTAAACGCGAACCTGTGAGAAACGCAGATGGCGTTCACATGCGCATTAAGAATTGGTTCTATAGTTATGTGCGTTTGAATATATGTACGCAGGTTTGTAATTCCCTACAAACCAAGCCTAAACAAAGTACTGGGCTTTCCTTATAAATTTTGATACAGAATTTTATTTGATTTTATCACTTCGGGGTAGGTACGCGAAACGAATTTCCCGACAACGCTTTATCTGTAGAGTGGTAAAGGGATCCTCCATAGGGAGAAACTAGAAACATACAGAAGCTCAGATACATACAGAGCTTATGTATCATACATACTCAGATACATACAGAATCTAAGAAATTGTATCAACACATTTTGTATATATTTGTAAGAATATAGATGTCACACTACCCTAGTCTACATGTGGATAACAGGCGTTAAGTACAGTATATTTCAATCTTGGCTTGGTAAAGTTTTTTCATACCATCTCCTTTAGTGCCGTTATGGAAGAGTGAGCCGTCAATGTCAGTGTGTCCGGCTTTAGCATTTCCAGATGAAACACTGGGCTTCTGACCCAATTCATCCCTGTGTAGGAGTGAAAGAAGGAGAATGAGAGAGATACAAGACAGATGCCCCTCACATGACCTCTACACAGTGAGATTAGATTCGAGTGAAAAACAAAATAAAATGAAAAATGTCCCATATATGACCAATCATCCTGTGTTGACTTGCTCAAATTCTTATTTAAAGGTTCAGCTTCATAAAATTGAGTCTAAACTTGTAAAATTTCACTTAATTACACACCCAAGATACGACTAGCTTTTAAATATACATATACATGCATATATACATGCAAGTATGGAGTTGCTACTGCTAATAGACACACAGATACACTGCTGTGAGCATGTAAGATAAGATATGCTGCTGCATAAATAGACATACATAAATCCCGTAGCAGATCTAGGCAGGTGGAGCTGGGGGAGGAGGAGGGGTTCAGAGGAACTGCTGAAGGACTAGCTTACAGCAAACAATAAACCAGACTGTTTAAATGTTGAGCAAGCAACAATCTCATTGGCTGCAAGATAAGCAGAAGCCTATCAGCTTGTGCCATGTGTTACTGATGTGATTGCTTGCAGATTTCATGTAAAGGACTAGACTAGAGTTTCATGACTGAACTATGTAGTTAATTGGCAGGTCATTCTGCTAGTATGCAACGCTAGCAACAAGCTTGCATGGAGGTGTTCTTACAATATAGCATCCAATACATCATAATACTAAATCCTGTCAGCAAATTCATATTATTTACACATAATGATGATTGGATTACGCAAAATAATCTATAAACACAGCATTTGAGATGTCCCACAAGGTTGCGTTCAGTATATACAATGAGACGGATGTTAACACACGACATTCATGGATATACATGCAGGGACAGGTTAGAGTTTGTGTACATTATCGCAGCACTGCAAAGCAAAGCAGAAGCCATGCACATTTGCTCATGCATATGAAAAGAGAAGAGTCAATTAAAAAAGATTCAATCATTAAAGCTATTGAGAAATGTCAAGTAGGATAGAAAGAGAAAGTGAAATGTTACATAATAAGCGTGTAGCGCCGTGCCCAAGCAGTAGCGTGTTACCTGTGTGTGTAAGTAAGGTAGCTGCTGTGACTCTTAGCTGACCTGACTGTGCTCTCCAGAGACACCGTTGACTCGCCGATGCCCGAGCGGAACATCGCGCCGTCCTCCATGTACGTGTTATTACAGTTCAGAGTACGCTAAAGACAGAGGAAGAGCACAGTACTGTAAACCAAGCGAAATAATACATTTCCAAATGCCAGACCACTTCATAGCAAACTTCTTCCTTTAAAATATGAAATTATTTTCTTATTGCTTGCAAATTACATAACTGAAATGACTTGGTTATTCATTTTCTACTAGACAAATTGACATTCAATCCGATTCTAACAGCTGTTTTCAGATGCATTAAGGATAATTCATGTATAAATATTGAATCATTTATATGTGTTACAGAAACTTACCGTCAGTAGGGTGGTGCGCGTGGTGCTGGACTCATCAGGTAACTGTTTCTTTCCCGTGAAAACGTTCTTCAGATGTTTCCTCACCTCTTTATTGAACACGATGTAGAAGAAGAAAATGAATATGCCCTGAAAAACAGAAACAGGAAAAGGAAACCTGTCTGCGTTAGTTATTTTTGTTTTAAGTGTTACGTGCTTTTTGAAAATAATTATTTAGCTTTATTTTTTTCAGTTTTACCTTTACTAATTTTAGTCCTTAAACTTATACAGCTTAAACGTTTTTATTCCAATTAGTTGATAATGCAGGGGTTCTCAACTCTGGCCCTCGAGGTCCTCTATACTACAGATTTTAGCTTCAAACTTACCTTCCTATAACTTTCTAGAGGTATAATCTGGCTTAAAGGGATAGTTCACCCAAAAATGAAAATTAGCCCATGATTTACTCACCCTCAAGTCATCCTAGATGTATATGACATTCTTACGCTTTAGGTGTATGACCGTTTGGCTGGAAGCTAGAATTTTACTTTGTAACATGTTAAATATGGATATTTTTCTTACACAAACGCATGGTTTGACTTCAGAAGGCATTTATTAACCCCCCGGAGCCATGTGAAGCACTTTTATGATGGATGGATGCACTTTTATGGACTTCAAAACAGAAACATCCATTCACTACCATTATAGAGCTTGGAAAAGACAGGACATTTTTTTATATAACTCTGATTGTATTTGTCTGAAAGAAGAATGTCATATGCACATGTGAAACCGGGTATGACTGTTACCTGCAGACAGCTGAAGATAGCAAACAGATAGTGGAAGGTCATGACATCACTGTTAACAGCCATTAAACCCAGCACCCAGGTGGCGCTAATGAGCAACAGGAGTAAGAAGGCCATCCGCATAGCTGGACTGGAGCACATGCAAAAACAAACCACAATGAGTACCACTATATTTCAATCCTCAGTAAATGCTCTCAAGGGACAGGATAACAACGTCTTACATGACCACAGACTTCTCATAGGGACGTGTTCTACGGCCACACGACGCCTTGGCTGCCAGCACAAAGATAACAACGTTGACCTGTTAAAGAGATTGTTTAACATTCAAGCAGTTAATGCAGGTAGAGAATTACACGAGACTGATAGTTAGAATGATCTATAGATGACTGACGGATGGACTTACCAGCACCACTACACCAATGGGTCCGGCAAAACTCCAGATGAGGGTGTCATGGACAGACAGCCAGCAGAAGTCAGGGTTTCCATATCCCTGAGGATCCAAACCCACAGCCAAACCTGATGGGACATAAACACCAACATGACTTTTACACCATCTTAAGATAACATGCGTTTCTCTGTAAAACTTACTTACTGCCACCATGCTGGTGAACGTGATTTTACCAAGTGCAACATGTGCCTGGATCAACATCTTTGTTGATCCTGGAACAACATTCCAATCAACCAATCAGATTTGAGGGACAAGCTTACAGTTTATGTCAGGTTTAGGCTTACAACCAGGTTTAGATACTTCTACATCAGTGTTATTCACCTATCACTATCCTCTAATTTTAGGGATAACTTAGGGGTAGATTTAGTATATATATATATATATATATATATATATATATATATAACCTTTATTTAAACAGGAAAAGTCTCTTTTACAAGGGAGTCCTGAAATTAGGGGTAAGGACAGAGTTATTTTTTCATACAGGAAAGTTGTTAATTTTTTCAGACAGGAAAGTTTTTCCAGGAACAACAAAATATGTTCGGTATGTCACGGTAACCCACAATGCTAAGATTTTGTGGGTGGTTTCCAGGGAGTTGTTAATTGGTTGTTCTGAGTAATTTATAGGGATGTTGCTTAGTAGTGTTCTGAGTGTTTTTAATGTGTTGCTATGCAGTTTACGCTGTTTGCAGTTGTTTTTAACACACTGCTAGGGTGTTGCTATTGTAGGTGGTTGCTAAGGTGTTGCTATGGTTTTCTAGGTGGTTGTTAAGGCTTTGCTGTGCAGTTACTAATGTGTTCTGAGTGGTCTTATTTTTTTACAATGCTGTTGCTAAGTTTATGGATGTGTTTTTTAACATGTGAATGCCACAGTGTTCAGGGTGGTTGCTAGGGTGTTGCTATTGTAGGTGGTTGCTAAGGTGTTCTAAATGTTTTATATCCTGTTGTTAGGTAGTTGCTAGGGCTTTGCTATGCAGTTACTAAGGTGTTCCAAGTGTTTTTTAGGTTGTTGCGATGCAGTTAAGTTGTTGAGAGTGTTGTATTTTAAGATATTTCTATGTAAATACTACAGTGTTTCAGGGTGCTAGGGTATTGCTAGTGTAGGTGTTTCCTAAGGTGCTCTCATTGGTTTAAAGCATATTGCTAGGTAGTTTCTGTTTTTTTTTGTGTGATTGTGATTGCTAAATAGCTTCGAACAGTTGCTATACATTGCTATGTGGATACCAGGGTGTTCTGGGTGGTTTCTAGAGTCTTGCTACAGTATGTGGTTGCTAAAGTATTCTGAAAGTTTTAGTCATTGTTAGGGCTTTTCTAGGATATTCTATGGCGTTTCTAGGACATTATACTATTACCAATGTGTTTTGACTGGTTGCTAGTGTTTCTATGTGGATACTAAGCCTCCCCTATGTTTCGCTGATATTCTAAGATATTCTAGTCTCCAGATATGGTTTGGGTTCCTCCATTAACAGGAATAGTCTTCTGAAATGTTTTGCATTTTATTGGTGAATATGGTAAGTATGATCACTTAGAAAAGTAACAGCAGCACAATTTGAGGTCTGCATATCATTCATGTCCACAGCACCATTACAGAAAGGAGTAAAGAAAGCAGGCAGCCATTCATTGAGCTGGGAGGAGCAGAGAGGAGTCGGGTCAGCCTCTATTATCTGTAGGATAGGGGCTTTTTCACTGCTTTGAGCATGTGCCAGTGGAGAAAGTGACACCCATTATGGAGAGCGGAGCCATTGGAGAGAAAACAGAAAAAGAAAGAGCGAGAGACCGAGAGGTAGTAATATGAAGACAATGGCGTCCTGTCTCATTCCCACAGGGATCACACAAACACACACCATCTAAAGGAAGGGGCGAGTCCAAGCCCGACAACATAAATGTGGCGGATTAAAAACATGTCCGATAGTCAAATTCATAAGCTTAAGGTGTGTATCTATGTTGACATTATGGACATTTGCTGAGTGCATGAGTGTACAAATATGAACCTGCAAAGACGTTAGGTTGGGTGTAGTGTATGTACATGAAATAGTAATTAGAGCATAGACTGAAGAGGGTGTGTGTGTCTGACCTGTAATAATAGCAGGGATCCCCCAGCCGATGGCGTAGTAGAAGCGCATGTGGCCATGGTTGATGTTTCTGACTTCTGTGAGCATGCGGTAAATGTGCAAACCCTCCACAAACGTCCAGGCAAACGTGCACATGTAGAAGTAGTGCAGGAGGATGGCTATCACCGTACACACAAACTACAGAGAGAGAGAGAGAGATAGCATATTCTCATTATTGCAATACATTCATATGCTTTACATTGAGTTTATATTATTACTGCAATACAGTATATTAGAAAAATAATTTACAATAACATAATAAAAGTTGAAATAATAGCAAAAAATGAAAACCATAAATTAAAGGCAGCACAACAAATACTGCCAAGATATACACATTTAAATTTAAGTGTATTTACATTTATACTTGGAGCAGAATTAGCATTTTTCATGCCATGATTTCTCTAGGTAATTTCAAAAGGGTTTTATGAACAGCATTTTACACTTTTAATGTGAATAGCCAAACTTGTTGGTAAAGCCTGTTTTCACTCTACTCACTATAGCTTAGCGATTATCCTTAATAAAAGCACATTTGTGTGAATAGTATGCATTATTATTTGCAGTAAACAAGATGCAATTTGTTGCTATTTACACTTGGTCCAAATGAATTAAGTGTAAATAGTCTAAATAGTCTTTTTCACTTAGTCTAAAGAGCTACTGCATTATGTTGTTATACCTGGGCATATTCTTGAAATTCAAGCACTTAAAGATCAGAGTAGATATACATGTCTTCTCTACAGAGTTAGACCTAAACAGTGTGTCCGACGTGTAGCCAGACCTCACATATACAGTATTAAACTAATGTGAGAGTGTGTCGGTATAACTCTAAATCGACCCCTAGTACTGGCAGACACCAGTGGTGCCTCCATGAGAAAAATCTGCTGGAAAATGTGGAATCCATTCATGAGTGGTATTGCAAACATATTTTCATGTATAAAGCTTCTGTTGTTTCACATGCATATAAAAATCTGAAGTATAAAATGCTGAAATCCAGTGAGTGCCACCAGAAAGATAGTGTCAAACCACATATAAATGGATTTGCACCATTAAAGCTCTTCTCTACTCAGTGATGGATTGTCAAATACCCCAAATTAAAGCCACCTCACAGCAATCGTAGCCATTTGTCAAAGAAACCTCAACTATTTCCAGCTGTTAATTACAGACTTAAGAAAGTAATTAGTGGAATTTGAGAATGGGGATCTACATTCTGGATATTGCTGAAAGGGAAAAATACAACATGAGACTTTCTCGATGAGAAGACACCAAACCACATTTATCAAAATGCTCACTTGTGATTTAACGTGATGAAAGATCAAACCCATTTAGCCAGTCTTATAATTTCATGTGTGGTCTTTTGAGTTCCTGCTCGCTTTCATTTTACAGTATTTTGCAGGATTCGCACAGTAATGTTCTGAAGAAGAGTTCCTCACCGGGTTGTCGGTCTGGTTGATTCCGATGAGGAAGACCAGCTCGGAGAAGAACAAGGCGGCCACCAGGTTCTTGTGGATGCTGTGGAGATTGGAGCGTAGTTTGTGCAGGATGGCCAGCAGGATGAAGGTGAGGAGGAGCGCCAGCAGAGAAGCGGAGACTGTGGTGTAGGTGACAATCTTCAGGGGAAGGACATCACCATGCTGACAGAATGAGAGAAAAAGTCGATAAAAGAATCAGAAAAACGAAAAAAACAAAACAGAAACAAAAATTCTGTCATCGTTTACTCTTATTTAGGCTTCATTTTTGGCACACAAATGATATTTTTAATATTCAATGATTTTTGCCCAACCATTGACTATGCAATCGACATTTGCAAGCTTCCAAATGATCATAAAGAGATTGTAAAATGAATTCAGCAAAAGTCTTGCTATTCACATATAAATATACACACATCAAATATGGTAAAAGGAAGCTCAAACATGCTTGCTTCACGCATGAGAACCAGTGAGGTTTGAAAATGATGAATGTATTTTCATTTTTGGGTGAACTCTCCCTATGAGTTATTAGGGCAAGATGGGAGCCTTTTAGCCACAGTACCTCTCTCTTGGAGATGTCCATAAGGACGGCAAAGCTGGTCAAGTGATTGCAATGGCAGCTGATGTGCGTGTGGTTCCTGGAAATGAGGTCACATCCTTTGGACGACCAGCCACCTGTGCCACCAACACTGACACACAAAGACCGGCATTAATCATCTACACACCAACAACTTACTGAAATAAGCATGCGGACTGATTTTTGAAATGCTAGTATTATCTGTTATTAAGTGTGAAATGAATGTGTATGGAGGGGTTGTGACTCACGTGATAGAGTGGTTCCAGAACACACACACAGGTTTGGTTCTCTCCTCCGTCTCCAGAAGATTGTAGTCCAGCGTGATTGGTCGCTCCAGAGGAATGTGTAATGGCTCGCCTTCACTGTACACAGTTGTGCTCACGATGGGAGTGTTAATGACCGGACGGTTTGGCAGCCTGTGGAAAAAAAAACAGGCAGCAATGACATGCTAAATGGATCTTCTGAGCATGGCAACAGTGTTCTGTGTTTGACTGTGGAATGCCACCAGGACTAAATATTTGGACAAGTACTATTCAATCGGATAAACACAAAAAAGTGGCGTTCTGTACCTGAGACTCCGACGGTCGGGGTCGTAGTGCTCTGGTAGGAGCTGGCCTAGAGTTTTATAGATGATGACTGCAACCACAGGAAATGGAGGAAGACTCTCAGCATGCCTTTTCCTCTTGTTTGTAGCCTGATAGTGCTCTTCATCAGAGCTTCCCTGAGATTCTGGATCATCTGTAGGAGAAACTACCAGAACAAGATATTTCACAGTTGCTTTGAGCTAACCAATCTGCTGTATTTCTGCTTTCAAACTGACGCTTTAACTAAGTAAATCATAATTCAGTGTCTTTTTGTTACTATAATGTATGTTTTACCTTTATGATCTGAAGGTTTAAAGCTGAATTCTGGGAAAAGAACAGATGACCTAAGGTCTTTGGGACACTCCTGGTCAGTTGTTTGGAAACGAGGGATTTTTACCTCATCTGGATAAATGGCGTCCAGATAATCCACTGCAAAAACTGAGGAGTCAAAGAAAGATTGAGGTTAAGAAGAACTGTGTAGTGTTCAAAACTATTTACTCAATAATTGGTCTACAGTGTATTTAAATTGATTTAATCAATGTAACTCACCCATGTTCTCGGTAACAATGATGAAGGGTTTCAGGTAGGTTTTCCTCATGTTCTGAGCCACAGTGTTGGCGTATTCCTCAAAGTTTCTCAGCAGATGTGCTGTGCCTCCTTCTGTTCTCTGTATCTGATCCCAGTGATCTTTATTACTGGCATCCAAGATTGCACTGCCGGCCTTCACTATGTTCTGAAACATTCAAACGCATACCTCAGTATTTAATGGTAAAATTCTGGAGATGTGAGAGCCATTAGAAGTCTGAATCTGGGCCAAGACAAGACATAATGAATGCGGTCTTAAAGTATCCTTATCCTAAAACCGTGTATCAAGATAAGTACATTCATGTTGCCAGATGAGCTTTAAACATGGGCGTTTTCATTCTCATGACATCAGTCATTATATGCTGTGTTATTTACACTAATCCACTAAACCTCAAAGCTCACAATTATGGGCTGCCAGAGTTTTTCTTTCTTTTTAAGCACAGCACACACCAATAGAAAATGCTCCTAACATCCCATCATTGGTATAGCAATAAACAGTAGTAAAAAGTGCTTGCATGTGCAAAAGTTGACGTCACACGGTTGCTCAGGTTGTTGTTATAGTATGTGGTTGCTAAGATGCTCTGAGTGGTTTATACAGTTGCAAGGGTGTTCTGGGTGGAAGCTAGGCAAGTGCAAAATAATTTTTTACATTCACTGAAGAAGATGCGCCTGGCAAGCATCAGTTACAATTCAAAACCCAGAGTATTTATGATATTTTGGATATTACCATGTCTGCAATGGGCACTGCCAGTCTAGACAGCTATTTTAATTATAATGGGACCTTGTTTTATCACGTCACGATATGCCGCATGTCCGGTGTAGAAAAAATGTTTGAAAAATCATCTCTCCTCAACAAGTTGCATAATTTGAGGTATTATGCATGTAGCAAAAATGGTGTTAAATAGTTGGGTTTGTTCAGGTATGTAACCCTGAACCGGATGTATGAGCAAAAGTAACAGTGATCCTTGTCTTAAACACCACTAATAAGTATTAGAACTGAAGCAGAATGTATTGAGAGAACAATAGAGAGGAAGCAGTAAATCCAACCTCGTTAAATTTGGCGTCACGCATGGCGGCCAGGTTAAAGCCCTGTTGCTGGCTCTCATAGTGCAGGATCCAGGAAATGAGCTGGTAAGACGTTTTCACGTCGTTGCCGTAGAAGGAGCTGGTCTGGTCGGTGGCGTTCTGTAACATGTGAGCGATGTCCTTCGATTTCTGCCCATCCATTGTGGATTCATTACGATGCAACTCCTCATTCTGACCGGAAAGAGGTGGGGTATAAACAAGAGTAGGGGAGATAGAGAGGTAAATTAAGCTTTTTCAATAATGACAACCATAATATGTAAGTTAAAATCGATTTTTTATTATTATTCAAACAGATAGATGTACCAGTTTTTTGAGGTGGGAGAATGTGATGGTGGTACAGTTGAAGAGTTCAGGGGGAAGCCAGCCTTTCTCGTCACTGCAGTGTCTGACAGCAGTGCCTAAAATCAGTAAGAAAACAATATGCTGAATAATATAATAAATAAAATACATTTGAATAAAAAAATACATTACAAAAATATGAAATTGCTTTACTGAAAGTACAGTTTCAGAAGTTTCTCAAACCAAGACCTCGTTCCAACAAGCACTTTGGTAAATGTGTCTATACAAGCGATGCCAAGCCATGTCCCACAATACTCAAGAGAAGAGGCCTCATTAACATTCGGTTACCCGACCAATGAAAAGATCTAAATGGATAGTTCTGCCAATGTGAGTTCTTTGTTAACAGAGCTGGCTAATGTCAGTGTGGGGTGGGGCAGTGCCAAGCGACAGAAAAACACTGAAAACACTGGCATTTGCACAAGATTCAGACTGTTACACTAAAAGACAAACCATTGTAGCTAACTAAACCAAATCAAATGTCAGGCAGTATAACCAACAAGTCATTTTTTACCAAAAAAACGTAACAATATTATGTATATTTTATATATATATATATATATATATATATATATATATATATTTACAATTACATACATTTGTACATTCTATGAATTAACATGTGTTATATATATATGGTCATGAGTTAGGTTCCCAGGAAATTGCATCAACTGATACAATGTATACTTCGAAAAATGCGTCTGCCAAATGTCAATGTAAATGTAAATATACATATACAGTAGATAGTCATTGTCAATTCAATTCAATAACAAGGCCTACAGCACTCACCAATAGATCCCTTGGGGCAATTCATGGCAACTGGACGCCCAAAATTGGTCCTGGGCCACCAGATTCCAGCATCAAAGGCTCTTGGGCATCCCTCATACACAACTGAAGGATGAAGATATGGAACATTACGATACTCACTACTCACACAGAAATACATTAGTGTAGATGCAGATTAATACATCTTCGATTTAAACTCAAAGAAGGTCAGAGGGAGTACATACCCTCACAGCCCGTGCTGGTCACTTCAGAGAAGGGGTTGTCGCAGCGGTTGCACTGTCGCCCAATCACACCCGCCTTGCAGGGGCATTGACCCGTCTCTGGATCGCAGGAGCGTGAAGTGGCACCCAAATGGAAGCAATCACAGGGGAAACAGGTGTCACCGTCTTTCGGTCGATAGTAGTTGTCCTGTGGGAAAGAGATACTTTGTAGTCAAGGGACATTTTATGACATTTTGTAATACTTGGACAGCAAGTCCAGACTGAAAGGCTCAGAGCAGTTTGGGTGAATGTTGTTGAAAAAAAATCCCATCTTCATACCTTGCAGCGACATTCTCCAGTAGTCTTGTTGCAGTCGGGGTTGAAGCCTTTGCTGACATCACAGTTGCAAGGACCGCACATTGGGATGCCCCACCAACCACGAGGACAAGGTTTCTCCACTCTGTGTGCAGAAAAGACATTAATTTACAGTGGGGCCCAAAAAGTCTGAGACCACTAGTGAAATTGCATCTCTTTAGAATTCTTTTGTAATATAATAAAATGGTTTTCACTACAAATTATATGAACAGAATAACAATTTTGGTGAAAAGAAGGTTCAGAACCTATTCTACAGAAATGTTTCTCCTTCATTTAATGTCATAATAAAAAAATAAAAAAAATCCTAAAATGTAAAATGATAATGCATTTCTGCAACAAATAACTATTTTGATTAATTTCTTGATCTTGATCAATTTATGTATTTACTATGATTAATATTAAGTAAATATGTATAGTTTAATTGGATAAGAACATATTAGAACAGATTTAATATTATCATATTATATGATTTTATTTATTTATAGAATAATAATAATAAAAAAAATGAAATATTCATCTTCATTTATACAGCACTTTTAACAATATAGATTTAGAGAAACTTTACAGTGATAATAGGAAATTCAAGTAAAAAGAGACTGTTTTGGCTTTACAGTAATAATAATTCTGTATTTAAATATCTAGTTCAGTCATGAAACTCAATATGGTGCAGGCTGATAAGTCCATGAAAGGCATGAAATCTGCAAGCAATCACATCATTACTGCATGCTACAAGCTGATTGGCCTCTGTTGATCTTGTAGCCAATGAGATTGTTGCTTGCTCAACATTTAAACAGTCTGGTTCATTGTTTGTTGTAAGCTAGTCCTTCAGCAGTTCCTCTGAACCCCTCCTCCTCCCCAAGCTCCACCTGCCTAGATCTGATATGGGGTTTACATCTTACATGCTCACAGCAGTGTATCTGTGTGTCTATTAGCAGTAGCAACTCCATACTTGCTCTGCAGCAGCAGCAATAATCAACAGAAGAAGCAGCGTAGCAGATCTAGCCCAACAAGAACAAATACATTAACACTGACATTCAATAGCATGCTAAAACTATTTTGAGAGTTGTCATGATTGAAATATTCAATTTACTCATCTTGTTTAGTCTACCTGTAGCTCAAACAGTAGAGAATGATAAACTGATAAAATTTGTTCCTTGAATTGAATTCGCTTTGGATAAAAGCATCTGCCAAATGCATAAACTTAAATTTACTCTGATTCTGATTTACTGCATTTTACTGAACAATGAAAAGTGACATCACTGACAAACCTTACACACTTTAACCTGCAACATCTCAACGCTCTTACACTCAGAGAACCAATAAATCAAGAAGATCAACCATTCATCAATCACTGGCAGGATTTGTCATGATGTAGGGATCAAGAGATTAGATGTGCAGGTAGGCAAACTTTTGACGATAAGCAATAACACAACAGTGAAGGCAGGAAACTGATGAGAAACAGGCTTGTGCCTGTTTGTACAAGCAAATATAGACCAACTGCCCAAGTAAACAAAGTTGAACATCTTTTTCTTGGGTGGCCGAGGACTTTTCTACAGGTGTATGTTAAACCTGTGCTTTACACAGAAATCAAGTGATTTAGAAAATACAGTCACCAAACATACTCTAAAACTTATGCAAAATGCAAATAATGAAACACAATGAATATAATCATGCAGAATCGGAACAGCAAAATAAATAGGCTTATCAGCTTAAACATAAGAGGAGAAATGCTTGCCATATTCAGTGTTGTTGACGTCAAAGGCTGAGCGTCCAATCAAAGTCAGTGTAGAAATCAAAGTCAGTGGAAGCTAGGCAAATTAAGCTGAATTGGAGTGTTAATAATTTGTCATATAACATTAATGCATTTAAATTTGATTTTAATAACACAACAAATGTTGTATTGGTATTGGCAAATGGTATTGTGCACTAGACCACACTGGAGACCACACGTTTGCAATTTGTCAAGTGTGTGTTATTAAGCTATTATGTGTGCTAATGTGCTATTACAGTTCCAAGATATTGCAAATGTTTTGTTGCTAAATTTTGTGCTGAAAAGCAATTCAATAGTGTGCGGCAGAAGGTCAGTTGGAGGTCAGTATATTTCCACTGTTGACTTATTTCAGGACACTGAAGGTGAGGAAAAATTCCTTCTCTGTAACTCCTTAAAAAGCGCAGACTGCAGGGCCGCATGGTGCTTATTAACTCAACATCAGGTGCTAGCTGCGTGTCTGGGTCTTAATCTAATAGAGGACAGTCATGTTAACAGAGTGAGAGAGGAAGCAAAAGGAAAAGACGTCCCACGTGTGACTGCTGAGACAGGAATTCGTTGCTGATCAGAGGGTTCAGCAGATTAAATATGAAAATAAAAGGGAAGGGTACAATTCTGCGGATCTTGTGCAGACTTGTGACAAGGGTGTATTGTGTTGTTTTCCCGCCGCTTTGTGGAGAAGAGCCAACACAATGACAGACACACCCACACAAACACAAACCGCTGGAATGAAGATGACATCCATAATGCACATCATTTACACTGCACGATTGTCAGGAATGTGAACATCTCGCACAAAACAATTTTCCTCAACTCTAAGACATCTCAACTCCAAGTCAACATGTAGTATTACAGAAATCTCAATGTGTTACAGTGAAAATTATTGTAAAAACTCATTGCAGTGTTTCAACACCATTCTGTCACATGCCTGTCCTGTCTTGTGCTGCACATGGGTGTTTTTGTTATGTTTGCCATGTGTTCTTGTTTATTGTCTAGCCCCTCCCATCTTGTTATCTGATTATTTGGTTAATTTGTCCCACCTGTTGTGTTCGTTACCCTCCTTTGTTTGTTCCCCTATTTAGCCTCCTTGTGTTTGTAGTCTTGTGCTGGCTCGTTGTCCGTGTTACCTGTATTTGATGTTCCTGTGCTGTTGGTATCTGAGTTCTGAGTTTTTGTATTTTGTCCATGTTTGTTTATTAAATCTTCTCTGCACTTGAATCCTCGTCTCTCGTTCAGTGTCCCGTGACAGAACGAGCCAGCCAAGTATGTGGATTCAGCGGAGCGAGATTTTTCCTCCGGGGGAGAACAAGGGAAACTCCATTTCCCTGTTTGAATATTTTGCCAGGTGTGCTCAGAGAACTTTGGAGGAGAGCACCATGTCTGACGGTGATCAGATCGGAGGAGGTGGTTCGGTGGTTTCGGAGCCGGTGGTCAGGAGACGGAGGAGGAGGAGAAAGGCGCCACTTCAACGTCACGTCACATCTGCCCATCCAGAAACCGTTCACGTCACGTCTGTCCAGGCAGAGACTGTTCACGTCACGTCTGTCCAGGCAGAGACTGTTCACGTCACGTCTGTCCAGCCAGAGACTGTTCACGTCACGTCTGCCGATCCAGAGACTGTTCACGTCACGTCTGCGGAGTCTGTATCCCTTGACAAGATGGCCGCCGCAGAGCCTGTGTCCCTCGACAAGATGGCCGCCGCAGAGCCTGTGTCCCTCGACAAGATGGCCGTCGGCGAGCCTGTGTCTGTTCCTGAGCCTGAACCTGTGTCTGTTCCTGAGCCTGAACCTGTGTCTGTTCCTGAGCCTGAACCTGTATCTGTTCCTGAGCCTGAAACTGTATCTGTTCCTGAGCCTGAAACTGTATCTGTTCCTGAGCCTGAAACTGTATCTGTTCCTGAGCCTGAAACTATGTCTGTTCCTGTGTCTCCTGACAAGATGGCCGCCGTCGAGCCTGCGTCTGTTCCTGAGCCGGTGGCGTCTGTTCCTGAGCCGGTGGCGTCTGTTCCTGAGCCGGTGGCGTCTGAACCTGAGCAGGTGGTGTCTGTTCCTTAACCTGAGCCGGTGGTATCTGTTCCTGTGCCTGGGCCTGTGGTGTCTGTTCCTGAGCCGGAGCCGGAGGCGTCTGCTCCTGAGCCCTCAGTGACCGCGACACTGGCCATTATGGCCACAGCCATGTGGTGTGTGTGGGCTACGCACACACTTGGACCGGTGGTGTCTGTTCCTGGGCCGGTGGTGTCTGTTCCTGGGCCGGTGGTGTCTGTTCCTGAGCCGGTGGTGCCAGTTCCAGTGCCCAAGCCGGTGGTGCCAGTTCCTGAGCCTGAGCCGGTGGTGTCTGTTCCTGTTCCTGAGCCGGTGGTGTCTGTTCCAGTGCCTGAGCCGGTGGTGTCTGTTCCAGTGCCTGAGCCGGTGGTGTCTGTTCCAGTGCCTGAGCCGGTGGTGTCTGTTCCAGTGCCTGAGCCGGTGGTGTCTGTTCCAGTGCCTGAGCCGGTGGTGTCTGTTCCAGTGCCTGAGCCGGTGGGGTCTGTTCCTGAGCCGGTGGGGTCTGTTCCTGAGCCGGTGGGGTCTGTTCCTGGGCCGCCCGAGGGGTCGTCTCCGCCCTGGCCGCCCGAGGGGTCGTCTCCGCCCTGGCCGCCCGAGGGGTCGTCTCCGCCCTGGCCGCCCGAGGGGTCGTCTCCGCCCTGGCCGCCCGAGGGGTCGTCTCCGCCCTGGCCGCCCGAGGGGTCGTCTCCGCCCTGGCCGCCCGAGGGGTCGTCTCCGCCCTGGCCGCCCGATGGACGGTCTGCACCGCCCTGGACTCCTGAACTTTGTCTCCCGCCCTGGTCTGTCCCTCCCGTCCCGCCCTGGTCTGTCCCTCCCGTCCCGCCCTGGTCTGTCCCTCCCGTCCCGCCCTGGTCTGTCCCTCCCGTTCCGTTCGGGTCTTGTGGAGCGTCTGGTAGCCGCTCCGTAGGGAGGGGGTAATGTCACATGCCTGTCCTGTCTTGTGCTGCACATGGGTGTTTTTGTTATGTTTGCCATGTGTTCTTGTTTATTGTCTAGCCCCTCCCATCTTGTTATCTGATTATTTGGTTAATTTGTCCCACCTGTTGTGTTCGTTACCCTCCTTTGTTTGTTCCCCTATTTAGCCTCCTTGTGTTTGTAGTCTTGTGCTGGCTCGTTGTCCGTGTTACCTGTATTTGATGTTCCTGTGCTGTTGGTATCTGAGTTCTGAGTTTTTGTATTTTGTCCATGTTTGTTTATTAAATCTTCTCTGCACTTGAATCCTCGTCTCTCGTTCAGTGTCCCGTGACACATTCAGAATGCAATAGCTTCAAATCCATCCTGGAATTAAGTAAGCTATAATGTACAGTCAGCCAGTCATTATCACAATATAAACCCTGATTAGTTTGTCAAGACCTGACGCTGCAGAAATGTGCCATGCAAGATCTATTATTAGACATGACTGCATAATATTATTGACCAGTTGAACCAGGAACAAAAGACTTGACTAGCAAGCCAGCTAACAAAAAAATGTTCAAAGAACATTTTGATAACGTTCCCATTAAGTTATGAAAGTTTTTTCTTACTGTTCTCAGAACGTTCAAAAAGACTTGTTTTTTAATTGTTTTAAAGACGTTATTTTTTTCATGTTTATGCGGATTTTAGAAAAAAACATTACGATAACATTCCATTTCATCATTTTACAAACATTATTGGAACACTACTTTTTGATTGTTGAAAGTTTTGAAACAAGTAATGAGTAGTAATATTTAAAATGAACGATGTATGAATAAAGATTTTGTGCTAACGTTTTGAGAGCGCTATTAAAGACCAGATAACTATGAACGAACATTGTATTGACGTTACTGGAAGAACATTTGTTCATTACTTTGAGAGAACCTTGCCAGAATGTTCCGAGAACGTTTCCTGGAAGACAACCCTTCTAAAACCAACTTCCTCTGGAATACTACACTAGTCGACCAGTTTCATCTGCTCTTTTGCTACTTGTTCTCTGGGCCACTGGCTAGACCAGCAATAAACCAGCACTAACCAAAAAGACCATTTTCCACTGTCAGGCCAAACCGTTCTCGTTGCTTAACCATTCCATTCCGTGCCGATCCAGCTCAGCTGATACGGATATGGATTCGTTTTCCACTATGGGACTGATTACGGAGCTCTTTGGAATGCAATAAAAAGATCTGTCAGTCAGTCGTTGCCTTGGAGTTTACAGATGGTATGAGATGTAAATCTTCTCAAACTTTAAAACGTTCATAAAGCCATCGTAAAAGCAATCCAAGCGGTTTAATTCAAATTCTTCGGAAGAGACACAATTGCTTTATTTTTATTTCATTTAGAATTTTATCAACGCACATATATACAATACATCAAATATGGTCGACGAACGTAAAAAAATGCTTTGAACGTTAAACTATATTTTGATGGTCCACTTATGACGTTCTACTTACTATAAGTAACTTTACAACTACATGTCGACTTATTTAACAAACCCCGAACCCTAACATCTAACTCTTACCTACCAGTCTCCTAATACTCTGAGAGTTAGTTGACATGTAGCTGCAAAGTAACCTATAGTTAGAAGAATGTCTAAAGTGGACCATCGAAATAAAGTGTTACCAAAATTTTCGTTGCGTGGGTTTTCAATGAATGGGCAAAAATGAAATCTTTCAAAAGATGAACAGATGTTTTATGGGTTTGGATTGGCATAAGGGTGAGTAAATGATGATATAATTCAAATTTTTGGTTGAACTAACCATTTAATTAGCTTAACCAGCAAGATTAACATTAACATTAGTCATGCTAGTTTATTTAACAACATGGCTATGCTGGTCCACCAGCTATACCAAAACCAGAACTAACTACAATAAACCAGCCTGGTCTTATCTGGTATCTCATCCGATATGCGACTTACTTGTTTTCACAGTACTGTCCATAGTAGTCCTGACCGCACTCGCAAGTGTAGCCGTGAGAGGAGCTCGGCTTACGAACACACGTGGACAAATGCTCACACGGGTTCAGATGACACGCATCAACACAATCTTTGCCAAAGAAACCTGTGGGAGTGACAGAAAGAGAATTGGATTAACATGTGTGAACTCAAATGAGATGCATCTGTACAATGGCAGGGAATGTGACGCAGGTGTCAGTACCGGGGTCACAGGTGCAGGTGTGTGCGTTCCAGTCGTCTGTGCAGTCGCTGTTCTCGGGGCAGATGTTGGAGTCGCAGGAGTTGGCCACGTCACAGCCTTCCTCCACATGGATCTTTAGCGCCTGCTGCATGTTGATGTTAGCTGTGTTGGTGGCGGTCTCCCCCATCCTGACCCCCTGGGACACGTTTACATAAAGTCAGTCACCTTACACTTAGGGCCAGATTTACTAAACAGGGCAAATTTTAGCGTGAGGGCGAAAACCCAAGTGGGCGATTTACTGACAATAATGTTCACATTAAAGAAAACAGACGCATCCGGATCATTTCCATAATGACTAACTCAATCAACCAAGAGCAGTGTAAATTAGAGTCTGGTTTAAGACAAGCTTTTTTGGGCGTTAAATAGTGGCGCAAATACTAGTAAATTGACAAGCGCAAACTTGTAGCAAACTTAATCTTCAGACCGTTTTCTTCAGGGTCACACATCAAGTTCATCATAATTACTCAGGCTCTGTTTTCTTATTCTGGTTGAAGATTTATACTGTATGTACCCTAGTGAAAAATAAATATACTCAAATTTATTTGAAATACATTTATTTTATGCTAAATACTACAAATACATATGTATGTACTTATAAATATACAGTATATGTATATAAATACCCTGCATTTTTACTTTTGGTATACTAAATTGGTACACGTATAGTCTGCTAAACTGGAACAACTAATTTTGTACTTAATGCACTTTAGTTATCCATAAATAGTGCTGAGGTTCAACTAAATATATACTTTAGTATATTTGTTTGTGCTAAAGTGGAACTATTGCAAGTATACTTTAGGTACACTTTAAATATCTTGCATTTACAGAGATCATACTATCCTTACTAATAGTGACATCAAGCACATTTTATGCTTAATATTAAATGTGTATTGTGCAATAAAGAAGTACTCCACATAAAGTTTAATTATAATATTGATATCAGTAAGTCTAGTCAATAAGCGATATGTCAGTAAATATGTTAATTGATTTGTTGTATACTTAGTTTGAAATAAATGTATTTTAAATACATTTTGAAATAGGTTTTTATTTTCACTAGGGTATACAATACCATTTTAAAAGTTTGGAGTTATTAAAAAAAAAAATAAACGTTTGGCAATAAATTGATCAAAAGTAAACAGTAATTATTTTTTTATTTCAAATAAATGCTGTTCTTGTAAACTTTATATTCATCAAAGAATCATGCAAATATCAGTATATTGGAATAATTTCTGAAGGATCATGTGACATATGTCAGATAAATGTTTAGTACAAATATGAATAAACAGAGCCGCCTTAACCTAAAGTTAGGCCCCGGGGCTGAGAGGTTTTGTAGCCCCCCCCCCCCCCATCCCCTCGATTTATAGAGTCTCGTTTTAAAAAAAGTGTAATATCTAGGTAATCTACATCACAGAATGCATTAGTTTCTTTCGAGACCTACAACAGTGAGTTTTTTTTATATTGTTTTCAATTTTAATATTGTTATTAACATATCACTGAGCACATAAACACAAGACACAACAAGACACTTTATTTAACAACCACACACAGCAACTAAATTTCAACTTTATGCGAATGAGAAGCGATTTTCGCGAGCGACAACCAATAGGAAAGAAGCCTTTCAATGGAGCTCAGTCCCCGTCACCGTCTCGAGTGCAGTGCAGGCAAGACAGAAGAGTTCGAGGGCGATTTCACTGTTTTATATGATTTGACTGTAACTAACCACAAACATGGATAGGCTATAATAAAATGATGCATGGAAAAGAAACTGTAGACAGTCTCAGTGAGTTTATGCTGGATTTAGTGCGTATTGCGTAAATCATTTTGTTTACAAATTAGATGCTTTGCAGTTGTTATATAGCCTACATGTTAAAGATTTTATTTTGGATGTGTTCATTGTGATTATATTGGCTGGGTTTATAAAAGTTTATAAAATTGAAAGGATAATTGCTTGGTGCATTTGGAAACAAAGCTTGTCTATTTCTAAATGTAATCGCGTGCATCTGTCCGTGTGTTGAAAAAAAACTTCGATTAAACACACTCGCAACAGACACAAAGCGAGACGTTAGCGGCACTGAGCGGACTTTTGCCTCATTCGCGCCGCGGGACCTCTAGACGCGCGTAAACGCGTCTTTGCATTGACTTAACATTGAAATCACTCGCGCGGCGTCGCGCCAGACGCTCTATTCGCGTTTGGTATAAACGCACCATAACAATAACATTAGAGCGACAGCACTACCAACGTCCACAAGCGACTAGCGACATACAGCGACAAAATCTGACAAGTTAAAACAATATGACCTTTTCAGCTCATCATAAACCTGAACATGGGAGGCCCCTGAACTTGGGAGGCCCCTGGGCTTCAGCCCAGGTAAGCCCGTGCATTAATGCGGGCTTGTGAATAAATAATAATTATCAAGCTAAAATAATAATTTTAATAATAAACAGATAAATTACTCTGTCCAGTTGTATATACAAAACAATTACTTCCATAATTTTTTTTTTTTTTTTCAGTCCTGTACAGCTGTTTTGCCAAGAAACTGCTACTGTCTTATTCTACGTGAAAGATTCAAAGGCTTTCCCTTGGCCTCACCTGCATGCATCCCTGAAATCCCTGCTGGACGCTGCTACTCGCTCCCTGAAGCCCACCAATGAACAGACTCCTCAGCTTGAGTCCAGGTAGTACATTTCCAATCTCAGCTGACTTCTGTAAAACATGCAAGGATGTCAGTAAACAGGTTTCATCTTAAGGACTTGTTAAGACGGTGTACCACAGAACTGACCTTGAACATGTCGTAGTCCAGGATCACCTGTGCCATGTACTTAATGTCCTTCCCATCTTTGCTGCTCCTCAGCTCCACGAGGAGGTGATGCCATTCCCCGTCATTCACTCGGACCTCCGGGAAATCCAGCGTGGCCACTTTCTCCTCTCCCAGAAGCACTTCAAACCGCACATACTTGTCCCTTATCTTAAAGGAAATGGTTTCAAATTAAATATTTACTTTACATTATGGTACAGTGTGCTGTGTAACATTTGTACACTTACCAGAAGGTTGATTTGAGACGTGTCCCCAGCGTTGACCTGCATTAGGGTTGTGGTTCCACTGGTCTGTCTGGTGCGGAACATTAGGCCGATGTACCAGGGCACGGCGATAGTGATATCAGGGTCATTCCATGACACCATGGCACGACCATCAAAGTGCTGTGGTGAAGGCATGACTGCAAGAAAGCAAGAAATGGATTATGACAGACTGCATTAAAAAAAACATATTTTAGCATATTTAGCATATTTTAGCATATAACTACTTATAAATACTATATATATATATATATATATATATATATATATATATGCCATTGGTCTAGCAGTCATATATACTGTAGTCCAGACCAAATCCAGTCGTTTCCAATTTTGCTCGTTTTTGTTTTGGAATTGGAATTTTTGTTCCAATATGCATTTCACGGACGAAATCCAGCCGTTCCAATAGGAATTGGTGCAATTGGCTTCACGCCGATTTGGCTTGCATTCAAGTTGGTCATGCAAATTCTCCATGCTGGCCAACAGAAATCTGCTTGGTTTGAAATGAATGTCTGTGTGAGCAGTGCTTCATACATCTCTACGCTATTGATATTGTAAAATTGCACACACAATAATGCCGAATTTTCGATGATTTCAACCTTTATTTTCACATTCACTGGCACAATGAGACCTTGTGGGTGATGGGACTTTGAATTTGGGTCTCAACTTTTCTGATAACATTTGACCTTTTCCTTGTCCTCACTATGATGCTCTAAAAAAATGGACCAAAAAAGTCAAAAATAAAATGGAAATGAAAGATCTGTCACAAAATTGTTTAATTTTGCCGTTTTCAGAGTTAACATGCTGAGTCTTGTGGTTCTGGGCCACATATTGGAAGTTTAATCAACAGTATCTTGACAATGAAGTCATAACATCTTTTAAAAACTCCTGCAGTTTAAAGGAGTGGAGAAGCCTAGAACAAACCAAGACTTATCAGTGCTGCACTCCCTTCTACCGTTTGATTTGTGTGCGGGCAAATCGCATAGCAGAAGTGTGATCACATGGAAATGCTACTGTAGAGTCACAGAGTCAAGTGAGGACTTGAGAACTCAGTGAGCCCTGATCACTGGCAGAAATTGCGTGAAGAATCCCTACTCTAGCCAACTCTACAACTCCTATGAATCAATATTACCACACATCACAACAGAGAGTTATTACAGGAATGACACAAGAGACTTGATAAATTCTACCCTCAGGAATATTACATTTACGTTTATCCTTTGGGCGCTTTATCCAATTTGATTAACATTGAAGTCAAGGTATCCTTTTTATCACACATGCACTGGGAATCAAACGCATGACCTTGGTGTTGCTAGTACTATGCTTTGTGTTTAAGTTACATTTCTTCAGACACTGGAATGACCAGAGAAAGATGTCACAATTAAGTCAAGTCAAGTCAAGTCAAGTCAAGTTTATTTATATAGCGCTTTTCACAACACAGGTTGTATCAAAGCAGCTTCACAGTAATAAATTAGAACAATACATCAATGTTTGTTTCTAGTGGAACGTCTACGTTCGGTAATGCTGATCAATAGTATCGTTGATTGATTAATTAAATTAAATATCCCCAAATATCCCCAACTGAGCAAGCCAAAGGCAACAGTGGCAAGGAACCGAAAAACTCCATCAGGTGACCTAATGGAGAAAAAAAAACCTTGGGAGAACCCGGGCTCAGTCGGGGGCCAGTTCTCCTCTGGCGTTTATGAACTAGAGGTCGGATTTAACTGTAGAATTAAAAGTATTATATGAATGCCTGGCTGAAGAGATGCGTCTTTAATCTAGTTTTAAACTGGGAGAGCGAGTCTGAGCAACGAACAGTATCCGGAAGACTATTCCAGAGTTTTGGTGCTAAATGTGAAAATGCTTTCCCTCCTTTGGTGGACCTAGATATCCTAGGTATGACCAAAAGCCTCGAATTTAGTGACCTTAAAGAGCGCGATGGATTATAGGGCGATAGAAGATCCGTTAAATAGACTGGAGCTAAGCCGTTTAGGGCTTTATAAGTCAGTAGCAATACCTTGTAATTAATACGGGACTTTATAGGTAACCAATGTAGGGATGATAAAATCGGTGTTATATGATCATATTTTCTTGATCTAGTTAGAACTCTAGCGGCGGCATTTTGGACTAACTGTAGCTTGTTTATTGAGGATGCAGGACAACCGGCTAATAACGCATTACAGTAATCTAGTCTCGAGGTCATGAATGCATGAACTAACTTTTCTGCGTCAGAAACTGATAGCATATTACATGGCTTAGCAATGTTTCTAAGGTGGAAAAAGGCTGTTCTTGTAACATATGAAATATGATTTTCAAAAGACAGGTTGCAGTCTAATATAACACCCAGGTCTTTTACTGTAGAGGATGAAGTAATAGGACATCCTACTATGTTAAAGTTGTATTGTGAGAGGTTTTGTGGGTGGTTTTTTGAACCGATAAGTAGTACCTCTGTCTTGTCTGGATTTAATAAAAGAAAATTATGCGTCATCCAATCTTTTATATCTTTAACACACTCTGTCAATTTGGATAATTTAGCGTTTTCATCTGGCCGTGATGAAATATAGATTTGAGTGTCATCAGCATAACAATGGAAACTAATTCCATGTTTCCTTATAATATTTCCAAGTGGTAGCATATATATTGAGAATAATAGAGGGCCTAACACAGATCCCTGCGGCACTCCATAGTTTACTGGAGTTATGATAGATTTTTCTCCATTTAAATAAACAAAATGGTAGCGGTCAGATAAATACGATCTAAACCAGCTTAATGCTTGTCCTTGAACACCAGTATAATTTTGTAGTCGATCTAAGAGTATTGTATGATCTATAGTATCGAACGCAGCACTAAGATCAAGTAAAACTAATATTGAGATACAGCCTTGGTCAGAAGCTAAAAGTAAATCATTTGTGATTTTAACGAGCGCAGTTTCAGTGCTATGATGCGGCCTGAAACCAGACTGAAACTTTTCATAGGTGTCATTTTCTTGTAAGAAAGAGCCCAGTTGAGCGGACACAACTTTTTCTAGTATTTTAGACATAAAAGGTAGATTTGAAATGGGTCTATAATTTACTAGATTATTCGGATCTAATTGTGGTTTCTTAATGAGAGGTTTTATAACTGCCAGTTTAAATGTTTTTGGAACATAACCTAAAGATAAAGACGAGTTAATAATATTGAGGAGAGGCTCTTCCACTACAGGTAACACTTCTTTCAATAGTTTAGTTGGTATGGGATCTAATAAACATGTTGTTGTTTTAGATGAAGTAAAAAGTTTATTTAACTCTTTTTGTTCTATAGTTGTGAAGCACTGTAATTGTTCTTGCGGCGTGATAATTGAGGCTGAATTATAAGGCGCGATTGAGGATTGAACGTTTACAATTGTGGTTCTGATGTTTTCTATTTTCTCAGTGAAGAACTTCATGAAATCATTACTACTAAACTGTAATGGAATACTTTGTTCAGGAGACATCTGTTTATTTGTTAGTCTCGCCACGGTGTTAAATAAGAACTTAGGATTGTTATGGTTGTTTTCTATTAGTTTGCGTAGATGCTCAGCCCTGGCCGCTTTTAGGGCCTTTTTATAACGTGACATACTGTCTTTCCATGCGATTCTAAAGACCTCTAAGTTGGTTTGTTTCCATTTACGCTCTAAATTACGGGTTTCTCTCTTTAGAACACGCGTAGTATTGTTGTACCATGGTGCTTTACTTTTCTCTCTGACCTTTTTTAATCTAATGGGCGCAACAATATCCAATGATCCAGAGAGAATGGTGCTCATAGTGCTAGTTAATTCCTCAAGTTCATCTGTTTGTTTGGGTTCACTGAGCAGCTGAGACAGATCCGATAAGCTGTTTGAAAAATTATCTATGGTGGATGGAAGGATTGTTCTGCCTAATCGATAACGCGGCGCAGCATGATATATTACAGGAGTACGTAATATGCAAGTTACCATGTAATGGTCAGTGACATCGTCACTTTGTGGAATGATATCTATATCGGTTGGATCGGTTCCATGTGATATAATTAAATCGAGTGTATGATTAAATCGATGAGTCGGTCCGGTAATGTTTTGCTTGACCCCAAAGGAGTTTAATAAATCTGTAAACGCAGCCCCTAACGCATCATTTTGATTATCTACATGGATATTAAAGTCTCCAACAATTAATGCTTTATCGAAGTTAACTAATAGGTCTGAGAGAAAATCTGCAAACTCTTTTAGGAAATCAGCGTAAGGCCCAGGCGGTCTATATACGGTAGCCAAGGCTAGAGATAATAGGGATGTTTTTCGAACATCTAAGAGCGTAACATTTAGTACAAGTACTTCAAATGAAATAAACTTATAACCCGTTTTCTGAGTAACATTGAGAAAATCTCTATAGATTGTTGCAACACCGCCGCCACGACCATTCAGACGGGGCTCGTGCTTATAGGAGTATCCTGCTGGAGTAGACTCATTTAAACCAAAATAATCATTTGGTTTAAGCCAGGTTTCAGTAAGGCAAAGTACATCGAAGCTATTATCTGTGACTATTTCATTTACAATAACTGCCTTAGGTGTGAGTGATCTAATGTTTAGAAGACCTAGCTTTAAAAATTGTTTTTGATTACCAATAGCAACATTTTCTGGTTTAATATCAATTAGATTTTTTCTAGATCCTGCAGTAGATTTATGATTTGATCTCACTAAACGAGGAATAGACACAGTTTCTATGCAATGTTCTACACTATTTATATCAGTTAAATTGGTGCAGCAGAGACTATGATTTGGACTTTTGTTTACTAGTCAAAAGGTATTTAACATTTTGGAGATGTTATCTGACAGAAGATCCGATCCGAATCTGCTTGGGTGTAAGCCATCAGCACGGTAAAGCCTAGGACGCTCCCAAAACAGATTCCAATTATTTACAAAGAGAAGTTTCTGCTCATTGCACCATGACATTAACCATTCATTAAGCGCAAATAATCTACTAAACTTTTCATGACCTAGTCGATACGTGGGAAGCGGTCCTGACACAATAATCGTTATATCAGGCGATGTGCTGCGTACCGTATCGATCAGATTCCTGAAGTCTTTCTTCAAAACCTCCGTTTGGCGCAGTCTGATGTCGGCCCCTCCCGCGTGCAGGACAACGGTTCCGACGCGCTCGTTCAGAATCTCGGGAACGTGAGCAGCGATTTCAGAAACACGAGCACCAGGAAAGCAGTGACTATGCACCTTACTTTTATTTAACGTAACGTGTACGTGTCGAACGATGGAATCGCCGATGATCACAGCATCGCGTTCTGTTTCGCGAAGAGGGGAGAAGCGGTTTTGTGTGGATATCTCGAAAACCGGGAGGGTCGGAGAGAGTTTTCTTGGTCTAGACCTGACTCGCGACTTCCGCTGCGGAAAAATCCAGGCTTCGTGATGGCATATTGGAGCCGGAGTGAACGAGACCATGGCTGATCGCGACCTCGACGTTCGGGACCGATGTTGAGGAACGCACGGAGTAGACGAGGTCGGAGTCAGCGGGTTAGTAACATTAATCTCTGATTTGTGTGCCTCGGCACGTGATGTTTCGAGAGCCAAACGCCGGTCTATCAGCTCGGCTTTTCTTACTAAAAGGTCGTGGATCTGTTTCTCAACAGCTTCCAGCTCAGACTGCACCGCGTGCAGCTCAAATGTGTCCTCACCTGCACCAAAAGGTAGACTACTTACATTTGATATATTCGCCATTTTAACAGATGGACAGTAAGTTAAGTTAGCAACGACGCTACCAGTGGTGCTATCAATATTAATACTAATTTATGGCTTAAGTCTTGGATATAATCCGTCTTTTCAGTGGTACGGGTGTAGAGTAGACGCACGATAGGCGAAAAAATGTTTGTTTGTAACTTAAATGAGTGCGGAGAAGACGCGTTCAGCCGTGATCCACGGAGGGATTAAAGGGATTGTTCACCCAAAAAAAACATCATCATCGTCATTCCAAAACTCTTTGATTGTCTTTTTTTTTTGGTCTGTGGAACATAAAAGCAGATATTTTTAGAAACCAAATACCATACAATAGAAGTCAATAGACACCAACACGGTTTTGTTACCAACATTCTTCAGAATATCTTGTTTTATGTCCCACAGAAGACACGTTGGAACGTCATGGGTGTGAGTGAATGATTGAATAATTGAATGAATAAGTGAGTGAATGATTTGTATTTTTAGAGAACTATATCTACAGTATATGTGCTTGTTTGGTGTCTTTAGACTTGGGTCAATAATTCTCTGACAACCACCCACAATGCATTATGTTGGCAAGTTTTGCTCAGGCAAGCGCCACCCACATTTTCTTAAATAAAAAATAAAAATTACACCTACATACTTTAAGTTTGATCCATAAATCTCAGAAAAATGTTAAAAATTTCTGAAATTTGAAGATGCATAATGAACTAAAGTATCACATGTATTGCCTGACGTGGCTGAATTTTGAGAATTTGCCCAGGAACTGTCAGCCATCGTGGGCAGAATTACGTGTTTTACTAGAGATGGACACTCTATATGTGCTATGGCAGAAGTGTAGAAGTGATAATATCTAAACTACGCTTTGCTCGCTCTGGAAATTAGCCATTCGCTCCAAAACAGAGCTATCCTATAACAAAAAAAAAAAAAAAAAGCAAAATCAAGGCTACTTCAGGCATCCATCTAATCAGCATAAAAAATAACACCCTTTCCTGGCAGACACGCTTCTCTGCCAGAATATTAAATTGGAGAAGGCTGTTTCAGTCAACGAGGTTGTTGTTAGATGATGACATGACTTGAACATCCAGGTTTTATAATGGAGCGCTGCCCCAACAGGCCTGTGGAGGGACCTGAAAGAGACCAGCGTGATTCACACTATCCCCTCTCGTTCGGGCGCCTCGAGCCTTACAGAACGTCCAACCGCAAAAAAAAACAACCACTGGGGATGTCAGGTACACTATCATTTGGGTTGTTCAAACACATGCAAACACACCCACTTCCATACACATCAGTCAATTAATCACAGTAGAGTTGTAAAAGTAGTGTGTAAAGTCCTGTTGAGTATATGTTGAGTTTTGACTGCCAAAGATGGTAAATGTGGCGAATTTATTAGCTTGTAAACTGACAAACATGTTTTTCATTGCGCAAGAGTGCTGACTTCTCAAATCCACAAAAAATTAGGTAAGAACAGAAGGTTCTGTGATTCCTGTAATTGTGAGTGAACCTGGGAACAGTCCGACAGATACTCCAAAACTGACAATTAAACTATGTCGTAAAAGCTAATGAGCTGACTATTTAACTTATCATTTTGTGTTTTTTCTTTTTTTGGCTAGTCACACTTAAAATGTGAACAGGTGAACAGAAAGTTTAGCACTAGATTATTTACGATATTATTGTACAGTATGTGTAGTATTTGCATATAGCAATACTTTATGTTTAAATATTACGGTAATCATCAATACTGGTATATTGTGACAGCCTGAAAATCTTTTAAATTTGGATTATTTCAGCCAGCAATTGTGTGTGCTGTGTATGCTTATAAGAATACTGTATTGTTACCGAAGCATCATGTTAGCACAAATCAACTGATTATAAATGTACTTATTTTTCATCAATTAGCGAGAAGTATCAATAAAAAAATAATTAAATATAATTAAAAAATCGAGTTTCCCAACATATGTGTGTTTTGTCTTTTCTAATCTTATTAGAGTTTCAAGGCATTAGCTTAGCAACATGCTAACATCAAACTTTTTATATGAGCGCTATTTGTGAGGGGTGTGGAATGGCTGCCTAAGTATAGTGTTTTGGTTTGGCTGCCTTAAAATGTAGCTGACAGTAGGCAGCAAGGTGGCCCACTAGGTTTTGGAACAAAGCTAAAGCAACAAAACAATTAATCATCTGAGGGTTTATCTTTCGTAAAACTCTGAACCGAAATGACATCATTTTTTGTGTTTGGTTTGACACACAAGGCCACATCAACAGGTTGTAGAACCAAAGCTTTGATATTGTTGGCACTTATTGTGCAGAGTAGAGGCATTATGGGAAATGCACTGGCAACTCAATTCGCATATTGCTCAGAGAATGTGGAGTGTGTATCCGTAAGGTTCATATGGGGCAGAAAAGGAGAGTGGAGTAGATCCTGACTGATTCTTATCGACGGAGACATTTCCCTTTCAGGAAACACTGCCGCATTAACGCCACTGCCTGCTTCCTTAAAGTTCACGAGCAATCAACGCCTAGTTCAGAATAACAAACACATACATTGCATTCACGTGCACTGGCACGCTACCAAATAGGCCCACCTACCCTGATCGCAGTTCTTGCCGCCCCGGCCTTCAGGACAGTCACAAAAGTACGTGTTCCACCTATTTTCACACTGACCGCCGTGCTGACACAAACCCTCGGAGCAGAAGTCCTTCTTCGCTGGACAGCCTGACAGAACAATAAATATATCGCTATTCGTTTGAATGAGGTACAAAAATAGTACAAGAACAAGTTTGCGAAACTATAGTTTCAAAATATGCTGTGATTCATGTCAGACCTTCATTGGTGCCATTGTTAGCGATGTAACTGGCCATGTCGATGGGTTTACTGTCGATCGTTAGGTTCCTCATGCAGCCCACAAAGTCCCGGTTCTGTATGGGGAAATCTTCTGGAAGGTTGGGCACCCCGCCAAGCAGAAGAGGCCCAGTGAGATCCAAAGACCTGAAGAGAGAAGACAAAACTTTGAAATGTCCCACCAAACTCTCCAACAAGTCAATGGCATCAATAGCTCTGTTTCACAATCTAGTAAGCTACCCTGTTTTTTACTGTCTACTTTTATACCATAAATTTCATCATAGTATGAATAGTATGCAGAGTTTTTCTAACTGCGCAACTTTGCACCAATTAGTTGGTCCACAAGGTGGCAACACTAGCCCAGATGGTTTCATAGACGATAACAAATCGGAAGAGACAAAACAACAATCTACTAGAAAAACAAAGCAAACAAACATGCCAAATATTAAAAATAAAAGGATTACAATGTAAAAGATTATTATTGTGAACATAAAGATGCTTGTCCTGTAGATAGATCCGTTTCCTCTCTGGATTGCTTGCAAATTCCACCATGTAAACAGCGAATCCGCCATGGCGCGAGCGCAACTGGCTTTTAAAGGGAATGGGAGATGAGACTCTGATTGGTTTATTGCACGTTACGCCCAAAACACACCCATTACTCATTATGAGAAAAGGGACAACCCTTTTAGACCATGCGCCGGGAGCGCCGACCATTTTTCCCGCCGTTAAACTAGCAAAAGTGGATTCGGACACAACGTAAGTGCACTTACGCAGAGCGCTATATACCATACGTTTAGATCCTTAAAATAGGGCCCAAAGGCATTTTTGCAAATGTGTTGGTTGCTTGTGTTTGTAGACGCTGTCAAATGGAGTATACTTTGAAAGGCTACTGTGTGCATACAGAGCATGTATTTCATGATCAGCGTAGCACATGCAAAGCTTTATAAGAGAGAAGCCAGACAGGTGAAAGGGGGTGTGACCTTCCCTAACCAACTTGTCAATCGCTGTGGAATGTTGCCACATGCGCCGGGAGCGTCGACCATTTTTTCCGTCGTTAAACTAGCAAAAGTGGATTCGGACACACCCTAAGTACACTTGCGCAGAGCGCTATTACCATACGTTTAGATTCTTAAAATAGGGCCCAAAGGCATTTTTGCAAATGTGTTGGTTGCTTGTGTTTGTAGACGCTGTCAAATGGAGTATACTTTGAAAGGCTACTGTGTGCATACAGAGCATGTATTTCATGATCAGCGTAGCACATGCAAAGCTTTATAAGAGAGAAGCCAGACAGGTGAAAGGGGGCGTGACCTTCCCTAACCAACTTGTCAATCGCTGTGGAATGTTGCCATGCTATATAAAACAGGTCAGTGCTTATAAGACTGGAGCGACAGGTTAAACCTTCACATTTATCTGTTGTTGTTCTTTCTTTGATGTGTTTTAATACACAGCCTTGTTCCAGCATGAAATAATATCTGACGCTGCAATTGCCACCTAAAAGCATGAGAAGATCTTTTAACAAAAGCAAGATATGTGGACATGTGTCCTGGAGGACTGTGCAGGGGTGTGAGAGAGAACACAAAAATGTAATTATCGACAATTATGACTAATTTTCAAGAGAATGATGAGAACAACTTTCTTGTTCGGTTTACAGAGAGATGGATAAACTCACTTCTTCTGTCCGGTCTGAGTGCCCTGGGCAGCGCAGGAGTAGTTGGCAATCTGACTGCCGAACCGCACGGCCATGGCGATGTCACAGTCGTCCACAGCGACTACTGCCACCTTCTCGCCCGACGGCCCTTGAGGCAACCCCAGATGACTTATCTTAGGCTGAAAAGAGACAAAATTGAAAAAAAAAAGTTACAGAATAATCATAACCATGATGAGCACAGATTCACAAGCACATTTTGAAACTAGATTTTTACACAGACAATGAGAGTTTAACAATTAATTTCAATTCAATTCACATTTATTTGTATAGCGCTTTTCACAATACACATAATTTCAAAGCAGCTTTACAGAAAATGCATGAGTCTACATTACAATTTAGAATGATCTGTTATCAGAGGTAACTAAGTTATGTAATTCAGAAATGTACATATACAAAATCACAGTAAGTGAAAAAGGTATTAATTTAAACAATGTAATAATTTAATGCAGAAACAATGAGCTCAATCAAGTAATGAATACTTAAGTTGTTAACACACTTAAGAACATGTTTAAAAAGTGTAATTTGCAAATAAGTTTCATTTAAGGTGCATTTAAAATAATTACTTTTTAATAATCTTTTGTCAAGCCTTAAAGAACAACACTTATTTTTATGTGTTGAATAACATACAAAAGAACATTTAAAGCACTTGATTTGATTACGATATTAAGTAAATATATTTTAAATGTACAAAAATGTAATTTCATCATTACAAATGTGCAGTTACAAATATATTTTAATACATGGCATGTAAGTTTGAATAAAAATAACATTAAAGTATATTTAAGTTTACCATAAATATTTCTCCATATTTTTTGGCAGTACACTTTAGCCATACTTTCAAAGACAATAAATGCAATTATGAAATTGCATATAAAAAAGCACTTAAGTCTTGCTTTAGTGGATCAAAAAAGCACTCTAAAATTGAGTACATAAAACAGTTTCATTTTTGCGGTTAAGTGTCCAAGAACATTGCATTCAGGTCACACTTAAAGTATATTATTTCAAAAATAAGTACTCTTGCTCAAGTGTACTTCTTTTTTCTCAAGGGTACATAGCAGTTGAATAAAATCTTGGACTCATTCAAGATATAGTTTTATGTTTATTGCCTGAAATATGTGTGCTAAATCTCATTTCAGAAGTCTGTTTCATGAGTATGTTCCTGATGTTAATATGATTCTGAATGTTCACAGAATCCTGTGCGCACATGCATGAATGTATGCGCTCACAGATCAAAGCTGTTTACAGGAGATATATCTACATGGCATGTGTTGGCTCAAAGCACCTAGATCATACTGTATGTGGGCCACTTGTCTGATGGTGTAAAGCACAGCAAAAAAAGTGACAGTCGGAAAGAAAAGGCTGTGTTGTGTGTAAGCGGTCACTCCCATTATGGCACACTTTCCACAGCACAGCAGTTTTATCTAAACTATCACTGCCACTCCTAGAGAAATGTCTCTTTCCTACTGCAAAAACACTCACATTTTCCATTAGGTGCCATCTAAACATGGCTCAATTTGAGTCTATTGCCTTCCTGTTGCTATATCTGTCATGATAACTCTCAGAGGGTTTGGCATGGTAATGTATATGACAATGTTGATATGTTTGGTCTTGGTGGAATAGATCTGTTACTGCTGTTATTGCTGCTGCAGAGCAAGCATGGGACTTGCTACTGGTAATACATATACGATACACTGCTGTGAGCAAGTAAGACATGCAACTGCTGTACAATTAAAGGCGTACATGAATGACCCTTAGCAGATCTATATAGGTGGAGCTGGGGAAGGAGGAGGGTTTCTGAAACTGCTACAGCAAATTTTTGACCAAGTATTTGAAGGTTAAGGAGTGAGCTCATTGGCTCATGATACAGCAGGAACCAATCAGCTGTGCCCTATAGTGATGATGCAATTGAGTTAATGGCCTATCAGTCTGCACCATCTAGAGTTTCATTACAGAACTTTGTATGAATTACTACTGGCACTGTAAAATCTCAGGCGTTAATTACAACTTTTTATTTTACTACATGAAGGTAAAATGCCATTTATTTAAATGTTTCAATGTGTTACCCTTGTCCCAGACTCAAACTTCTCAATTAACTCAAAAACTCAAAATACTAAATATGAAAAACTATATACATACTAAACTAAACTATGAAAATACATCACAAAATATTATCAATCAGAGAACGCAAACCATTAAAATAAGTATTGTGTGGATATGATTTACATACATTTTATGGAATTTATACATGTCATATGTCATATGCTTATAAAGTTTATTTTCAAAGTTGCATTGAATGGATGAAATATGAGAAAAGTTATTATTATTTTTTTTTTTTTACAGAATTACATTTCCAAATCAATGTTGTCAAATTATGTAAAAAGTAGCAACATGTTATCTTGTTAAATGTTATTATATTGGTTATTATATTAAATATTGTTTGTTTTTATGATCCATATAATTCTAGCTAGGAAATTAGCAAGACAAAACAAAATTCATTGTTTTATTTTTTTCTAACAAAGAATGTCATCATTAAAAATCAAAATTGACAATTCTTATTTTTTACACAATGTTGCAGTGTTTATTATAAATGATTTATCCATGCACATCTTTTTTTTATTATTCATATGCCCTCATAATCATGCTTATTATATCAAATGCACTTTCATACAATGTTGGAATTATTAGCAGATAAATGAAATAAACTGCTAACAAAGACAGGATATTCTAAAAACAAAAAGGCCAAAACACAGTTGAAAACACCTCAAATTATACATTTAAGTTTATTTCCTAGTTTTCTCTATCTGTCTGCTTACCCAGACCCATGTGAACATTTCATCAGTTTCTCATGGAAATGAAGTGTGAACAGAATGGGAATTCTTAAAGGACACAAACCCCATGAGGGGACCAGTAGACAAAAGCAGCTTCAAAGATCTTTAAAAAAGGAGCCTGTCTTTCAACTCCAAGCCCAAACCAAAGGAAACACACTCTTAGGTGTATTTTGGTGCATTCATCTGGCCTGTTTCCAGCAGGATATGAGGGTGTGAGTTATTATTCAGATGGATATCTCTGGTCATGCTGGGTGCTTTCAACACATATCTGGCTCATAATCTGGAACCACTTGAATACACTCACTTTATACTTATATGGCATGTATTTTTGAATTTTATTTTTACATCTAAATATTTAAGGTTTGCATTTAACAAATTAATAAACATAATTAAGAATTCCATTAGGATTTAACATGCAGATTTATATGTATATTTTCATGCAGCCATTCTTATGTAAACTGGCGTTGGATTTAACTGAAAGAATGGCTTTCACAAATGAGACTCATTGATTATATAAAAAAAAAAACGTATACCACCTGACATGGAGCACAATAACTGTGTGCCTTGTACCGTACAGCACAACACGGTCAACAACAGACCAGTTCAAGTATGTTCTCCCTGTTGCCTTTGATTTAGGAGTTGAGCTTCATGCTGTTTGATTTTACCAACTCATTTATCTGGCCTCTTAATCAGTGGAGTAGTATAACAACACTCCACCTTTCCAAACGCTGCAGGAAACCACTGTTTTTTAGAAAGCTGCCATCCGAAAAATCACAGGCACCAGTGATAAGACACGGTTCATGATTTGTTGAATGAGACTGAATGTATTGCTATATTAGCAGAGTGACCTTGACCGTGACTTTAAAACTATTTTCTTTCTAAATACACAATCCTGGGGTTATTGTGTATGATTAATTGGGGCATCTTATTCCAAAAACAAGTGTTTGTAATGTTTCATCAAAATGTAATAGACTTCAGCTGCCACTGAAACGACTTTCCTTTTCTGCTGACATCATCGAGGTCATGCAGGCTATTGGATAATGTTAACCAATAGCCAAACAGCCAAACATAGCAAAATCTATCTTTCAGTCTGGCTCTATTCTGGACTGTTACACCCATTTTTTTATAATCCAGTCCAATCCAAATGATTCCAACCCTTTTTGTTCTTTATCTCAGAAATGTGACATATTACAAAGGTAAAATAGGTGACAAAATTGTGATTTACGCTGACTAGCTTAGTATTTAGTCTAAAGGTATATTCCCAAAAAAAAAAAAAATTCGCTCATATGCGACTTTATGGAGGTCTCAGTTTGTGTCATTTAAGGTCATTTTAAGTCTTTTGATTGAAGACTTTTACATCTTGACACATCTGAGCATGGTTTAAGGGTACATTTACAAGACAACGATACACTAAAAACATTAAAGTTTTTCCTTCGCACTTTTCGCATACAGACGACAATGTTGTCAAAATGATCCCTGTTCACAAAGATCCACAAAAACGACTAAAAACGCTGTATTATTCATGCCAAGCCAGTAGTTGGCGATGTCACTTTGCAATAAAACACTACGTCACCGTTTTCACAAATTCACATTTTTGTAGTTTACATGGAGGAGTTACATCAAAAACTTGCTCTTTAAAACCCGTTTATAAAAGTTTGTGTTTTCAGGCCCTCAAAACGCTGTTGTTGTGTAAATGAATTTCCAAAACGCATAAAGAGTTTTCCGTTTTTAATTGAAAACGATGTAGTGTAAACGGCCCCTTTTATTTCTAAAGAGAAAAGTCTGAGAAGCAAGAGACCAGCAAAATCTCCATTTGCTCTCCTTAAAGGTGCTATTTCATGCATACTGAGTTTTTTTACACTGTTAAAGAGTTGGATTCCCATGCTAAACATGGACAAAGTTTCAAAAATTAAATTGTACGTTTGAAGGAGTATTTCTGTGCCAAAAATACTCCTTCCGGTTTCGGAAAGTTTTTTTTTTCCGAGTATGGGCCTGTGTGACGTCAGATGGGGCGGGATTTCCTTATACGGGTCCTAAGGGCACTTCTCCGGAAGGGCGTGCGCACCCGTAGACCAGAGCGAGAGAGCGAAAGCAATACGCCCATCAAAGCGTTGTGCTCGGCTTTAGGGAAGTCAATGTCACCAAAGAAGTGTGTTTTTGGTTGCCAGGGCAAGACAGCCCTGCACAGATTCCCAAAGAACCCAGTGTTAAGGGACCAGTGGATGGAGTTTGTTTTTCCAGAGCATCAACGGAGTTGTGCAAGTGTTTTTGTTTGTTCCCTGCATTTCGACGATGATTGTTTTATAAACAAAGCCCAGTTCGATGCCGGATTTGCAGATCGTCTAATGCTTAAGGATGGAACAGTCCCAACGATAAAGGTTCACGGTCGTGCGTTGGAACTGCAGGCGGTGAGTAAAACTTCTTCAAATATCTGTGTGTTGTTAGCTATCGGCGCGTAAGCACAGCTTTAGCTCCGCCCACACGGCACGCCTCCAGCCGCTCGTTTTTTTCCGGAAAGACTCGGTACAGCCTATCTTTCTTTTATAATTATAACAAAACTAAAGACTTTTTGGAGATATGAAGGATGCAATACTACTCTATAGGTACTCAAGATTAACATGAGATTGACTGAAACTGAGTGTTTCACCCCCCCTTTAAAACTAATTGCTATCTCAGATAAAGAGTTGAGATAGATCTTACCTCTGTTTCTTTCCTAAGGGTTTGTATGAGTGTTAAACCCTTGTGTGTCCGGGTGCAATTCGAGTCAGATTAGCCTCGTTTGCTCTTTTGCGTCGTGTAAAATGACCGACAGACCTAAACAAAGACTTCTGTGTTGAGGCAAGTCGCCATTACCCAGAATCCCCCTAAGTTTTGCTATTTCCCACACCTGTTAACAACAATTATCAAACACAGACTTTCTGAAATGTTTGAAAAGTACATGAAAATTTACAACAAAAAAAGAAACTTGAAAACTTTCCAACAAAACCGTGGAATTCAAACGGCTGACGTACAACTTTTGATGACTAAAACCTATTAGCCTAAATATCGCTAATCCCGCTTTGAACTTGCTAATCGACTTTTCCTCTGTTCTTTCTCTGTGAAAACAGCAGAGCTCTATAAATCGCTCTGGTGAGGCAGTCACCGCACCAGCAGAGGGTTTGTTGGGGGCAGTTCCAGACCTCTAGTGGTTTTGGCTACGTGCCACACAGTACTGGCAGAACAGAAAACAAGCGGGGTTCACGACATGCACCTCAGGCGCAGATAAGATTGCTGTTTGGGCAGGTACCGCCACACTGTTTTTATGAAGACTGGAGGTCCACAGATTACTATCAACTGTTTAACAAAAATATTAGCTACCATTGTTTCGCTATTAACTCTCAGTATCTCAATCGTACTGGATCTCAGCGTCTGTCTGCATACCATGTGTCCCCTGGCTTCTGACACAGGCAGGTGTCTACTTGTGTGAGGTTTCCACCTCAGGCAGCTTCCTCAACATCCATCTGCACATTAAAACATTGTTTGTGATTTTTTTTTTTTTTGGTGATTTTTTCATTGCTGTTCACCCAAACCTCTCCCCTATGTGATATGGCAGTGAGACGGATTAATGCAGGTGATTCTATTCAGCACAGCGGATGCGGGATCTGGTTTCATGAGAAAGTTGGTACATCAGCCCAGATGTTGGGAGAAATGAGGGTTTTGCAGGTCTGAATTGGTGCCACAACAATTCTGATCGGAACAAACTCTTCGTGAGAGTTCAAATACTGTATTTGAACAGTCATCAAATCATAAATTTTCCTTATGTAATCACATATTTATTCAATATTTAAAGCTGCAGTCGGCAAGTCTGGCAGATTGAGTCGACTTAGCCAAAATATTGAATGTTTACAACTCTCATGCCCCTCCCCCACTACCAGCGAGCACCCTCCCAAATGAGTTCGTGCTCGCCAGTGCGTGTGCACCATGTTTTCTGTGAACGCGTCCGTCTCTTCAGCATCGATTAACACCATGGACTCGGAGGTAGGCTGCCCTGGCTAATCTACCCATAGATAGCAATAACCAAGGAATTGGAAGCTTGTTAGTAGATATTCTCTCTGCCATCACGCGTCGTACAATCCAACACACCTGCGAACTTCAGGCATGTGAATTTGATATTGTAACGTGTGCGCGAGGGGGGAGTGGGATCTGTGGCATGTGCAAGACCTGTGATTGACAGTCAGATCTCACATCCCCCAGCGCTGATTGGACCCGATGATCCGGGAGCGGTGGATTTTTGCAAAACAAATAACACGCTCCAGGTGGAGTTAGAAGCTTGGTTTTTTTTCTAAAACCACCTTATTTATGTTGTTCTGTTGGATTATAGTGTCGATTTCACTGAATATGATAAAAAAAATGTTGCCGACGGCAGCTTTAAGTATTTAATACATTTTATTAGGCGCCATTTTTATTTGATGTGAATGAAAACGAGGCTGCGATTTACAGTGCATTGTTCGAAACATTGAATATTGTTTTTTTTTTCTACTGCTGTCAACGTTAACGCGTTAATGCACGTGATTAGTTCAAAATCCTTAACGCGTAAAAATAATTGAACGCAAATAAATTACTGAAGCATGTGAAATTGCATCATTAATGTAATTTATGTCACACAGTTAGATGATCTTAGGAGTCGAGAGCATCTACAATGGTGCAAGCATCTATAAGCCTGGTAATATGTCTAATCAAACCCTTTAACCGATTCCGCTTTTCTGTTTGCGATCAGATCTTTTTAAGCCACTTTACTCCGGGGAAGTTTTCAGTCCAATGATCCAGTAAAGGAAAATTAATTCAAACAGCGCCAAACAACACTGTAAAACAACAACAACAACAACAACAACAACAAAAACATAGGCTGATTGCATGGGATTACATTATATTGATGCGCAAACATGTGGTCCTGTTCGGTATCGCAACTTGACTTTTCTAAAATGTAAACAAACTCTTCCCTGTTGCACTGTACACATACTATACGCTGCGAATTCTGAAAAGTTTTTTTTTTTCTTTTTTTTTTTCACGGGTGCTTTGGTGTGCATACATTTATATGACTTCTTAAAACTTCTGGTTACTATTTTTACTTTGTTTAGCCTTAAAATATTTGGAATGCAGTCATAAAGTTGCACTATAGATATCATTTATGGTGCTTTTGCAAAAGCTTCAGTCCCCATCCTAACTGCATGATAAAGAAAGAACACAACAAAGGTAAGCGAATGTATATATTTTGAATTTTTTGCATGAACTATTCCTTTAAAAGAGGCCTCCAGCTTCGGTTTTCTCTCAGGAGTGTTGAAAACTCCCGTCACCTCTACACACGGATCTCTAGGGACGGAGGGTTTGCTGGAGCCATGGCAACACACTTGATCCCAACAGCTCCTGACAGAGGATGAGGTCAGAGAGAGAGGCATGCTCAAACCTTTATTTCACTCTAACAGACTAAAGGGGGGAGTATGAGGAAGGGTTGCTTTAAAAAGAGTCATATCATGGAAAACAGGATTTTCGTGCTCGCTGGAAATGAGTGAGTTTGATGTCCTAGGTCGACATACTCTAATATTCACAACACAACGCTTTCTCTCCAGTCCATCCAGACCATACTGAAACTACATCACAAGAATTACATTCAGAAGTTGTTTATGACATCATAAATGGCTCATTAACATTTAGCACATCTTTTCAGGAAACAGCCATTTTGTTTTGCTTTGCTTTCCATATCTTGTCATCCCTATTTGTTCTGTTATTCATGTTCTGCTTGTTCTGGTCCATGTTTATATATATATATATATATATATATATATATATATATATATATATATATATATATATATATATATATATATATTAGGGCTGTCAAACGATTAATCGCGATTAATCGCATCCAAAATAAAAGTTTTACGTAATAAATGTGTGTGTACGGTGTATAATTATTTTCTACATATAAATACATACACATGCATGTATATATTTAAGAAATATTTGCATGTATATACTGTGTATATATATTTATATTATATATAATTTATATTATATATAAATATTTTATATATAAATAACACATTTTCTTAAATATATATATGCATGTGTGTGTATTTATATATAGAAAATAATTATACTCCGTACACAGACATAAATTATGTAAACACAAACTTTTATTTTGGATGAAATTAATCACGATTAATCGTTTGACAGCCCTATATATATATATATATATATATATATATATATATATAATTATAAAAAATTGTACAGATTCTTATATGCTATAAATAAAACATTATTATTAAGTTTGTTAATAATAATATACTACTTATTATTAATAATAGAATACTTATAATACGTAAATAATAAAATACACCCAATATAATTTACATATAAAAGTCTTAAAGGTATAAAAAAAGTCTGTCCAATTCTAAGGTATAAGGGGTGTAAAATTATCATGAAAAACTAAATTATGATATAGGTGCAAAAAATAATTTTGTTACATTTTGAGTGGACTCAATGGGGAAATTGCTTGGTTCTACGTGAGTTATATGTCATTGTTAGGTGGTTGCTGGGTTGTTTTGGGTGGTTGCTAGGTTGCTGTTTATTGGCCCAACTAAAAAAAATTGTCCACGCCCAAGTCTCTATGATATTCTTGTATATAGATATAGGCTCAGGTCCCTCCTACTTACATATAATACTATGGGACTTATCACCTGCTTTATTGTTAAAATAAAATAAAATAAAATAAAATAAAATAAAATAAAATAAAATAAAATAAAATAAAATAAAATAAAATAAAATAAAATAAAATAAAATAAAATAAAATAAAATAAAATAAAATAAAATAAAATAAAATAAAAGTAACAGAACACTTCTCAACAACAAAACGTTTCAGAAAGAGGTTAATGAACTTTTGTTCCGATTCCTAACAATCAGCAATATTAATAAAAACCACAATTAAGTGTAGTATGTGAGCCTGGCACAACTTTTAAGAGAAACTTGCTCTAGAGATGTTTTGCACAGTTTGGGCACATTGTACATTTGATAGCTCATTTACAGGGATCAAAATCACAGTCTTTAGGGTACATCAATGTTTTCCGCTCTGAGCAGGATTCTAGAGTTTCACATTCTCAAATGATCTGTTCTGGACATGTAGCGTTCAGCCCATCCAGTGTACTACAAGCACAAGTGTAAGAATTAATCACCAATATGGGAACGTGCCCTGAGTCTACCTTCAGAACATCTCAGTGTTTCGACTGCTAACACAAGTCAGTACAGGACAACACGGCTGTAAACGGCTCTAAATGTCTTGTGTTTTCCCCAGAGGGCCAAAATGAGCTTGGGTTTGACAGTAACGGTTGTGCGGTTCAAGTAAAACTGCTTGGCTTTCAGATAAATCCGCCTCTGCTGCCACTGTCCTGTCAGTTAAGCGGCAAACACAACTGCTTTATGAGGGATTAGAGCGAAATGTCAATCAATGGATTGGGTTACACACAAAATACAAAAACAACCTGAAAAAAATTATGATAGAGTCATCTTACACCTTCACATTACTCACGAAATATATATTTATGTATGACAACTTTCTCAGAGCTGTGAATGTGAGTATGTTGAGCTGTTGAGGTTCGAAAGACTTGGACCGTACATTTAATATTTCCAATGTATGTAAAATTAACCAACAGTGTGACTATTGCAATGTTATTGTTTTTTTAACTCTCCTAAATACTGTCATACTTTCGCACCCATTCTTTGTGTCACAGGGAGCTTTATAAATCTTAATATTTTAAGAGTGTCTCTGTTTAAATAATAAATACATTATATTTAGTGCTGGGCAACGATTAATCATGATTAATCGCATCCAAAATAAAAGTTTGTGTTTACATAATATATGTGTGTGTACTGTGTATAATTATTTTGTATATAAAAATACACACATGATGTATATACTATATATATATATATATATATATATATATATATATATATACATATATACATAATTTATATTATATATACATATAAATATTGTATATATAAATAACAGTTTTCTTAAATATATTCATGCATGTGTGTGTATATATACAAACTAATTATGCACAGTACACACACATATATTATGTAAACACAAACTTTTATTTTGGATGTGATTAATCGCGATTAATCATTCCCCAGCACTAATTACATTATTTATTTAGTTTATAAAATATATGAATGTGATATAAAGATATATTTAAAGATTTACTTTCAGTGAAAAAATATCAGATCATTTCAAAGAATCGGTTCAATAATGACTCACACTTTTTATATGTGTTTTAAACTCTATATGTAATGCTGAGACAATGAAGGCCATGAGGGTACAATACAGGAAGTCTAGCGGGAAAGATGCTTTCATTTTTGCTATACCAAGGAAATGCACTCATTACTATCATCTCTCTCACACACACACACACACACACACACACACACACACACACACACACACACACACACACACACACACACACACACACACACACACACACACACACACACACACACACACACACACACACACACACACACACACACACACACACACACCCAAACTCCCTTTCTTGTGTCTGGCGCAGGTGTCATGGCAGAGCCCATCTGTGTGTGAGTGTCGTGTCTTTGTCACACTGATCACCTTCGCTATCAAACAGCACTACCTCACCTGCCCTCCGGCTGTGTAAACCTAGAGCTGTGAATAATTCAAGGGAACTGGCCCAGGTTCACACACCCTCAGGACATACACATAGCACGGTGTTGTCGGCTGGCCTACGGGACATGGGGACCACTTTTAAACCCATGTGTCTCAATAACACATCTCATTTATCAATGCTGGATGTGAGATGACGTGCGCTTTTGTCCCCCTGCTATGTGCGTAATCCACCAAACTCGCTTTTAAGAAGGAAAAAGTGTGCGGGAACAAAGCAGTCTCTTATTTCAGGTGCTGTCCACTTCTCCTCGCCGAACAGGTTACTGAAGACATTCATGTCACGTAATAAAACTCTTTATGGCAGTCTGAGTAGACCAAACCCGTGATATGAAACTCAACAAAGCCGTGATGTATTCTGAATGCCAAGATAAAACTCTTAAAAAAGTTAAGGCACAAAGGAATGGGTAGAAACTGCACTGATGTAAAAATAATTTGGCTACTAATCTACTAATTTATAATAAATGGCTTTAAAAAAATATATTTCACATCTTAATGTGCAGAGTGTTTTAACTAAAAGAAAAAAAAATAGAGAGAGAAAAGGTACACTTTACTTAAAGCCTTTATGCATTATAAAGGTATTCAAAATCTCCATTATAACGCATTATTTCTCTGAAACTGTAACCAAAGTTTTAATGTGTTTTAAGGCATTATAATTATTATATTATATTTATGTAATGCATGTAATAATGTATTATAACTGTGGTTACAATTATTCATGAGATCATCCAAAGCATTTTTAGGTGCATTATAAGGCATAATTAATGCATTGAAATACTTTTATAATGCATTGTAAATAATGGCTTTAAGTAAACTGTTACCAAAAAAAAAACTATTAGTAGTCTGATTTTGGGGTGGGACTCTCTGTCTGTCTAACCAATGGCAGATGGGGGGAGTGTTTGGGAAACATTTGAAAGTCTTCATCATTATGTTTGGTGCATTATTATTTTAGAATCACTGACATATTTTTATAGTTAAGTTTACATACTTTTTATAGTTTATTTTTGTATTTTCCATTTCAGTTTAAATTTTTTAATTTTTTTTTATTATTATTTTAAAATGTTTATACAGCTTTTATTGATTGTTATTTCAGTTATAGTTTTTTTAGAACATCAAGTTTAACTCAATTAATACTAGTTGAACTAAAATAAGTTTACTTTTTATACTTTATTTTATTTTCAGTTGACATTTATTTTATTAAGAAACAACATTTTTATGGTTTTAGTTTTAGATAACTATAATAACCCTTAATTTTGGTGATGTTAAAAGATCAGAAATTATACGTTTTGGCTTTAATGTCTTGGCTGTTAATCAATATGAAGCACAAAAACAGTGTTAGGACTTGAGTTCAAATTTAAATCTTACACGTTTCAAATGAAATGGGACATTAGCAGAATGCAAAAAAGATGGATAAATGTCCAGTACTTTTGAAAGCTGACACAGAAAAAGAGTATTATTTTTAAACTGGAGAAAAAAAACTCCTGAAACTTTGCCAATGGACTCTCATGGGTACAGTCGTTCATTGTTACTCTAAAAGCGCCAACAACTTCACAGAATCTGAACTACGCCACAGTATAATGAATGAGTCGGTCATGATGGTTTGTTCTTTAGTTAAACAGGCCTGATCGTACATTCAGCTCGAGTGCATTCCTCTGGCGAGAGCTTTCGAAAGTGAATGACAGCTGAATAGCAGGCGGAAGAAGATCTATAAACCGAAGCCATCAGCAGTCATTCTTGATCAAATCCCTTGACATGAATTTTTATCATCTTGACACTAAATCACCACTAATCTCCTCATACACAAGGCCAATAATCTCACTGTAACTGAAAGTAAAACAACAAAAAACAGCTTTCCGTGGACAATTGAGACAGCTTTTGTACTACAACTTATCCTGAGTGATTGGATGAATAGTATGCTCTGTAAATGTTACATACGAAGTTTCACTGTGGGAAGATCTGATACAGGTCTGTAGCTAATCAGTCTGGACCCTTAAGGAAATACAAGCTCAAGAGATGAGAGAAACTTGTTTTTAGATGTTTTTTGGATGTTCTACACATCATTTTGAAAGGTCAAAAATACCTTGGGTAAATCTTTAAGCATTCCCATTATTCTCAATGTCAGTTATTTGGTTGGCACATTAAGTAGGTGAACTTGATTTCACCAAGTACAACATGTTCCTGAATCAGAAATGTTGTTGATCCTGGAAAAACATTCAAATCAACCAATCAGAATTGAGGAAGAAGTTTACAGTTTATGTGAAGTTTTGCCTTACACTCTACAACACCAGTGTTATATCATTTTCCCTCTGATATTAGGGATAAGTTAGAAGTAGGGATAGGTTTAGAAGTACATTTTTAGACACAAATATTATATGTGTAATCTATATATGTGTGTTAAATATTGATACATATGTTGACCCAGGAACAGGTCTTACTTGGCAAAATCATGGTGACCAATGAAGTAGTAGTAGAAGTAGAAGTAGTAGAAAATATAGTTGCCTGGAGCCATAGGATAATTACATCCTGACAACTGATTGGCTGATTGCACTTGTATTTTGATTGCTAAACATTTTATTTTGGCAGAATACAAAGATAATTTGAATGTCGTCAATAAAGAAAGTTTTGTTTTTATTTTGCCGAAGGGCCAACCAATCCAACCTTGAACCCTTGGAGATGGCACGCGAACTTCAAACCCAGGCTTATTAGGAGAAACATACCATTTCTGAAAATGACTTGTTTCTTGAACACTACACAACACTTTCAAAACGAAAGGTCCAGTGAACAGAGCTGAAAGAGTATTCAGTTTAATACAAAAAAAAAGATGAATGGTAATCAGGCAACCAGTTGTGTATTTCACAATGTACATATCACGGCAGTTCAGAAATGAAATGTCTAGTGAGTGGCACTAAAATGTGTAATGCTCCATTGTTTAAAAAAAAACAACAACTAAACCCTACCCTAAACCTAACCGTTAGTGTTAAACGTAAGATAAAAAAAGCATTTTCTGAAGCAAACATGCAAATTTAGTATGTTCATACAAGTATTTGAGCTCTTTTATCATGATTTAGGATTCTCCACATCGCAAGTGCAATACTGTACCAGGTGAGCTACCGATCAAGTTTACTATGTATCATCAATAGTTTGCAAATCATGCACTACGCAAGTGTTGTGAGGTCATAACATAGTATTGTGCAAGGAATCATGTTGTTGGTGTTTTACTGCCACGAGTGTTAATTTCAGATTAACAATGAATTGTATGTATAGCTTTGGAGTTTGATACCTATGTGCAATGAGTATATGTAGCAAAATTCACTATTGAGGTAGAACCTCACTTAGGAAATGCTACACAACTAAGCTTTGGAAAAATTGAGACCTTTTGGTTGGTTCGGTTAGCACAAATCCTCAAATTCATTCTCAACATCAACTTCAAAAACACACACTATTCAGTCAACCGCATCATGTCTTCCAAATATATACCCTCCTTACACAGAGATTTTAAAAAGCAGCTGTATAGCTGCACGAAGATCCATGATGTCATTCTTCCTTCCTCTACAGGGCGTGACGTACTCTCACGCTCTGTGTGTCTCATCCTCTCTCCTGTCCCATTTCCCGCTTTGAAGCATTTGGATGATCCCAACAGCTATTTTATGTTGCGGAGACACACTGGGTTTCCAACATTCCTACAGAAATTAACCTTAACTGACGTACAGTGACAAAAATAGAAGATATCTGCATAATACGTCAAGCGCGTTTGGGTTGAACTGGTGCTCTGAACAAGCCTCCATTTTATCACTACATTCAAAGTCCTGTATTTCTCAAATTCATAGAATACAGAAAAGAACATTTCCTCATGTTGACACAACCAACAACTGGAAGCTGGTTAACATTTTACTGCAAATGTAACTGAGGATTTATCAAATAGCCAATACACTTTGATCAAGATACCAGCTTAAAGGCATATTCCCATCGGAGACCATTCTTTCTGCAAGAACTTGTTAAAACAATATGATTCATTCCATTGGACCCCATCAAACACTAATCTGCCTGCAGAAAGTGGATCTTGTTTCCCTAACAAACTACCAACAAATGTTTTGATGCAATTTGATTAACTGAACGTGGGTATGTCAATATCGTTGGCCATTTTGTCTGTATGCAGTAGTCATGAGTATACTGGGAATATACTGGAATTGATTTTCCCGACGAACGGCCGTAATTTCTCTAACGCAGACAAAACTCCATGAATACTCAACAGTGCATACAGCAACACCACAGCACTTAGTTAAATTCACATCATCCAAAAAGACTAAAAAATCTTTTTTGGACTCAAAAGTCATGGGCTTGAGCCAGTTGAATCACTCCCTTACCAAATAGATCGAAGCAGTTGACTTATTCATGGTATTCATTACTCTCGTCATGTCCAACTTGAAATTAACAAATAGCTGTTACTGTATTATGTGTTCTTAGAACTTGTGAGTTTAATTTACTAACAGAGGAATATTCAGATCAGTTTTGTTGCATTAAATTACACTGCAAAAATAATAATAATATAGCTAATAAATGTTTATAAAGACTTTTTTTTTCGTTTAATACAGCTGTTAAAGCTGATGTCTATAAAAATGGTTTATAAACAATGGTTACTTCTAATAGAACTAATGTACTTTTTTAATTGCTAAGTGGAAACAGAATTCACTTGTAAATTGCTAAGTGGAAACAGAATTCACTCGTAAAGTTCCTTGTAATTCCCATCCCTGCTAATGAATCTCTTTGGACACAGATACAAGCTGTTAGAGAGAAAAGAAGCTCTGGGTCTGTATTCACAAAGCTTCTCAAACTACAGGAGTTGGTTTAGGATTTGATTGCCAAAGCTACCCTTTTGTCTCTATATATCCGAGTACAAAACTGATCCAGAAACAGCCCTGGGGACTCTGAGACGCTTTGTAAATGCGGACCCTGAGGACGGAGGGATAGGAGGAACCGCCACCGCAGAGCTACGCTAGGTCACTGTGTACAGTACCTCCTTATGAGTGAGCTCCAGCCAGGCGGTATAGAGGTGGACGCTCAGCACCCCACTGGAGTCCAGCAGGTGCAGGCTGTCCTGCGTAGACCACGGGAGAGAAAGCGGCGATTAGAACGTATGATGAAGCCCTTAAACCCCACAGATGTTGAAACCCCTTTTAAAGTAGCAGCAGACGCTAGTAAAACCTGCCCCAAAGCATTGACATTTAACAGAGATGTCTCTATGATGACCTACAAAACCGGATTAATGAAACAACCAAGGACTGAGGTCTTGGTTTGATTACTTGGTCCGACCCGAGTTCAATTCCACCCCCTTCCCGCTTTCTACGTCGTACGTTTTGGGTCCGTGTTCTTTTTATTAACAAATGGATTGACGGCTCAATCGGACTGAAAAACCTTCATGTAAACACTTCAATCAATCTTACAGAGCTCGAGTTGAATGAGATTTTAATCGGACTGACCGTTTCATCCATTGAATCAAACTACTTTCTCATTTAGATTCAAAAATGCCTTGTGAATCGGATTTCGAAGTTTCGGGTACATATAAAAAGAACTTTCAGAATCTGAAATAGGATTGGATTCATTCGCTCGCTACAATGGGGTCCACATGAACCGAACCCACCTCGACTCGAGTGCTTTCACACCAACCAAACAACCCAAACTTTGGTGAACTTGTTCCGCTAGGAAAGCTTTAGCTTGAATGCATCCATTTGAGTGACATGTACATGTGTTACGGAATTAATTAAATAACACAAACTGATCCTGAATTTAGTTGAGTTTGTGTGTATATTTGAAGGGTAAACTGTAAAACTATCTTCACTCATGCTCGGTTAGGTAAACTAATCCACAAAGAAAATTTGTTTATCACTGACTTTTTAGCTAAATCTATTCGGTGCACCACAGTTTAAAGACTCATATAACTAATTAAATCTGTTAGTATGTCATTGAACATTTTTCCAGCACCTATAGCTCATGACCTCTCTGTAAACCTGCCCGCTTCCGTCACACCCATCCATAGGCTAAATTAACTGTGAACTGGCGCCCTTTACATTGACCAGCATGCTTGCTTGCTTGCCTTGATACCCTAAATCCACTTACTTTTCTTCCAATATTGTGTTTTAAACTGTTTTAGCATTGCTGAAGAGAGAATGGTTTCTTCATTAGGCTACTATCAAGTTTTTTTTTTTTTCGTTTTTTTTTTTTTTTTTTTTCAGTGGTCTCGTGTTTGCTCACTGTGGATGTAAGTGCTGCCACCCTGTTAAGCTTCTTTGTGATCCACTGTGCTTTGATATTAGCGATTTAGAAATAAAGCCGAGTTGAACTGAATTGAGTTCAACATGGCATGTGTTAAATTGTTTTTATGTAGTACACAATTACAGTATGTGCTTTTCTGGTTTTGTACATACAAACTTAAGTAATTGTATGTCTGTATGGGGCTAAATATATACACATACATTTTTTATACAAAAAGCAATGACACAAGGACAAACTACATTGTTTTTTTTTTTTGTTTTGTTTTTCATTTGAGTGAAAAAGATCCGAGTATTAAAATTGATCAAATTTATATATTAATATTCCCTTCTTACAAAAACATCTTGCATTTGTCCTGACAGCTGAAACTGACACATAAGTTAATTAAAGTTAAAGTTATATGGGGATGTCTGGGAATTTTGATTAGTGTCTGTGATATATATCCAGCATGTAATGAGTACTAAGCTCGAATCCAGTTCTAAGCTGCAGGTAAATTGAAAGGACTGAAATTAACTGTGAGAACTGCAGTGTGTGCAGTCACTGTAAATAACGCAGCACACAATGACTCGGACATGGATTCAAATAGTCTGAAGTTGCTACACAACCAATAGGATACTCTAATAAACATAAAATATATGCTCAAGTGGTGACCATGCGGCAACCTTCTGGTCTCTCTCTTGAATCAGACACGGAAGTGACTTAAACTGCAATTCATCGACTGGCCGCTAGAGACAGTCTCCGAAAGGAAGTCAATCCCCAAATAATATATTATTAAAAAATAATACAGCCTGGTACAAAAAGTGGCTTTGGTCTATATAGCTAATTTTGCACTTCAACTGTGAGGGGGGTGAATTTTTTTATAACTCATCTGTTTAAATTATATTAAGTCTTAAAGTTTAATATAAAATCATTCGAAATCGCATACTCTCTTGAGTAGGTACTATTTTGAATAAGTAATACACGACAACTACAAAAAAGTATGTTCCAAGTAGTATAAGTGTGTGTAGTATGAATGTAATCTGGACGTACTACATTCGCCATGCTGTCATTATCATGTGACCTACCGGTGTCAGCTACGTCGCTTCACTGCCGTTCACAAATCCTCTCCTGGATAGTAAAGTGTCCATTGTAAGCACACTTCAGAATCTGGGTACTTCTGGGTACAAATTCATCCGGGTACTTGTTGCCTACTTTTTTATGAGTAGAGTGAATTCGGACTCTTCTTTTATCACATTAAGTTTTTTGCACACTATATAGTGGGGAAGTATGTGATTTCTGATGCAGCCTCTCACGTCACATTACATAACGTCACCTTCGCACACTCACTTTTTCCCTCTGTGTCCTTGAGGCACACCATCCCCCTTGAAATGAACGGATTTGCAACATTCTCTTAGCATGAACTCTAGTGTGTAGGCAACCACAAGCTTTTATATATTCACCCTCTGACCCCATAAATTAAGCATTGGGCATTAGGTATGACTAAGGTACTTTGTCTTTCAATAAGTTCCTTTAAAGTGCAGCGGTACCTTAAAAGGTTGTGAAAGTATGAGCAGATTCCATCTAAAATCCTCTGAAATCCCAACAGGCCACTCTCTGGCTCTGTGCGGATGTGATAATCAGTGGAAGCATTAACTGATTGTGGAGGAATTTCTTTAGATCTGGACAGTATACCTGCTCTTGACAGTTCTCACACTCCGCGAGACATGGCTCGAGACAGAACTTAGTGAGCGTGACACTGCTGTTGGTTATTCTCACAGAGACTGGCTCTCCTGTGCCAATGTGTGTGTGTGTGTGTGTGTGTGTTTGATCAATTCAGCGTGGTAAATCACCACACGCACTCAACAACAGCTGCAGGCTGTCACACACTTGCTGCGTCTCTGGCCTCCCTGTTACTTTTTACAGTGTGTGTGTGTGTGTGTGTGTGTCGGAGGCAGGTGGAGTATTTTTGACACAGCCGTGTGTGAGGACTCCCACTTGGCTGGTGGTCTAACAACTTGCTCGGCACCCACTATGAGTTGTGTTTATTTAGTATCTGTGTATAAACGCACGTGTGTGTGTGTGTGTGTGTGTGTGTGTGTGTGTGTGTGTGTGTGTGTGTGTGTGTGTGTGTGTAGCAACTCAGGCTGGACATAAAAGTGCGTTAAACTATTATGCTCAATCACACAAAACGAGCAAACACTGCATAACCCATTGTATACTACATAGGTAACAATTCACAATGCATACTAAACAACATTTTTAGGTGCTCGCAGGTCCAAAACTCACTCACATAATGCTAAAGTGTTGTGGATGGATGTTTTACTAGTCAACGTCCAAACAGCCCATCCCCAAATGTATATAATATTCTCTTATTCAATGGAAGTCTATCATTTTATCGTCCAACAACTGAAAATCATAAGCCAGTGCTTTGAAAATGAATAATACACCTCTCTTGCCCAAATCTGCCATACCATCCTTTTTTTTTGTACTACAAAAACATGACAAAACAATAAAAATGATAATAAACTTTTCTGTTGTCATATCTTGAGAAAAAAACAACAAACCACAAGTCTGAGATATTGTCATCAACTAATGTCTTTACAAGAAACCGCATTAGTCTTTTTGCAGTAAATTAAAACACAGTCGTAAACTCCCTTGAAATTCGAGACATCCTTATTGTTTCCGTCTCCAACTACTGCTCACTTATACGAGAACAAGGATATGCTTGAAGACTACATTGAAAACAATCTTAAAAGCAGGTTTATGAAACTCAAGTTGGAGTCTCTTACAAGCAGGAAGACTCTTGGCACATCCCAAATGGCATATTCAGTTTCTGATGTTCGGGGCTTGGAAGAGTCGAGAATCACAGGACTGAAATAAAGACGACTGTGTCTTTCGTTACCAAAGCGCATGAGTTTTTTTTTTTTTTTGGAAGCTTTACATGAATCATGTGGCCTCCAGTTAGCAGACTGTCTTTCATTGACTGGCAACATGGAGAGGGCAATGCTAGATAAACTCTAGTCATAATCTTCTTGTGGAGGAGTAAGCAACACATGCAAAAACATGCTAGTAAGTGCATTTAGACTTAATTAAGCAATCTCGTGCAAACCCGCTGTTGCCTTTGGGTGTGGAAGCATTTGAAAACAAACTCCAGTTGAGTGAAATGCAATGCAAGTCAAACAGAGAGAATCCGATAACTGCTATTAAATAATCTCCTGTCTTCCTCAGGTCAGATACAAGTGGAAAGTAAGAAAACAATCGTGGGAACAAACTTCTTTTTTTGCAAACAGTTTTTGCAGAATAAGTGGGAATCTTCAGGAACAACTATTCCAACAATTAAAAGCAAAGATTACTTTATATCTTACCTTGTTGTAGTAGTGAAGCTGAACCGAATGCCACTGGCCATCACTAACTCCACCTGGCACGGAAGGTGCAACAGTTGTTTTAGACTCACCTAGGACAGAAATATGGGAAAAAAATTAGAGGAAAAATTAGTCAAAGAGACGAGAGAAAGGCATGTATGTTAATGTTGTATGCTATACTATGAATTTTTGTGTTACCAACTCATAATTTAAAGTCACTAAACACAGTTTAGTATTTTGAAAAAGTAGCTACACAAGCTACTAACAAAAAGTGGCACACTTAATCTATTTATGTGGGCAATATATTTTTAAATATATACCTACTAGATTAAATAATCTAGGTTTGCAATAAATGTATTACATTTTTATTTATATTGATTTTATCTGACATAAAACCAATTAGGATCTTAATTTAGGGTGAAAGCATTTACACAAAATACAACTAATAAAAAGAATAATATAAACTTAATATAACTAAATTTTTAATTACATATAAAAAAAACCAGGAGCACAAATGACAATCTTTTTTTAAACAAATAATTAGCATGAACTGTCTGAACAAATACATTTAAATTACATTTCTGTCTAACACTGCTTGCATATTAATAAATGCAAGTTGAAAAAGTTGGTGAAGACAGTATATTACTGTAAATGTTCAACATGCTGCATTTATGAGTACACCATAAAAACAAACGTAGCACAAAGTGTGTGTTTTGGCATGCGATAAAGGTCTTTTTGTATAAATTGTGTCTTTGTCACCTCTGGTGCAATATAAAGTAATTTAGTGGCTACAGCACAAAGCTTCTAACATAACTATCAATCATGTTTAGATATTCTCTCTCATCAATAGAGTTCATTCAGAGGGTAGGGGCTCAAAATGTACATTGGGTTTAGAGGAATATTTACCCAAGGCAGGAGTCCCTGCTGGTATTCGTAAAGAATCAGTAAAGAACAACAGAATATTGTGCCCTCTTTGTTGAAAACAATTGCAACATTGTTTAAAAAATGTATTAATTTAGATTTTTTTAAAACCTAATAGATTTTTGATGAAATTTTGCACATTCTTGCACTCTTGATCACTGAAAAACTAAGAATGGTGGTCCAGCCCCTTGACCAGCTGGTCAACAGAACAGTATTAGTACAAGTGTCATGGGTTACAGCATGTAAAACAGGCTCCACAGCATGACACCGCATTGTTCTCTTTGTCTGGGAAAGATTTATGTATGCTATAAGACCAACAGTCCCATTATAGGGCTGTGCTCATCTTGTGTTATTTATAACTGCCTCTGAGCTAAAGTGTGTGTGTGTGCGAGAGAGAGAGAGAGAGAGAGAGAGAGAGAGAGAGAGAGAGAGAGAGAGAGAGAGAGAGAGAGAGAGAGAGAGAGAGAGAGAGAGAGAGAGAGAGAGAGAGAGAGAGAGAGAGATGCATGTTTGCGCAAGTGTGTCTTCCCCTGCACATGCATGGAGACGTTGGAAAGACCAGCTGGGGTCACGGCAAAGCCTCATTAGGGTTTGGACACTTTATGACTTTGAAATTCTTTGTTGTAAACACATCCACCTACAGCAATTTTCTCTCAAAGTGACACATGACTGCACAAACAAGCTGTTTAGCATGGCATGATGTCACCTCAGTTCACTCTATATTGTCAACAACACTTTCTGCTGTCCCAGGTGTAAATCTGACAAACAGTCCAAAGACATACTCTATAGAAGTATACAAAAGCATAAGCAAATGCTTGGCTAAAACATTGCAAGTGCATGGTTCTCTATGCGTTAATGTGCTTTACTGTTGCTTTAATATACCTCAGTATTTAAGGAAGTGAGAGCTACCTTCAAATGTCTGTGCCATTACACTGAGCATGTTTTAATTTATGTAGCTAGCTGTAAAAGTGTTGACAATTTGGCTATCTTTAGCTAACATGCTCTGCAAAATTCTCTTCAAAGAGTGTTAAAATGCTGAGAATGCATACTTGCATTGGGTTATGAATTGTGGACTGACACCCAATGACATGTGAAATAAAGCTTGCATGACTAAAAAGGTTTGTGTTCACATACATGAGTAGAGTATATTTTGGTTAGGGGGTGCATTACCTATCTGTGCTATATCTGTTATTAGCAAAGAGTAGATTTTTCCATTGTATTGGTATATATCTGTGATTTTTTTGTGCATGCTCATTTCCCACATTTTTACATAGGATAAAAACAATCATGGGCTGATCATATCAGCTAGATTTTTAATATCAGTGCATCTCAACTAATGTTGACGCTAAGTTGACGCTCAACTAAGGTGACCTGGGCTTCCCGTTTGTTACAGTGTCGTACCTGCTGAGAAGGTGAGTTGAATCTGTTCCTCTATGATCTCCACAGCTATGAAGTCGTGTTTCTCGTTAAAACGACCGTTGTAAAGTAAAAGGGCGTTTCTCTCTCTTGTGGCAAACCTGGACAGAAAAAAACATTGATCAGAACAACCAGAACTACAGGTTTTATTGAACGTCTACACTACCCCCTCATAAATATTTAACTCTATAAAGGTTCGAATTTACGACCTAAACCAATTGAGCTATGAGAAACCTCCCAGCCAGACAGAAGAAATAACATCTATTAATCAAGGGAGGAAAAGAAAAAAAATCAGAGAGGAAGTAAACGTAAGGCCAGTGGTCTAGAAACAGGAAGTGGTTCCTCTGCCTTGGGCGGCACATCCCACCTCTATCATGCCTGAGCCGTGGCACAGAGGGCAGCGGAGTCAGAGACCAGCTGCTCCACAGGAAAATGATACAAATAAAGAAAAACACTGATAGTACTCTCTCAAAATGTAGCCCTTCCTGTTTTTACACAGCACAGGAGCCCAAATATTTCTCTGGTGCCCCTGTCTCAACAATTGTTGCTTAATATATCAGATAAAGCATCGTTTTCAACTTTACAGTTGATTTTAAACAAATTATCCACGTCTTTCTAACTTTAAAAAACTTACATTAGTTCTAAAAAAATTAAGGGCAAACATGATTTGAGCTTGACATTAGAATGATCAATGTATGACCCAGAATGAGTAGAAGATGAGTCCAGGCATGCCAACTAGCCAGACAGAGCTCAAGGGCTCCTTATGCAACCTCTTCAACAAATTACCCTTTACAGCATGCAAAGCTTTGGGCAGATGTGTCAGTGTAACAAGAAGATAAATGGGGGCATGAGACTTGAGGTCAGAAGCAATTTTCTTGTCAAATATAACCCAGTACTTACATGAAGGAAACAGTGAAGTGGAATCTCTGTTTCAGGCCTCGGAAGGTAATGAAGGACTGTCCGGGAAAGCTGCGGGTTGTCATCTCACAGAAAGGTTTCTCGTACTCTCCAGAAGGGCAATTGCACGTGAAGCCGCCCACTAGCAGGTTGACACACTCACCTCCATTTTTACATACCCCGGGGACACAGCGGCCAGAGCGGGCATCTAATTCACAGTTCTCACCTACAAAGGATTATCAGAAGTCTGTAAAGTTGTAGTGAACTTAAAGTACTAAAAGTATTGGAATACTGATTCAACCTTTTGACATCTTTGGTCACTGTTACACAAGGTATATTGTTACAGAGGAAAATAACCCAAGCTGCAAACGATGTCTCAGTGAGAAAACATCTACACTGGTCTGACTCTATACGGCAGGGCTCTTCAGCTCTTGTTCTGGAGGGCCAGTTAGACTCCTGCTGAGTTTAGCTTTAACCAAATACACCCCAACAAGCTAATCAATGTGTTCAGACTTACTTCAAATTACAGGTAGATGTGCTGAATTGGAATTGGTAAAACTCTGCAGGACACTGGCACTCCAGGACTGGAGCTGAAGAGCCCTGCAATACTGGCCTTAAATCAAAGTTTGAGCTCTGACTTAAGTCTCAGCTTTCCATACGGAAGCACTTGACAATCCAAAAGTTCCTCTATGGCACCACCAATTCCCTTACCGAAGATGGACACACAGATCATGCAGTGTTATATATCAACCATTATCCAGACAAGATCTGAACAAAGGGTGTTTATGTGTGGTGGGGGAACAGGATGGCAGTCCCTGTGCCTGTAATGACCCCTGATTTCCTTGGGATAATCTTTCTCTTGGAGGGAAATAGACAGATCTGTTTCCCTCTAATGTGAGAAAGCCAGAAAGGGATAGATGTTGAGGGGCAGGCTGTCATCGCTATCATAATGGACGCAGAATACCTGGAGTTGAACTGTGACCTTCAAAGTACTGAAGGAGGTGATTATAGGGGTAATTAGCCTTGATAAAGAAGGGGGAGGTGGGCAGGAATGACAGAGGAGCCTCCCAATTGGAGATTGATCAGATATAGCCATCACAGTCTTTCATGTTATATTTGTTATTTAAGACACACAACTTTATTTCACATGGTATGGTCTATCTCAGGGGTTTTCAAAGTGGGGGCCGCGGCCCCCTGGGGGGCCGCCAGGGGGCGCCAGGGGGGCCGCAGCAAGTTGGGGAAAAAAAGCGGAAAAAAGTAAAAAAATATATATTTATATAAAATATTAAATATTTGCTAATATGAGCATTGTTATGAAATAACATTATAATAATTTGTTGCATAGCCTATCTTAACATTATACTTTTAATGTTAATATTTTAGAGATGAACTGATTGATCGGCTAGTAACAAGAATTGGCCGATTTTCACGTGATTTTCAGTCTGACATGCTGATTCAAATGCACTCAGGCGCCGCATGAATAACATGATCGCGCAACATCAGCATCACACATGCACACAGAACGCACATGTAGGAAACCTTGTGAATTACGGCCGTTTCAGACCGCGAGCGGCGCGCGAGCAGCGCGATTCATTCACACTGCGAGCAGGAGCAGCGCGTGAGCGTCAAGCAGGAGCGTCGCATGAGCAGTAGTGAAGAGGAGGGTTTCGGCGCCGAGTCTATTTTTGCTGCGCTGCTCACGCTCAATTAAAGTGAAGGCACACTTTTGATGGACAAAATAAATATGATTTCACACAAAAAGTACCTAAAATGCACATATTGCATGTAGCCTATAGTGTGTTTGAACAAGAACTGGAGTAGGATTTTTGTCTTCATTTTCTTTTCTGACATAGCCTACTAAAGAAAATGAAGACAAAAATATTTTTAGAAAATAAACTTGTTTTTATTAGGCTAATCAGTTTGGGTAAAAGTGGTGTTTTATTATATATATAGGCTATATTAGGGCTGGTGGAATTAACGCGTTAATCTTTGCGATTAATTTGAAATGTTTAACGCGTTAAAAAAATAACGCATTTAACGCAGCACTTTTTTTTTTTTGCCTCGTTTTAATGATTTCCTGTTGCGGCTGCTATTAAAAAGCCGAAAATATGTGGATCGGGTTTCATTCTCGAGCAGCTTTAATGAGCGGGTCTTTTCCGCTCCGTGTGCGCCGCCGCACTCTCCGTTCCGCGCGCGTGTGTGTGTGTGTGTGTGTGTGTGTGTGTCGGCGCGCTGCGCGTTCTGCTCTGTCGTTCACGGCCCAAACGCTCCAATCATGTACCGATCACGCACTGGAAAAGCAAGTCCGCTCAAATAAGGTGAAATTTCTCTCTAGACTTCTGTTTGCTGCGCTGTTATGCATGCTGGGCAACAATGTTAAAGGGATAGCTCACCCAAAAATGAAAATTCTGTAATTTACTCTCCCTCAAGTTGTTCCAAACCTGTATGATTTCCTTTCTTCTGCTAAACACAAAAGAAGATATTTTAAAGAAGGTTTGTAACTAAACAGTTGCTGGTCCCCATTGACCATAGTATTTTATTATTCCTATATGGAAGTCAATGGGGTCCATCAGTCGTTTGGTTACCGACTTTCTTCAAAATATCTTCTTTTGTGTTCAGCAGAAGAAAGAAAGTCATAAAGGTTTGGAACAACTTAAGGAAGAGTAAATGAGGACAGAATTTTTAATTTTTGGGTGAACTATTCCTTTAAAATGACCTGCTCTGATCACATGCTCTGTGTAATAATAGCTTTTTTAGGACTATAGTTTATTTTTATAATTAGCAAAAAAAAAAAAAAAAAATTGAAAAAAAAAATTCTTAAATTGATTATGTTGATTGATTATTGAAAAAGAATAATACATTGATATATTGATGTTTAATATTATTTTAATATAGGGCTATTTTCTGTTCCTTTTTTTCTGGTGATTCTAAGTTTTAATTATTGATGATTACAAGCTTGGAGGAAATGCAATTAATTGCAATTAATTACAGCAAATTGTGCAAGTAATTAGTTAATTTTTTCTAATCGATTCCCAGCCCTAATATATATATATATATATATATATATATATATATATATATATATATATATATATATATATATATATATTAGGGCTGTCAAAGTTAGCGCGTTAATAACGCGTTAACGCAAAATCATATTAACGGCACTAATTTTTTTAACGCACGATTAACGCAGCGCGTATTTTCTGTTTGACCCGTGGCCCAACCCCTAGTTGGAGAAATGGAGATACACAGTGTTGCCAACTTAGCGACATTGCAGACCCTTTTAGCGATATTTTTCCCTTCAACAAATCGCCCAAACCTTATTTAGTTTCTGAGAATCTACCGGTAATGCCGACCTGCTCTCTCAGCACGCGCGCGCGCCTCTCTCTCTCTCTCTCTCTGCGTCTCGCGCGGAGGAGCAGCTCTTTAATGCAACCACAGATATTATGTTGCTTCTCTAATTTTACAAGTATAGCCGAAATCAGAGCACAGATATTGTCTTTATCTTATGTGTAGGCCTATTTGATTTCACCAGACGACGGCTCGATTATCAGAATTTTTGTGCAGATTAACTTAACATCTTAGAAGGAAGAGCTGGTTATGTCTTAATGGGTCGCGTTTCAGTCACCATTTCAAATTCATTCCGTTGACAACAGAAACAGTAAAATATACCAATGAAAACATTTTTATTGAGAATTTAGCTTCATCAAAATGGGCACAGAGAGAGACAAACTACAATGTAATAATAAATAATCAATGTTGCCTACATTTAGCATTTTTAGAAGAGCTGCCCCTGTCATGCAAAAATCTAAACATGTTTGTGTTAGTAAATTGATCAGTGCAAAGAAAGAGAAGTAATGGTAACCTGGCATTTTTTTGTTCTTTCTACATGTCTAATAGACATGAACAAGTACTTTGAAAAACATCTATGACCTTTGAAACATGTCTCCTCCTTATGCTCATGCTGGTTTCAATAATAAACATACATTTGCATAAAGCATCTATTTATCCATGCCCACGTTGATTAGAGTATTACAAACTTGAAAAGTATTAATTTAAGGTACATTTAGAACAAATAAAAAAACGTGCGATTAAATGCGATTAATCGCGAGTTAACTCATGACAATCATGCGATTAATCGCGATTAAAAATTTTAATCGATTGACAGCCCTAATATATATATATAATATAATATTTGTGTGTGCTGTAAAGTGGTAAGAAAAAATTAAATCAGAATCGGCTAAAATCTGTATCGGCAGGTTAAACTCAATGAAAAATCGGAATCTGCCTTGAAAATTGTAATCGGTGCATAATCTTTCTGGTATCAAACACCACCACATAATCTGATGTTCACCTAGATGTTTTATTTATTTATTTCTACACGTGCCGTAGTATTGTCGATGGGTTCAATAACACATCCTGCAAAAGGGGGGCCTTGGCCAGAACCTAGTGGTATTTGGGGGGCCTTGGCATGGAAAAGTTTGGGAACCCCTGGTCTATCTGATCTTTGCTCAAGATTCCCTCACAGGTGGACACATCATTCCTCGTGTTTGTCCACCTGTGACATGGACATCCTGACTTTTGGTTCTGAAGGCAGTGGCTCTGGTGGTTTCCCTATTTGTGGTTTACCCCAAATGACTGATGGTTCACACCTCAGGTTCTCCAGGAAAGCATTCCCTTAGCTCCTGACAAAACACTGCTCCCTAACCACAAACCACTCTACCACATATTCCTGCAAGTTTATAGACTAAACACACAAATGCTGTGTGCCATAACATGTTTTGCACTTACCTGTGAAGTCTTCTAGACACTCGCAGCTGTACCCTCCTTCTCGACTGCGGCAGCGGCCATTGTTGCGGCATGGTCCTGAGTAGCACAGGTCAATCTCAGTCTCGCAGTAGTCGCCAGTAAAGCCAGCCGGACAACGGCAGCGCAGGCCGTTAATGGGATGGATTGGTCTGAAGAGAACAGTGTCAGAAGCTATGAAAGGCGGAGAGCTGTCGAACTTTAACACAGAGACACATTTCATGTAGTTTTCGCAAGGTTCCCGCAGGCAGATGTTGTCATCAAACGGAAGGACACTTTGGCTGGAGATTTTTCGTAACAGAGTTCGGTTCAGGTAGATTTGCTCCTGAAGTTCTTCCGAAGGGAAGTAGCGGTCCGGAGCTCCTCCAGGAAGCAAGGCGGAGAAGGTGACATTGAGGATGTTGCCGTTGACATCCGTGTCATTCTGGACGTTGAAGACAAAAACTCCTTCGCGACTAGTTGAGAGGACCGCTGCCACACCTTCGGCAAATAGAGAGAGCAGCGGGGATAGGAAGCGTTCCTGGGACATGTTCTCCAGACGGACCGTGATGCTGTTCGTTAGCATCTCGTCAGTGATGATGGTCACACGGAGAGTACAGAAGGCCGTCACTTGGTGGATACCATCTAAAAAGGATAGAAACAACCAACCGTTAATAATTCAGTTTTACATTCCATGAAAGCACAACCTGCTTCTAAGTCTTAGAATGTTGGCATTTTGGAATGTTCAGGCTACTTCCGGAAGATATCAGTATACACTTCACACTGAGAAAGTCTGAATACTGTGTTTGGTTGGAGAAGAAAGCATGTTAACGGACAAGATTACTACAAAGTTGCACCACAATTAGACAGATCATCTTGGTATCTTGCTTCAGGACACAGACTCGTCTTCTCTGTTGAAACTGATGCTTGAAAAACCTCGACTTGACAACCGTAAAACACAGTAAATGCTTTCTTCCACAAAAGTACAAAATGGATTGGAATGCTTCTAATGGGATTGTACATGATCTTAACTACAGAGCTTCACACTGAATGGCAAAATTTAGCATACACATTTTCAGGATTGGACAGTTGCTTCCACATTTGCCCATTTCATGCTTTTCACTCAGGTCCTTGGGTTGAGTTTTTGCTACACTGGCCATACATTTGCTATACTTTCATCACAAGTGTGCAAGGAATTAGGTATTCTCTTATTTTGCTTGTACTGTAAAACTGACAAAGTTCCAAAACCTTTGTCCAAAGGGATAGTTCACTTAAAATTTTTAATCATTTACTCAACCTCATGTTCCTCAAGACCTTTATGACTTTCTTCTGTAAGACATAAATAATGTTTCAGCTTTTTTTCATCACAAAGTGTAGAAATTTAAGACACCGAATATTGAACTATCAACACCGCATTACATTAGAGAGCTGCCTGGAGTACTTTAGCCCAGGTCTGATTAAAGCAATCTTAAGTTGCATAGCCATATCTGATCTCAGTCCCACTATTTTCCTGTGGATAAAATGGATTTGACAGGAAGCTCCCACAAGTACTGCAGTGGCTGTTCTGTTTTGCTAAGGGAACAACTGCAGAACAGGTGGTATATCCAATTAATACCCCCGGCAAAACAATGTGGCTAAGACCTTTCAAATATGGAGGTGTCATGTGTCTTTGAGTTGAGTTATGTGTCTCTAAATTATATCACAGCCATAAATCACAAAAAAGGGGGTGTAGGTCACCATTCCCAGTAAAAGGGTGACATCCCCAGCTCTGTCTAGTATGTAGTGCAGGATGACATAATCAATATGCTTTGACTTCAAACTGCAAGCCTAACCTGATACAATTTGTTCACCAAAAACATGCTGTTTCCATATACATTTAATTTCTAGTAATTGCTATAAAGTGGTGCAGGTGTGTACATGAATTTTGAAGCAATTATGTTTAAACTATCGTCAAGTAAGTTATGTTTACCACAGGGTTTATTTGATCTCATTATAAAACCCCATAGGAAAATCTTGAAGGAGCCAGTGGCAAATTAGACTTCCGGGTTCTGACGTCATACCTGGACCACTTTATTATGTTTTTGAAAGTGTATTAGATTTTACGTCATTCTCTTGTGGCTTTTGCATTTAAATTAAGCAACAAATGCGAGCTTGGTTGTGACATCATTCTGGGTGGATTGAAAGCTTTACAATTTGAATATTATTATAGTAGATCAAACTCCTTGTAACCCCTTAAACAACTTCAGAGCATCTATTATAGTTACTTTCCATTGTGCCTGCTTTTCTTGTGAATTAAATCTATAAACTGACACATCATTTTGAAAGTACATTTGCACACTCATAAGAAAGAAAATTCCTTACTGCTCTCTCTCTCTCCTCTCTCTCTCCTCCTCTCTCTCTCTCCCCTCTCTCCCTCTCTCTCTCTCTCTCTCTCTCTCTCTCTCTCTCTCTCTCTCTCTCTCTCTCTCTCTCTCTCTCTCTCTCTCTCTCTCTCTCTCTCTCTCTCTCTCTCTCTCTCTCTCTCTCTCTCTCTCTCTCTCTCTCTCTCTCTCTCTCTCTCTCTCTCTCGTTATCATTTAAATTCCTTAAATGCAAACTAAACACATTTACTGTAGGCACAGGACATCATTTTATCAACAGCGGAGGATGCTAATGAAAATATGGGCTGGCACCCAGCCTAACAAAACAGGAATATCATATCCAGTTTTTGTGCTGTTCTGGGATGAAGGATTGATTCTAACAGATAGTTTTTTTTCTCTCAGGATATAGGGAAATGTGTTTTTTAAACACCGTATTATATGGCATCACCAACAGCTCTTGTTCTGATTCCAAACTAAATTATTAAAAAAAATTCAAAGTCATCAAGAATTTCAAATAAAGTTTTAAAATGAACTAGATTTCCTCTAAAGAAAGTGTGTCTTCTTAGTTTAATATCAGTATTTATTAAGTGATCGAGACAAAAGTAAGATAGATTGTGTTTTCTTGATTTTTTTTTATGGGTTTTCCACCTGACATTGCAGGGCAGTTTATATTTAGTCTGTCAGCTGTTCACTTAGTATCAATGTAAAGCTGTGTTGCTGTCAGTAACCAGGTAAAGGTTGTTGTCATGCAAAAAGCCCTCATGCCCCTCCATGGATAAATCAACTCTGTTATCCTTGTACATAAAGTACACTTTAACATACTTTTAAAAAGTGCACTTATTACATAAATTGAATACTTTAAAAGAATGTGAAATTTAGGTTACACTTTATTTTAAGGTGTCTTTGTCACACTGTAATTATACATTTAAGTACTAAGTAATATTAAGTAACTATGTATTTACTATAGGATTAGGATTAGGGTTTGGTTTAGGGTTAGTTGCATGTAATTATGCATCATTTATAGTTATTTCTATATAACTACATGTAACATGTAACAATGACACTGTAAAATGAAGTGTTGCCAAAATTTAAAGTGAATTTAATGTTTTTTGGACACTTAAATGCATGTTCATTGAATAATTATTAATTAAATGTATAATGATTTAAAGTCATTTTAAATGCAATTAGTTGAACTTAAATACTGTTTTTTGATCCAGTTAAGCAAGACTCAAGTACATATTTAAATGCAATTTCATTACTTCTATTGTCTTTGAAATATGGATAAAGTGCACTGCCAAATGTAGCATCTAATCTAATATATATATATAAATGTCATTCCTATTGAATCTTGTATGTATTTAAATCTATTTGTAATTACACATTTGTAATGAAGTTGCAATTTAGTACATTTAAAATATATTAACTTTAAAAGTAATATTGAATAAAACACTACAGTTAAAATGATAATCAAATGCTTTACATGTGCTTTAGTATGTTAGTCAACATGTTATTATATTATTAAAATATAATTTAAAATGTACTTTTAAAGTAAAACTTTTAATTCGACATTACAAAGTGCACTTTTCTAAAAGTATGGAAGCTTGTTTCCGCCACTGAATAAAACATTTTAAAAGATAATTGCGACTTTTTATCTCACAATTGCGAGATATAAAGTCAGAATTGCGTGAAATAAAGTCGCAATTGTGTGTTATAAAGTCAGAATTGTGAGATATAAAGTCAGAATTGCGTGAAATAAAGTCGCAATTGCGTCTTATAAAGTCAGAATTCTGACTTTTTTTCTCGCAATTGCGACTTTATATCACGCAATTCTGACTTTATAACACATAATTGCGAGTTTATATCTCGCAATTCTGACATCTTTTCTCAGAATTGTGAGATATAAACTCACAATTGTGAGATATAAAGTCCAATTCTAAGGGGGGGGGGGGGAAGAACTTTTTTTCTTTTTTTTTTTTACCTCAGAATAGTTTATATCTCACAATTCTGACTTTATAACACACAATTGTGACTTTATATCATGCAATTCTGACTTTATATCTCCCAATTGCGTATTATAAAGTCAGAATTGCGTGATATAAAGTCGCAATTGCGAGATAAAAAGTAGCAATTGTCTCTTAAAATGTTTTATTCTGTGGCGGAAACAAGCTTCCATATAAAAGTGTACTTAAGTGTGTTAAGAAACAATACCCCATTAATCAAGACACAAGTTGAAAACTGATTAGTTTATGAACTAACAGTATTATTATTACTTTATGAGGCTGCAACAATCTGTATGATAACCTTTATTATTATACACTCATATACACAAACATTCAGATAAACAAAATGAATTTAATTGGTATGTGTTAGTGTGGTGTACGTTGCAGTTTAACTTGAAGTTGTTAAGTGTGCGATACGCCTCACACTATCTTATCACAGGTATTGGATAAAAGCCACAGATATTCCAGCTGTCACAATGATTGACAAGGATTTCTTCCGCTCAGAGCAGCGTCTCGTGTAACTCGAGCTGACTAATGTAATTACGTGAAGAACATGGAAAAACGAACTCTGCCATTAGCGTTCCCTGTCATTATCCAAAACGGGCGGTCAAAGAGCAGCGGTCTGACACAAACAGGACAGAGGGGCAGTCCAGTGTGTTTAAGAGTCTGTCAAGGGTGGATTGGCACGAAATGAGTTTTCCCTTGTTGGCAAAGGATGACTAAAGAACTGGTATGCAAGACGAGACAAGCATAATTGCTCATCCTAAAAAGCTCTGCTTGATTTGTGGTTAAAACTGATTAAAATCAATGATATTTCAATAGATTTTCATGTCTTAAATTAGACATACAAGTGAACAAATACATTACATCTTTCATTACGAGATGCTGCCCAGGACAGTGATGTTAAAAACAAGTCAGTAAATGAGTGAAGGAAATGTGGCTGTTGTATGTGAGTTACACATCTTCAGGAGCCAATGAAAATCAGTTTGTGTGCCAATGTGACAGTCAGCATTTTACGGCCCTCCCTCAAGTTCAAATGTTTGAATCACAACAAAGGAAGCAAAGGTGCCGCCCACTGAACCCATAACACTTGAGCAACCCGCCCATGAATCCCTCCCATTCCTACAGCTCAGTGACCTGCTTTAGGTACGGTGAGGCGAAACCATGTGACCTTCTATTGTCTTCCTCTAATAAATAGACACACACATACTCAGGGTGTGAATTGCTAAGGACTCTGGTGTATGAAATCCGAGAAATACTTATTATTATGTGTTTTATGTGTTGCAAAACACCAACTATTGCAACACTGCCATTTGACTGCACTTAATAAGATTTTTATATAACTATGCTTGAAAGTCAAGATTTAAAATGTGTAGTCATACGACAGTAAATCTTACCATGATTTAGGTACCACTGCATACACTGAGATTTGATCAAAAGTAACATACACATAAGGGATACAACAAGCGATTTGTCCTAAAGAAGCTGTAACACGAGAAGTGCTAAAATACAAGTCCAACATTTTTGGAATACAGTCTAGTCTACTTTAATGTAGAGTAGAGCTGAAAAAAATACTGTAAAGTTTTAATTTACTGACCTGAAGAACGTTTTAAAATGCATAATAATGACACTTATCTCTGTAATACATAACTGTGATTGATAGATAGGACGTTCTGTATATTTTCACGCAATGACCGCTAAACTGTGTAACTGACTGTTGTCCCAGGCCATAATCTACCTAAATGAGCTAGTTATAGACAAACAAAATCTACCCTTTTAGTTGTTTTAAGAATTCCTGTAATATGAACTGCTTTCATTAATATGAAACAGTCCAGATGCCAATGAAACAGTGATTTCCAGAAAAGTGGGAATGGACACAGCAGTTGTGGGGTGACTTGATGAATGGTATGTAAGATCAGTGTGGACGCAGGTGTGAACAGGTGAAATGCTCTCTGCTGATGGTGATCTCCATACGGGACCCTCAGACTCATCTAAACACCTGCACCTGTCTCTACATGCACTGCTGGCATACAAATCATCATGAGCTCTGGGAAATGACAAACTGCTAAATATTGATCAAGTTGTATTCAATGAAGTATTAAAGTCCCCCAGTAGTCAATAATTGTATCCCTTAAAACTCATTTTTGATCACCAAAATGACATTTAAATGTTTTTTCCTCGAAAAAACATGCCTTAAAATAGCTTGAATGTAAGTCTACACCTTTGCCTTATTTAGTATATGCGGTTCTAAGAATATGCAAATTAGCCCCGCCTCCACTCACACACACCAGCTCAGAGATCCACTCGTTGAAAACCACACATTGATCTGATTGGTTAACAAGGTAGTTTGTGACGTCAGAAACACCAGCGATTTCAAACCGTGTTTTTCAGACTGTCTTCACTGTAAAAAATTTCTAACCCTCCCAAATCAAAAATTTTAAGTGACCGATAACATCCAAATTTTTCAATTGGCCCAAGTGAAATTCTGTAAATTTCAATTGGCCCAAGTGAAAATCTGTAAATTTAATTTGATAATTTACAGAATTTCACTTGGGCCAATTGAAAAATTTAGATGTTATCGGTCACTTTGGGAGGGTTAGATTTTTGTTATAGTGTTTGGTTCACTGCAGATTTAAGGAGAAAATACTCAGCAATGGTGTTGACTTACCATTTACACATGGTTTGTCGTAAGGCATATAAAAAAACACCATATAGACATATAAACAACATTAAAAGCTTGATTTTCACCACAGGGGGACTTGTAAAATGTAGATCTAGTAAAATGCTAATATTACTAGATTGACATTGTGCATCCTTAGAAAAATGTATGTTAAACTACAGTCTAACTGGCCTTTTTAATTTAACTTCCATGGGGAGACGTACAGTTGGGACTGTTGTTAGGCGTAGTCGGGTTCTCAGAGGTATAAAACCATGAATGAGACTCTGATACTTTGCACAGTAAAGTGTTTTAAATAAAAACACACCTCAGAGTCATTGATTAACCTGAAGAATGACAGTGAGAGAGGGGATAAAACATTCTTAGCCTTTCAGGAAACGACCTTGATGCAGAAATGTGATTGTTATTTTTATTTTCTTTTTTTTGTGTCAAGAGTAATTAATCAGTTTTTGTGATAAGGACTTCACTTGTCATTGCCAAGCGTTTGTTGACGAAGGGTTAGACAAATGAGGTCCATTTTATGCATGGTTTTGAGGGCCATGTTCAAACATGTTTGTGGTTGTTGTGTTTGGGTGGTTCCTTCTAACTCACAATCTCACACACATACAAAACCTCCAATTTCACACCTTACCCCGTCTATGAACCGCTCTGGCCCTCACTGCAGGGAATATGAGGGCGAGAGCGAGACGTTGTCAGATGTTCCCGGTGTTTCCATCGGCCAGATGGGACCAGGCGTTTAATGAATGGGTAAAACGAGATTACAACTCGTTGACATCATCACCACCTACTCTGGCTTCAAAACCAACAGATGGAGCATAGGGGAGGATGAGCATTTATTTTGTAATGCATAGAGAATCATGAGGCTATCGATTTTTGCTGGAGACGCATCTGGATGTATTCAACGATTACAGAATGGTACATTTCTCAAACGTTCTACAGGCAATTGTCAGAGAAGATGCCAAATTGAATATGATGGAAATGAAAAAGAGGATGTGAGTGAAAAAAAGAGGATGAAGTAGAGTCTGGTTATTGGGCCACATTCATAAATCGTTGTAAATGTAAACCTATTGTTTAATGGACAACATACACAGAAATTTGATCAACATTCTGCATTCACTGAAACAATTTGCGTTTTATGAACAGTTTACACAGAAAGTTGATCTTTATTCTGCAATAAGTATTTCAAATAGAAATTAGTTTGGAATTCTGCATTTATTCTGAAACAATTTACATACATGCGTAAGAATGGGTTTACAAACAATTTACATAAACATTCATTCTGCATTTATTTAGAAAAAAATACATAAGCATTGTTTTACGAACAATTCATTCTAAATGCTTAAATGAGAATGGGTTTCGGAGAAATGTACACAGAAGTTTGTTCTACATTTATTCTGAAACTATATACTTAAGAACAGTTTTCGCAAGTGATTTATGCAGAAATTTGTTCTAAATTCTGCAACAATTTACATAAAAAGCAAAAAATTTGACATTATTATTTTTTTTTTTTTACACTCAGCAACAATTTATGTTAGAACGGTTTTACAAACAGGTTTTTTGTAAACATTTGCACAGAAATTTAGCTATTTGTGTTTTAATGAATTAACCCTAATATGTCATAATGTTGTCAACCAACCGTTCAACAAGTGGACAAAAATGAGTAACATACACACAACTGTGCAACTCCATTGTTCATTTAGATCTAATTAAATACAGTATATAGTCTAACAAAAGTTTGTTATTGTCAATCTCCCTAAACATTTAAGAACCACAGCCAGCTACCATATCAGGGTAGTCCAGCAGCGATAAGGGCGCCTCGGTGTAGATGTCTGTTATGACAGTACTGAGGACAGAGGGATGAGAGATAGATAATAGAGGAAAGAGATGATGAGCCAGCATGTAGTGTATGCACCTACAGTAGTCACGTGCAGGCTTTGTTCCCAGAGAGCGCACTTGAGTTTTGAGAGAGTGCTTCATGTTGACTTTGAAAACTCTCGTTTGTATATCAAGAGTGGGTCCAGTAGGGGCACATTACTGCCAAAGCTAGACTTGTCCAACTCAACATCCTCTACACAGTGAGGGCGGCAGGAGTCATGGTGTCTTTTCCTGTACCACTCTCCATTGAAAGGGATGCATGCCTCTGCTTGGCTTGCTGGGATTAGTCGGTTCTCAGAGACGGACTGCATGCGCACAAAAGACTTTATTCAGCCTGGGAAAGAGGGAGGAGGTGGGCAGACTGCAGAAGTACATCTCTCTAGCCTGTAACAGGTGGGATTACAAAACAGACCTGGCTGCAGTGGGATCAGTCCTGGAGTGCATGGGGTGGGCTGATCAAAGTAGACTCCATGTATATTGAGAAGTCTCAAGACCCAGATTAACGCAGTCTTAAACTAAACTGGATATACAGCAGTGGCAGTCTAGTTTACTGACTGACTAGTAAAATGGATCATCATCAGTTAGTCTAGTGTTCAGACTACTGAAATGGATTTTCATCAGTTAGTCTAATGTTGAAACCACTGAAATGGATTTTCTTCAGTTAGTCTAATGTTCAGACTACTGAAATGTATCATCATCAGTTAGTCTAGTATTCAGACTACTGAAATGGATTTTCTTCAGTTAGTCTAGTGTTGAAACCACTGAAATGAATTTTCTTCAGTTAGTCAAGTGTTCAAACTACTGAAATGGATCATCATCAGTTAGTCTAGTATTCAGACTACTGAAATGGATTTTCATCAGTTAGTCTAGTGTTGAAACCACTGAAATGGATTTTCTTCAGTTAGTCTAGAGTTCAAACTACTGAAATGGATCATCATCAGTTAGTCTAGTATTCAGACTACTGAAATGGATTTTCATCAGTTAGTCTAGTGTTGAAACCACTGAAATGGATTTTCTTCAGTTAGTCTAGAGTTCAAACTACTGAAATGGATCATCATCAGTTAGTCTAGTATTCAGACTACTGAAATGGATTTTCTTCAGTTAGTCTAGTGTTCAGACTACTGAAATGGATTTTCATCAGTTAGTCTAGTGTTGAAACCACTGAAATGGATTTTCTTCAGTTAGTCTAGTGTTCAGACTACTGTTAATAGATTTTTAGAAGTTAGCCTAACATGCAACGTTTAGTTTTGCTGCCAGACTACTGAATTGATTTTCACTAATGTTCAGACTATTGAACTGGATCTTCAGTATTTGGCCTACTGTTTGGATAACTGAAATACATTTTTAGTATTCGGTCTAGAGTTAGTTACACTTTCAGACTACTGAAATTGATTCAGTAGTTACTTTATCATTCAGACTGCTGAATTTTTTTAGTAGTCGATTTAGCTTCCAAACTACTGGAATGGATTTGTAGTCTGATAGACTACTGGAATGGGTTTTCAGTAGCTGGTCTATCTTTGAAACAGGCTCACTATACTTCTGGTACACTGTACCAACCTGTTCTTAGGTTGCCTGTTTGTTTTCAACATGTTCAGCATGTTATGACAACATGACAAAACCCTTTGGATAAGTATTTCTCACGGAGCAACATTACTTATTCCCAAAGAAGACCATTCAAAGCCATTCACTTTCAATTTCTCTTTTTTTTTCCACCACAAATAAAATGAAGAGACAGTCAACTCAATCAAATGCTCTTGTCTTTTAGAATGTCATGAGAAGAGAAAAGATACTGTTGAACAGGCAGACCATGTTTAATGGGTATGTTTAAAGAACTAATAGCTTGATTGCTTCTAGATTCTTCATCTGTCCCTGTGTCATTGTTGACTAACTGTACTTACTGAGCTGTTCCTCAGGACAGTAGATCACATCAAGATAGAGGCACACAGTGCTGCTCTTTGTGCATTAGTGGAAAGGTTTGGATGGACTGAGAGTGGGAAATGCCATCTTTATTGAGTTAAAAGCGAGTGTCATGTTCATTTTCTATTAAATTAGTAAAAGTTTGATGGCCAGCGACATGCAATCTTCATCTAATGAGGGTTGAGCAACAGTCCCAATTCAAATAACACATATATTTCACATATGTTCTCCAAATGTGATTTTTTTTAAACTAAAATCATAAGAAGAAAAAAATCCAGATTCTTGGTAAGGGAGGAAATTTTTCATTTTATTTTGTTTTATTGATTCACTTCACCTCTGCAGATTCACTTTATTTTGACTGTCTATTTCCTGATATTTGTTTAATATTTGTGGGTCGGGTCACCATAAACTTGGTTCAAATGAATGAATGAATGAAAAGTTAATAACTAAACATAATAATGTCAAATACAAATTTATTCGTCAATAAAACACAATTATAGCCAGTAAAGTTTTTTTATAGCCAGTTAAAATTTGACCTACGTTCACATTCCAGTAACCCAGTGCTGTCTTTGCAACAGTAATTCTATTCTAGCCATTACCATCTTGTCACTGCCAAGTTAGAGTTATCTACAAACCAGGTGTTTTCACCTGACCATAACAAACAAAACAAACTCGGATAGAAAAGTGTCAGAGGTCAACGACCAGCAACATGAGAGCTGTCGCCGAACACTCTCATTCCAATGAGAACCAAGTCAAGACAGCGCTGAGAGATTTAATTCAAATGCCGTCTTATTCAGCTCTTAAGTATCTTACATACCCCTTTTCCACCAACAAGAACCGGGTGCTGGTTCAGAGCCAGAGCCAGAGCTGGTTCAGAGTTGGTTCGACTGACGAGCTTACTAGAACCGGTTTGCCTTTCCACCGGCCAGAGAGCCACAACAGAGCCAGATCTTACGTCACTGTATACGTCTCATGTTGCCCAGCAACCGCTAGTGCGGTAGCGCCAAACACAAACACGCCAGGCTTGTTCGAGATGCATCGGCTTCTCGCAGATCGATCGCCGCGTGACATCAAAGCACTGCGATAGCGATCTAAAAGCACAAGGAGTCGTGTGCTCTTCAAACACCCTGCAACTCCGATCGGTCCCTGCCGCTCCGATGCATCTCGAACAAGCCATCAACAATAACGGACGTTGTAATACTATGGATGCTCATGGATTTGCAAAAATACATCGGAATCCAACGCGTTCGTGCAGCTCGCCGTAACTTACATAGACGGATATTATAATCGAGCTGCTATTAGCTCGACTAGCTGCTATTTAAAAATGGCGGTCACAAGTTTCTATTCGTCTTGTTGGTCACGGTAACCCCGCCCCCAGCCCCTGACGCAAGCGGTTCTTTCTTGGCTCCGTTTTAGACCCTGCAATGATTTGGTGCTACTTAAGAACCAGTTTTACTGGTTCGGAGCTGGTGCTTTGGCGGTGGAAAAACAAAGAACCGATTTGAAACTAGGCTCTGGCTCCGAACCAGCACCAGCTCTGCCTTGGTGGAAAAGGGGTAACACTGACCTGACTCTTTCTACTGATAAAATATTATCGCACGCCAACGCAGTCACCTACCATGAATGAATTGCTCCTGCAGGTCTCTGTTCTGGCAAAGAGCACTACAGATTACTGGAATCCTGACTGTGATTTGAAATCAGATATTGAAAAATTAAATAACGCAGCTGGCCTGTTGAAACGCTCAGCAGGTGATACAGTAGTGTGGCATGCGGTGAAACAAACGTGCCCTCAGGCAAATAAACTCATCGATGTGACAATGAGGTAAAAGCACCAGACTGAATCATAACAATTTAACACACGCCAACATAAAGAGTCAGAGAGGCTTATCAGCAAGGCCAGTAATTCAACAAGGGAAATTTGCTTTCTGGAAGCAATATAAACGATAAGGCATAAACTGAATCAAAGTGATGAAAGCTGACAGAAGAAAAACATTTCATTGAAATCTAAAAACAATGTGCTATTCAAAAGTTCGAAACCAACATTTAAGCCAAGTGCACAGTAAGACTAAAGTTCTAATGCTGTATGTGACCAGTTTGTTGATAGTTCAGACTGTAAAATCTTTCTGGATAAGTTATTACAGTATATGCAATATGCAACTATATTACAGTAATGCAACTACTACTACAACTACTACAACTAATAATAATAATGCAAAGATAATTATGTCAATATTATCCATGTGGAAATGCAAACATCTGCAAGTGATACTGTGGGATTCTCATATTTAAAGGTAATTTAGCAGCCAGGTACTTGTGTTTATCAGAGCGTCCGTCTGCAGTCGAGTGCTCGGATACTGACAGGGCTCTGGCTCTGTCTGCAGTGGACATGAACACGTTCCTTTGTTCCTGCGAGCTCTGTGGGCAGGTAACCGATGATAACCCATGTATCACTGGATGCTAACAAGTGTTTGAGTAAGGATATGCAAAAAATGGAAACGACATTGTCAGAGGAGAACAGTGTAATTCACATCTGAAGATACTTTCTGTTACCACTGTACAACGTGAGGACCAAATATTGGCACTTGTGATATGAAGACCTGTCTTGCAAGGCTCGGAATGAAAAAAGTGACAAACAGCTTATTATGTCAAGAATTAAGGATGCCAAAATTACCAGTACTGAAGACATCTTGTGGATACTAAACAAGTAATAAAAACTCAGTGAGTGTTTTAGCGCAATTTTCTCACGTCATGGGATCACAACACTAAGAGATAGTAAATCTTTTCCTGGATTTTTTTTGTGCGTTCCCGAGATTAGACCTTCCTTAACATAATGCCGAAAACCCGAAGTCTCTAGGTGGTCTGGTTGAGGAGTAGATAGAAGTGCAAGATTGGTGCGCACAGACAGAACAGAAATCATGAGTTAACAATCGCAATTTTGTCCGGTGGAAAATTGCGCTAAAAAGTTGGCCATCAAGTCTAAATGGCATTTTCTGCTTTTGGCTGAAAGTACAAGTTGAAGAGTTGCTATAAAATCCAATAACTTGTTTGTAAAAGTTTTTACATATAGAGTAAACACTTGATTTACTATCTGTGAAGTTGTTTAAAAGAACTCTTCTTACATTAACAGTATATTCTACACTATTCAAATCTACTGCCAAAGACACTCCTTTATTAAGCGAGGGAGTTTTTGCACTGTAAATCTTTAACCTGTAAAGAAAAGAGTTGGCGGTGATGATCGCAATAACTGCGAGCAGAATTCTTGTTGTTCTAGTTCAAACCCCACGTTTTCAACGATTCATTCTCTCCCATTTGATGAAACTCTTCACACAGGTAAAAGACAACATGTGGCAACACGGCCCAACTTCAAGAGCACTTTACAATGAACAGAAGCAATAATTCACCTCAAAAGAAAACCGTCTTTTTGTCTTTCAGTGCTTTTCTATGAAGTGACAGAGCAAAAGTCTTCAAACCTTAACTGAGCCAAACACTTGAGTGATTTATAGCCCTACTCAAGGAATCCACCAGAAGGAAGAACAGAGCAGAGAGGAGTGTATTAGAAGTGTAAGGAATGCTCTCATCTTCCTGGTCCTCAAAAGAGTGGAGCCCCCAATAAGGATGACAGCCAGACAGAGCTAATAAATGAGTGAATGATGGCGTAAGTTCCTGATGGATTTTTGTGAGATAACCCCGAATTCTTGCCCATCCTCCTAATACCACCTGCAACCGACTATCAATAGCAACAATCTAAAAAATGCTTGGTTGTTTCAACCCATGTTTGGGTCAAATATGGACAAACCCAACCATTGGGTTAAAAAAATTTAAACCAACGGTTGGGTTTATACTTAAAATCCCTGTTTACACCTGGTATTAAAATTAATCTTCTGTGAACACTTCTGTTCAGATTTCTCTTATTTTGTCACACTCTACATTACTTTCATGACAGTGGCGTGTGCGAAATAGTCTAGACGAATAGTATTGATTGAACAAACCCATGCTAGGTGGTTAACATGCGATTAGGAAAGGAAGCGAATTAATTTGCAGTTGCAAATTCGACTGTAATCTGTGTGGTTTGGTACAACGCAATGAAGTTTGAATCGCTTGTTTTCTCACAACACATCCCACAATGATTACTTATTAGATGAGTAGGCAGAGAGTAGGCAGACTTTTGTCGCTGTGCAAATACATTTGACCTTACGGAAGCGGTCAAAATCTCAAAATGTTTTAGACCCCATTTACACTTGTATTTCCACATGCGTTTGGATCAACGAAAAATAATACCAAGTGTAAACAGCCCAATTAGTCTTGAAAGGACAATAATGATGGCATTTTGGTTTGTCTCTCTCTCTTTGGTTTCCTCTCCCTTCCTACCTTCCATCTCTATTTCTTCTCAACTTATTACTGAAATCACAAATCACCCTTCAGCACCTCCAACATGTCACTACTGAGCCTAATTAGCAAGCTAGTCTTCCTGTAAAAGCATCCGACTGGCCTAATAAAGTCTCGAACGAGCGGAATATGTCTGCAAGGAAAGAATCTGGAGCGGTTCGCTGTGGTCTAGTGAAAAATAAAGTGCACCTGGCTTGCCCTGTAGAGCCTCTTCTGGGCCTTAATCCACCCAGATCCCCCCACTCAAAACCCTTGTGTTGAAATCTTTGTTCTCCTCTCAGAGGGGTGGTAAAACTGGGGTGTGAGGGGCTCAGATGGATGTCTGCTGCTATCATGGTGAATTGGGTTTACGGCGCTCCACGGGAGTAAAGTACCAGATAAAAAAGAGAGAGGGGCCAAGCCAAAACTCAATTAAAACATCAAAAACCTGAGAGTGAGCCTCAAGGCGAATTGATGAATTGGGTTTACGGCAGTTTTAAGACGTCAGCAGGGCTTTCTTTTTTACTGATATCTGATAAATATAATGGACTATTCAAAAAAGTATACTGCATACACAGAGTAAGATATAATGTCTATATGACTTGTTTTAGTGTTCATTAATGTAAAAAAAATAAAATAAATACAAAATGTTTTAAAAAAACGTTCTTAGGGTTAGCGATTTAAACAAACCCATAA